>NW_004949104.1:9144311-9157496 GCF_000317375.1 Microtus ochrogaster
CAGGCAGGCAGGCAGGCAGGCAGCAGTCAGGCAGCAGGCAGGCAGGGCAGGCGGGCAGGCAGGCAGGCAGGCAGGCAGCAGGCAGGCAGCAGTCAGTCATGGCCCAGGAGCAGTAACTGAGAGCTCACATTCTTGATACACAAGCAGGAGGTAGAGAGTAACCTGAAAGCCCACTCCCAGTTACATACCACCTCTAACAAGGCCATACCTTCTAATCCTTCCCAAAACTTCTGCCAACTGGGGACCAAGTATTCAAATACATGAGCTTATGGGAGCCACCTTCAAACCCCACCACACCTTGAAAAATAAAAATACAGCTAGCACATGGCCCAGCTGGCTCACTTCTAGGTGTTGTGTCCAGATGGAATAGAGTCAGTTTGACAAAGCGACACCCACATGTCTACACTCACTGCAGCAATGTTCACTACAGCCAGGATACGAAAATCACTCTGAATGTCTTTTGTTTTTTATTTTCATTTTTGTTTTATTTTTTGAGACAGGCCTTCTCTGTGTTGCTTGGAGCCTGTCCTGGAATTCACTCTGTAGGCCAGACTGGCTTCAAACTCACAGAGATCCGCCTGCCTCTGCCTCCCAAGTGCTGGGATTAAAGGCTTATGCCTTCACCACCCAGTCCTAACTGTCTATTAATAGATAAATGAGTAAAAATGTAGCACACACAGGGCAATACTATACAGTCTTTAAAAGAATTCTGAACGCGCTCTTAGTGACAGCGTGGATGACCATGGGGACATCAGATTGAAGTGAATGACTAGATGCACAAAGACAAATTCATGATCTTACACATGAAATCTAAAAAATCTGAACTCATAGGAACAGAATGTTGGAAGGGATTGCCAGGGCTGGGGTTGGAGTGAGGGGAAGATGCTGAGTAAAAGATAGGTAGGAGGAAGAAGATCAAGGTGCCTATGTACAACAGGGCAGCAATAAAGATAGCAATGTATTGTCGAAAAACGGCAGAATGTCTGGGAGTGATGGTGCACACCTTTAACCCCAGCACTTGGGAGGCAGAGGCAGGCAAACCCCTGTGAGTCTGAGGCCAACCTAGTCTACATAGGGAGTTCCCGGATAGCCAGGGCTACATAGTGAGACCCTGAATCAAAAACTCACCTCCCCAAGAAAGAAAAGAAGAAAGAAGAGTGACGGTGGATTTTAGTTGTCAATACATGAGGATATGCAGGTTATTTAATTATTAATATATGCTGTTTACAATCTATACATGCTTCAAATTTTGTTTTGTTTTGTTTTTGAGATACACCCTCTCGTATCCCAGACTAGCTTCGTTAAGGGTGAGGGTGCCCTTGAATTTCCTCCAACCTCCATTTCCTGAATGCTAGCATTACGTGTGAGCACCATCACGTCCCATTTTATGGGCGCTTAAACCCAGAGTCTTGAGCATGCTGAGCATGCTGGGAAAGCACTCTCCTCAACCAAGTTACCCCCAACCCCTCAAACTGTGGTATATGATAAATACACAGTATTTATGGACAGTATTAGTTAATAAAATCAACCAATTCATTTTTTGTATTTTATGTATTTATCTTTGTATGTGTAGGCACACATGTATGTATAGACACACACGCCATCAGGTCTGGAGGTCAGGAGATAACATGCTGGAGTCATTCTGACCTTCCATCATGTGGGTCCTCAGATAGAATTCGGTTCGTTAGGCTTAACAGCGAGTACCTTTACCTGCTGAGCCATCTTGCCAACCATAATTTAAAATTTGAAAGAATAAGTGGGCCTGTGTCTGCTCTCCTTGAATGAGGACGGACCTTAGGGACTTGGCGGCTCCTACCAGGGAGAATGGTGGAAGACAGCACACAGCACCAGAGATACCGCAGACTTCTACTGATTTTCTCTGGTCTGTGGCTCTGGGGTCAGCTAGGAATGAAGTAAGAAATCCGAAGAACTCAAGATCATCCCGGAGAGTGGCCACACATGCAGGGATGTGTGACACACCCAGCTGAGCTCCTGAGCGTTGGCCACGGTCGCACGACCCATGTCTCCTGAGCGTTGGCCATGGTCGCACGACCGATGTCCCCGGTGTTGTAATTGGAGATGAGACTCTGGAGGCTGACTAACCTCTGGCTGCCTCCACAGGTGGGGTGCGCTCCCCTGAGAGAGCAGTTCCTCCCCTGGGCCTCCTGCAGCCCTCCTGTTCTCACACAGGGGCACAGGAAGATGGCGGCTTGGGAGCAGATGTGACTTGTTATGCAGTCATGGCAACCACATGAATGATACTGAACTACACGCTCACATCTGGGGAAATCGAGGCAGAATCCCTACTTCAGGCCCTATACAAAGGGAAGACCAAAGGGAAGAGGTCAGAGACCTGAATACTGAGTAACAGTGAACCTGCAGGATGGGAGGACACGTGCTGGGGGATTTCGCTGTGACCTTGGAAGAAAGGATTTCTCAAACAAGACCCAAGAGAACAAATCATAAGGTGAAGAATGGATGGATTTGATGGTATCAAAATGAAGGATTCTGCTCGATAAAGAATTCAATAGACCATGTTAACAAATGGGCAGTGGGCTAACAGATGGTATTCACAACATCTGAAACCCACAAGGGATTGATAGAACACACAGGGACCCACCACCAATCACCTCGAGAATGACAAGGCTCGTGAAAGAAAAATGGGAGGAGGCTGTGAACTGGCGACTCCCTGGGAGAACCCCAATATCCATGGAGTCCCTTGGCATCTCCAGTGGTCAGTGGGAGGA
Organism: Microtus ochrogaster; assembly: GCF_000317375.1. Lineage (NCBI taxonomy): Eukaryota > Metazoa > Chordata > Mammalia > Rodentia > Cricetidae > Microtus > Microtus ochrogaster. The sequence continues at coordinate 9,147,059 of NW_004949104.1, forward strand.
GATAGCCTCTGTAAGTGTCAGATGAGCAAAAATTAGATAACTGTGCAGTTCCAAGAAGCAGGGAAGAGATGCTGTCTAGTGCTGGAGGACACTCCAATGTCACCTGGTGGCAGGGAGTGGGGCTTCAGATGAAGAGCCAGGGGTGATGGCAGTAGATGTCTTCTCGAGGGTCCCCCTGTGAGCCAGGCTGTGTGCTGACTTCTCCACTGGCACTGTCCACTGAATGCTCTCTGATGCAGGGAGGAGGTGGAGCAAGCATGGCTGAGGGCAGGGGGCAGTCACGAGCTCAGAACCAGAGGTTCCACACGGGATCGCATTGGCGGTGGCTTGGCCACAAGACACTGGCCAAGTGTGGTGACACCAGTGTTTGAGACAAGGACACGGAGTGAGTGGTGGCGGTGGTGTCAGTGATGCTCCAAACATGTTCAAAGGCAGCAGACCTGAGCACCGTGAACTCGGAAGGTTGAACCAGCACGCTGCCGGAGCCCATGCCTGGGAGAGTGGAAGCTGAGGTGGGCTTTACAGCACACAGAGATTGTCCCCACCTTCATGAGTCTGGGAATACAGTAAGCTCTGGCCACTTTGGCCTTGAGGTCCATCTTTAGAAACAGACAAACGCGTAAGCTCTATGCCCCACCCCTCCCTTTATGCCCCGTCCTTCAAATGGCCAGGCTCCCTATTTTCCTGACTTTGATGACTATCCTTTGGCTCATGAGGATTTCCTGTAGGCCTTCTTCGGGGCCTCCTTGATCCCCATAGCACAGCTCTGACAGCACACAGACTACAGCTTTGTCCAAGCTCCTAACGTCACCCCAGCAGATCTCGCCCGTTGATGGGTTTGTGTCTAAAGGTTAAGTCCCCGAGGCTGAGAAAGTGTCCCTGTGTCTCAGTGCTTTTGCTTGTGCAGCTTGGTCCTTGGATCAGAAGCCACAAGCTGAGGCCTGGCCTTCTGTCCTGCAGAACCAGCTCCTACTGTCCAGTCTCACCCCAAGGCTGAAGGGCAGTGGGGAAAGAAGAACTGGGAATCGTACTTTGGAGTGCCCACTCTGCAGTAAGCCCTGCCCAGGCTGAAGGAGCCACAGCGCCAAGGGAGTTAGTTGTTCATGCAGGATTAATGATTGTGCTGAGCCTGACTGGAAGATTAGTGATAAAGTGTAGTAGGAACCGGACGGCTCACACCTCTAATTACAGCACTCAGAAGGCAGAGGCAGGCAGATACTGTGAGTCAAGGCCAGCTTGGTCTACACAGAGAGTCCCAGGTTAGCAGGGGTTATACAGAGAAACCCTGTCTCAAAAAGAAAAGAAAAGGTGTGTTAAAGAGCTGTGTTTCTGGAACTTCCCAGAGGGGACACAGACTGTGAAGGTGTTTTTGTCCCCCATGAATGGCACTGGGTGCCTACTACATAGCATCTCAGCACTCAGTGGGCAAGCCTTGTGCCCTGTGGTGGGTCCTCAGCGTCTCTAGCAGTTCTGCCGGCTCCACGATCTGAGCCGAGGCACTGGATGGCAGTTGGGTGGGGCCAGCTATCCAGCCTCTTTGCTCAGTGCACACTTTCAGGGACGTCTTCTCATGACTGAGGCGGCAGCCATCTGATGGCAGGTGGGGACACGGAAGATCCTGTCGCAGACGACACAGGACAGACGAGAGGTCCTTGCTCATGAACTGCTGCACTGGGTTCCCATCCGCATGCCTCTCCATGATGGCAGCGCCCCCAGTGGTGGGTCTGGTTCCTATCCAGAGGGTCATGCCATAGACTCAGATGGTCCTACTGTGATCTCTTGATTTCTATCATCACATAGCAGATGACCTGGCTGAGAGGCATCTTGGTCTTGGGCCCACTAGGAGAGAGACACTCTGAGAAGATACAGGGGGAAGTCTGGGCCTACCTTTCCCAGTCAAAACTGCATCATTTAACATCAGGGGTCCCAGGTCAGAGTCATGTCCACAGTGTGGCCTGTGCTTCCTTCTTAAAAGAGATATCAGACATGACTTTTGTCCTTTGCTTTCAAAGACTATCTTGGCACACCTAGGCACCGATCCTTTGATAGGTGCAGACATGGTAGGCCATGCATCCTCCGGGAAACACACCTTGTAAGAACTCCATCCACCACACAGGTAAACTGTTGCTCAGCTGAAGTACCACTGAGACAATGGATCTAGAGAGGTGTCTGTCATTGCAGTGCCCTCTGACTGACAAAGGGCGGGAGAATGGTGGAGTCTGGGCTGGACCTTCTCAATGGCATATTGTTGTTCTCTCTCCTTCCTATAGGATGCAGGGGCTGCTGTGTGCCCGGCACCAAGAGCAAGCTGTCTTGATGGGCAGACATCATACCCGCATGCATGTGGTTGGCAAAGTCACCACACATACCAGCACTAGAAGGCTGAGTCCCCAGAAAGATGGATTGCAGGCTTATTCTAAACTAGACCTGTATGCCACCTGGACCTCAGTTGTCCCTGCCCTGCATGTGGTCAGGATCAACCAGGACCTTGTGTCTATTGGTCTTTCAGATGTTTGCCACTCCCCGGGATGTGATTTGCTGAGTGAGGGGTGGAGATCCTTTGGTGAAGGAAAGGAACCAGGCCATAGAAGTCTCTTCCTCTTGTGATGGTTTGAGTTTGAATCATCCCTCACAGGCTCATTTTTGTTTGTTTTGTTTTTTGTTTTTTGATACAGGGCTTCTCTGTAGCTTTGGAGCCTTTCCTGGAACTAGCTCTTGTTAGACCAGGCTAGCCTCAAACTCACAGAGATTCGCCTGTCTCTGCATCTAGCAGCTCATGTGTCTGGTGCTGTAGCTTGAAGGCTGTGGGACGTTTGATATAGGGAGCCTAGTTGGAGGAAGTGAGTCATTAGGAACAGGCTTTGAAGGTAATATCTGCCTCTGATTCTGAGCTCTCTGCTTCTTGGTCAGCATCCTGTATGAAGTCACTACTACAAGATCCCATAGCCACAGACAAACCCACTCCAGTCATCAAGCTGGTCTGAATGGACCACATCCTAGAAACCTAAGATGCGTTCTTCCTCCCTTGACTTGTGTCTACCAGGATTTCCTCGCAGCAATGAGAAAAGTAATGAATGCACCCTGGGACCCAGCCCTTCCTTGCAATCACAGCCCATGGCCTGCAGCCTGCATTTAACAATGGCCTAGAGCTGGGCAGGAGCCTTGGCCTCCAGGTCACCCACTCGTGACTTGTTCTGGTAGTGCAGATGGGGAACCACCCTTGGCAGGCTCTGGGATGTCATGTGTCTTTGGCCAGCCTGTCCAGGGTGTCCCCACTGGTGGTAGCCCCCAATTCATTTTGTTGCAGACTTGCTCCCACCTGTGTGATGGACAGAGTCTCCCAGCCTTTCTAAAATAAGGGTGGGGTCTCAACAGCCATGCCACTCTCAGGGACTCCATCTTGGCCATGCTTCTCCTGTCACCAGTTTGGACCTTAGTGGTTCTAAGACACGGACCAAGCTGGGGATGTGCCTTCAGGATGTTGCCCTGAACTGACAGCTGTTTGCAAGCAAGGGTCACAGGAAGTGGGCTGTGAGAGGTCTTGGCAAAACTGTGGTTGTCCTGAGGTCTTGGCCTGGACAGCTCCACAGCTGACCCTACCAGTTACGACCGTTCAGTGCCCATAAACTTGTCATTGAATGTGACTGGCTGTTCCTAGGGCATAGTGCTGGGTGATGTTCTCTGAAGGCAATGCCAGCCTCCAAAAGGGGTCTCTGCCAAGGCACAGATTCTGTTCTTCATGGCCAAGAGTCTCAGAAGCCATCTGGTCAGGGCATGGTGTGTCTATCCTGCTCACCTGTTTGGTTATGGTGAAGGAGCCTCTTCAAGCTGACTGCTAGTCAAGTCATGGTGATGTATATGGCTGTGGCTTGGCATTAGCTCTGCGGAGCCTGACTTCTCAGTCCTGCATGATGAGAACCATGCCACAGGCTCCCAGGGAGGTGACGGCTGTGAGCCTTGTGTCATGGCGCATCTCTTCTGCATCACTGACCCATAGACGAGGTCGCTGCCGTCACCCAACAGACAATGTAGGCTCCCAGGTGTCCTTGCCCCTTTCTCCTTTCCTTGGTTGGCAGAGGAGGTTGAACTTCCCTTCCCTGTGCAGCCTTCAGCCTCTCTTGGGTGGTCACACCAACAATGTGTAGGACCAGAACAAAACTCAAACAATAAACTGGAACAGAAAAAGATGATTGGCAGAACGTTTGGTGAAAGGCCAACACTTACAGTTTATTTTGTAAACTCTGCTTCTCTTGGGGAGGCGCAGGGCCGTTATACTTGGGACTGAGCACTGCTGTGCTGACCCTGCTCCAGGCAGGATGATGTCTTGACTGAAAGCCATGGGGTAGAAGAGGTGTCTGCCCCCTGGGGATGTCTGCCACCCTGTCACACTGGCCTCAGGTTCTGACTCCGAGCTGCCTTCTCAACCCCGTAATCCCCCTCCACTCCTGGGAGCCTTCGACCTCCAACCTCCGATGCCTTTAGTTAGCAGCCTGTTCTCCCTGCTTCATGGGACTGGGGTCCTCAGAGCAGGGACGGATGTCGTCTCAGTGCCCCAGGGGTCCTTGCCAGGGTGATTGCTCTCCTGCCTGGTCTGGCATGTGGCCTCCAAGGGTTTGATTTGGTTGCAGTTCCTCAGGCGCAGGCGGCTGGAGCCCCATCCACACTCCATCATCGCCGGATGACAGCAGCCACGGTGGGAGTTCATTACAGGGGCCATGAATTGTTGGAGGTAATTTAGATTACAATTTAAAGTTTAATTTAAAAATCTATCAACAAATGTGAAAGTACTCGAGGAACATTTTAAAATGCACTTTAATCTCACCAGCACAAATAGCTTTTCGGGGCTCTAAACATCATCACCTGGAAAAACAGTAAAACTTTACTGCATCTTTAATTAAATTACAAACACAAAGGATAATTAACTTTTTTATTTTTATTTTATTCGTGCCATTGTTTCTCCTCGGAGTCAATATCTTCCAGCTGCAGGAGCGGCTGTTATGAGGAAGTTTACAGCCTCGAGGCCCTGATGTGATGGGTTGTGGGGATGGATGGCCCCTCTGAGCAGGGTGGGGGCCAAGCCCTTGCAGGAAGCCAAGGCCTGGATGATCTCTCAGTGCCCCTCCCATATCATATCTAATCACAGGTTCCAGCAGGACTCTGGGGCACAGTGAGTAACTGAGCCACTCCAGCCCCGCCCCCAGCTCAGAGCTGCTCTGATGTCCAAGTGCATCCTCATATTTTCGTTGAGGAGCACTGGGAAAGCCTGTGGCAACAGGAGGCATCTTGGGTCCGTGTGGAAATCGCTCTCGTGTGTTGTACATTTAGTCTATCCAAAGAGACGTGTTCGGCCACCTGTACCATGACAATCCTAGAGCAACTCTGAGAGCTGCTGCCTCTTATAAGGTGTGGGAAACTAAGGTGGTCCCAGGTTGGGCGATCAGCAATGGTCTTACAGATGGCACAATTGCTGCCAAATTCAGTTTGGGTTTTAGTATGAACTGTATCCTCCAACACTGGCTTATAGGTACAGGCTGCATTCTTTCATGCTGAGCAGTGTGGTATCAGCCCACCATGCTGCCTGAAGGGCGTGAACCGTGTTCCTCTGTGCTGGCCGAGGGGGCTGTAGCTCAAATTCTTTACCCCCAATGGGCTTGGAGAATGGCTCTTGGCTCCTGTAGTGGACATGGTGATGAGGGTCACGCAGTGGTCTTTGGGTGCTCCCCTCAAGGGCACCAGCACGTGGTGCTGAGCAGGGCCTAGATTGGCCAGCAGGGGGCCCCCTACAAACGTGGCGCTGCGGGAGCAGCTCGCCAAGACAACCTTTTCAGGGATGCATGCAGACTGTGGGAGGACGATGAATCTTGGGCACGCAAGGCAGGGCAGCTGGGCGGCTGGGCGGCTGGGCGGCTGGGTAGCTGGGCGGCAGGGCAGAGGCCGGTGCAGCCGGGCAGAGGCCGGTGCAGCAGCTGGAGTTGGATGAAGTAGAGTGCTCGTGAGGACAGAAGTTCCCGGGCTGGGATTTCCTTGAGCGGCACCCTGAGCGTCACAGTTGCAGCCGCTCCTCCCGTTTGCTGTCCTTACTTTCCTGAAGCTATGTTAGGGACTTGGCACGTTCCCTGCGATGTCTGAGCTTTACAGGCAGCCAAGGCTTCACAGGTCTGTGGTAGTGCCACTTGGCAACAGGAGGGCCCTGGTCTGCCCCCAAAGTACCATCCCTCCTCCAGGTTTTCCTAGAACCCCTGTCTCTAGAGCCTGTGTGTCCCTAAATAGGTCCCTAGGTCCCCAGACATCGCCTCAGGACTCCATCTCCTGCTCCATATGCGGCTGTGGGGCTTCTCCCTTCGGGGGGCTCCCTTCCACACAGGTCCACACACATTCGATCCCACTTGTGCATACACACTCCTGGGAGCTGTTGTTCTCTCCCCAGGCCATCACCTGCCTCTTTGGTGGCTTCCCCCACTCCCACCCCTGGCTCTGGCATGGGAGACTGAGGGTGCCGTCCACACGGGGGGTGTACAGTTTTAGTGTGTTGGCTGCTTAATTATTGGTTAATCTAGCAATTTAGCATGCTTCATTTAATTCTAATTAGGAGAATTAATAGGCAGGCGATGGTGGCTTCAACACACTGGCACACAACAAAACCACTGGGACCCTTGCTGTGGCGGGCGGTGTCCGGGGCCTTGGCGGCTCAGGAATGATGGAGGGGGAGGGCAGATCTATGGGTGCTTGAAGGTCACAATGAGCTAGAGTGTCCTGGGTGGGTGGAACCGCTGGGTGATGGAGCCATGATTGTGGGGATAGGAGCAGGAACGCCTAGGTGGCCTCTAGTATCCAAGAGTGGCTAAGCGGAGGGCTGGCTGTACCCCCTTGGGCAGCCTCCAGCCCCCCAGTGCCCTATGCTGCCTCCCTGTGCTGCCTGGTGTGTTTGTCTCTGCTCATCAGGCCGGCTCCCTGACAAGGCCCCGACATTGGACAAGGCTGTTCCTCTAATTAAGGTGCTAATTGAATTAAATGGCTGCGGTAATGAGCAGATGAGCGGCATAAAAAGTAAAGAGTCAGATAGGCCAATTAACAAGAGCGAGCACAATTATAACACTGGCTACGAGCCCCTGCTCCAGCATTGTTAATTGTTACCGGGGGATTTATGGTAATTGGCCCCACAACAGGCAGCAGCCAAACCTGCCCAGGGCCGGTAATTAAAAAATGATATTCTACACCAATGCCGGATGGGCTAATTAGGCCTTGATTTACATAAAGGCCTGTGAGGAGGCCTGCGCCACCTTACCTGGCTGGCTGTGGGGGTCACTCGGGTCAGCCTCAAAGGCGGCCAGGCAAGGCAGTGGGAGCCCCCTGCAGGCCACATGATGGTACAGCTAGAGCTGGCCTCTGGGACTGTCAGCTGTGGGATTCTGGGACCATCCGAGCCAAGACACAGCACAAATGACTACAGACCAGAGCAAACGCATGAGCCCACTATCCGCCCCTCAGCCCAGACCTTATGTTGTATAACAGTTTTCTCCATTCCACCATACAGGGAAGTGTTTTAAACAGGAAGGTAAATACTTTAAAATAACTTCAGGAAGTCCCTGAAACTGACCAGATTCACTAGGCCCCTCCCTGACAGAGTAAACAGTTAAAGCTAAGGGTCCCGCCCAGATGGAAGGAAGCTGAGCTTCAAGCCAGATTTGGGGACCAGGCGAGCTGTCTGGAAGAGGTTTGGACCAACTGAGGACCTGGACAGGACAGTCTCAACCTGCTGAGCTTCTGCAGGCTGTGCAGTGTGCTCCAGGTTCTCAACTGTGCGGTTCTGTTCCTGAGGATGGCTTTAAGTTTCTGCTCCTCGAAGTAACTCCAAAAAAACCCACTGAGTTACCAAATTGGACTTTGGTCTGTCATGGGTTTCCTATCAAAGGCGAGTAGACCTGTCTTTGTGTCTCCTCAGGAAAAGTTTTGTCACACAGCATCCTGTCTGGCAAACAGGGTCCCCCACCCACTGTGTAAGATCTGCCCACCACCTGGGGCTTAGAGGTTCAGGCACAATGCCACCTTACCCTGAGACCTTCACACTCTGGGGTCCTGGCCTCCTCTAAGGCTAAGGTTGTCCCTCTTCTCTACCTTCTCAGTGAGTGTCTCCAGGGAGTTTGCCTGGACCTGGATAGATGCCAAGGTCCTAGAGCAAGTGGCCCATTGTACTGATCTGAGCCCTGTCCCTTGCAGTTCCTCACTTCAACTCCAGCAGCCTTTAGAAGCTGCCCAGAAGCCGGGCGGTGGTGGCGCATGCCTTTAATCCCAGCACTCGGGAGGCAGAGGCAGGCGGATCTCTGTGAGTTCGAGGCCAGCCTGGTCTACAAGAGCTAGTTCCGGGACAGGCTCCAAAGCTACAGAGAAACCCTGTCTCGAAAAAAATAAAAAATAGAAGCTGCCCAGATCCAGTTCTGGGAGCACCGTACTGCCTAAGTTACAGGGACCAGTGAGACACCTGACAAACAGGCTGTTGGAAGGAGGGAGTCAGAACAGAGACTCAGAAAGAGGCTGGTGGGGCCTCCCCTGGAAGGCAGTGAAAAGCATGGTGGTCACTCACCCTATCCCACCCTCTTCCTACTGCCCGCTCTTCATTTCTGACAGGAGTGGTTCTATTTTAGCACACTAGATCTGCCTCTGCCCCAGCCCCTCTCGGGAACGGGGTCCCCCACCCTCTCCTGTCCTCCCACCCTGGATACCTGCAATAGTACTCTCCCAAGCCTCTCCCATGTCCCCTGGCCGCATCCCCTCGCCCCTGCAGTCCCTAGCAGCCCAAGGCCTCTGCCACTGACTCCTCTCGCAGATTTACCGTAACATTTGCACTCTGAGCAGAAAACTCTGCCTCATTTACAAATGTAATTTCAATTGAGGGTGGCTCTCCAGACTCCTTCCACTCGAGTCCCAATTGAGCCCCTTCGAGTGCTGATGGCATGATTAGACAGTGTGCGCTCCGCGGCAGATTAGTCAAGCGCAGCCCCGTAAATTGGGAAGGATGTTTTATCAGGACACGTCGCCGTGCCGCAGGCAGCTATGGGGTGCTCCGGGCTGTCCCCTCAAATCACGGTTATGGAATAATTTAGCCCTCGATTCTCTGCGATTACTGCCGCCACTGATCATGCTGTCACGTTCCGAGTGAGCACTTCATCCCGCGTTTATTCATGCCAGATCTGTTTTGCTTTCGTAATGAGCACATATTACCCCGGCACAAAGAGGATGAAGGCGGCCGTGTGATAGATAGGCGCGAGATTAAATGGGATCTTTATGACTTCTGAAGCCATCAGTTCTGACTGTGCGATAAGACGAGTCGACTTGGGTCCTGATTTGCTCTTTATTGGAGCCAATATTAGCATGTGCTCACCGGTGCAGTACTGATCAGACCCATTTAAGGTGGAGCTGAGGGCTGGCTGTGTGGGATGCTGCTGCAGCAGTTACGCCCTGGACTGAGCCGGTAACCACGCCCAGGGGCTCCTCACCCTCAGACAACGGAACTGCAGGGGGCCCTGAGGGGCCTGTGGGGCTTGCAGGCAGATCTCACTGTCCTCGCAGACTAGCCTTTTTCTTGGATACCTTAGTACCGCCAGCCTCTCTGAGTCTCTGTTCTGACTACCTCCTTCCAACAGTCGGTTGGTCGGGTGTCTCACTGGTCCCTGTGACTAACCCCATCTCTTAATACACTCTAACCAGAAGGGAGATTGGTCATTTGGAACCCAGGGACCTCTGACTGGCTGTGGGACAGGTGACAGAGCAGTGAAACCTAGCTTTGACTCAGTTGGGAGCATGAGACACCCTCCTACTGGGACTATGCATGGGGCCCATCTTCAGTCCCTATTTCCCAGTCTCTTGGCTTCGGTCGGGACCTCTGGCCCATGGCATGTGCTGTCTGTCCTCTTCAGCCCAAGGCCCAGGACACGGATGGCTGATAGTCCCGTTTCTCACTGCAGAGGTCCTTCTGCCCTTCCCTATCCGCCTTCCTCTCTCCCCATGCAACTGATCATCCTGAACATCTTTTCCTCATGGAAACCCTACTGTTGGGAATATCGGGGAGGGGCCTGTCTTGTCTTTGCCTACCTCTTTCTTTGCCATCCCTGCCCAGGGCAGGATGAGACAGAATAGTAAAGAGTCTGCAGGCAGCGCTCTGTGCCAAGGATGGAGGTCAGAGAGGCTTGGGTCTGGTGGGGACCACACAGCACCTGTGCACTATACCTGGTACCTCCATCTGGACCTTACTGTTTCTTAGGAGCTGGCTGGCATACAGTGCTTAGGGGCTGACTGTACTGTTGCCCTTGTCAGAGTAGAAGGAGCCTGAAGTTTCTCTCTCTCTCTCTCTCTCTCTCTCTCTCTCTCTCTCTCTCTCTCTCTTTCTCTGTGTAATAGCCCTAGCTGTCCTGAATCTCACTCTGTAGACCAGGCTGGCCTC
>NW_004949104.1:9157596-9163856 GCF_000317375.1 Microtus ochrogaster
CCTGAAGTTTCTCTCTCTCTCTCTCTCTCTCTCTCTCTCTCTCTCTCTCTCTCAGGGTTTCTCTGTGTAATAGCCCTAGCTGTCCTGAATCTCACTCTGTAGACCAGGCTGGCCTCAAACTCACAGAGATCAGCCTGCCTCGGCCTCCTGAATGCTGGGATTAAAGGTGTGCACCACCACTGCCTGGCCTGAAGCTACTCCTTTTGGTCTGAGAGGCCCCTGACCTCACCTTATTGGGCTGTTATTTTGCAGGCAGTGGAACTGTGGTGAAGCCAGTGTCACTTGTCTCCGTCATTCGTTTTTAATCTCTCACCAAGAGAACTGGCACAGAGGGAAGTAGAGGTGGTGGTCCTTGGAGCCAAAGCGGTGGGCAGCTCACCTACATTCTGTCCAGATCACCCCTGGCTCCTTGGCACAGCAACTGAGACTCACCCCATGCCTGGAGGCCATGTCTGCAGGGCCATCGGGGAGGATCCAGGACAGGGGACAGGTTGGACTGGGGTCCCTGCTATGTAATGACTATACTTGTAGGTTCAAAGAGCCTGGGGGTATGTGGGTCTAGAGCCCATCTCTGGGTGAAAAGTCCTGGGCCTCTTCTTCACAGCAGAACCCAAGAAACATACAGGCGGCTCATGAGGTGGGCTCAGAGCCCTTGGGATGGGGCTGCACTGAGCAGTCATCCCATCAGAGCACAGAGGGGCGTGTGGCTGCTGCCCACAGAGCACCTGGCAGACACTGGCCCAGTGCTGTCCTTGGTGAGGGCTCGCCTCTCTGGCAGACAAATGTTGGACAAACCCCAGTGGGGGTCACATAATCTCAGAGGTGTCTCTATAACTCTAAAGTTATTTGAAGGGAAGGTGAAACATTTGGAAAAAAAAAATCCTGACTCATAGTATGGCTGCTGAGTAAGAGGAGCTATGGGCATGGTGGCGCACACCTTTAATCCCAGCACTCAGGAGGCAGAGGCACCAGGTGAGTTCCAGGTCAGCCAAGGCTACCTAGTGAGACCCCCCCACACACACACACACACCCTGTCTGGGGAGGGAGAAACTAACCAAACCAAATCAAAGAGGGAGGAACTGGGGATGTGGGAGGAGCTGGGGAGGAAAGAGGAGCTGGGGTGGGGAGGGGCAGGGTGGGTTGGAGCTGGCGATGAGGGAGAACTGGGGTAGGGTGGCTTAGGAGTTGTCCTGGCAGCCCATGTGGGGAACCAGAGGGATGAGAAGCATTTTTGAGGAGCTTTTGGGATTGAGGGGCATGCAAGTGTGTACATGCTTGTGTGAATTTTTTTTTTTTCAAATTTTCGAGACAGGGTTTCTCCGTAGCTTTTGGTTCCTGTCCTGCAACTAGCTCTTGTAGACCAGGCTAGCCTTGAACTCACAGAGATCCGCCTGCCTCTGCCTCCCAAGTGCTGGGATTAAAGGCGTGCGCCACCACCGCCCGGCTTTGTGTGAATATTTTTAAGTGTGTGTAAGGATGTGTCCCTGCCCGTATGAGCAAAGGGTGTGTATAACTATGAGTATGTGAGTGTGCACTGGGGACCCCACCTGGAAGGACCCAGTGCCTGACTATGACCGGGACCTGGCTGCCCTAAGCCCTCTGCAGTGGGCATAAGTCCATTCACAGGGGGGCTGCCGGGCTTTCCCTGTTTGGGCTGCTGGAGAGGCCGCTCCTTACTCCCACCCCCCACACACACCCTTAATAGAAGCCCGTAAATATCTCTACCTGCTGATTTGAAAAGGAACTGGCTGTTTATGAACATCCCAAGAATGACATTTATGGGCCTGAAGGTAAGTGATTATTGACAGTAGACAAAGGGACAAGGATGGAAGAGTCCAGTCCACAGGACTGGGTGATAAGGACAGTCCCTTTCTCATGCTAATTCAGATCTGCCCCACACACCGCAGGGAGCTGGAGCGGCCCTTTTCTTCTCCTCTTAAATGTCACCGCTGAGCCTGGCGATCCTCCTCCTCCTCCTCCTCAGGACAGGCTTAGGGGTGGGAACTCCAGCAGTAGGAACCCTAGGGTAGAGGGGATCTCAGCTCTTTCCGGGCAGGCTGGGGAGAGACCCTTTTGTTAATCACTTTGGGCATTTGCCCACAGGGAGTGCTTCCAAAGGAAAACTGTTAGCCTTGGCTCTGAGTTGTCTTCCTTGCCAGCTTGTGGAGCATCAACTGTTGTGTGCTATTCCAAGGTGGGCAGTTCATGTACACAGGTACAGCTGGTGGCCTGGACCACCCACACGGGAAAGATAGGAAGTCTGGTTCCCCACTCCCCACAGACACCAAGGCACAGCTGCTTTCCAAGCTCTTGAGCCCTGTGAGCCCTAGTCCATGTGCTGGAGGGTTTGGGACGAAGAGTGTTGCCACAGCCACGCGTTAGTCTACGGGCAGGGATGCTTTCTCCAGGTTTCTCCAGCCCCACCCCTTCCCTGCGCCTGAGCCAGTTACTCTGTGCAGGGTGTCTCTCCCATGCTGGGTGCTGTACTTTTAAGCTGAGGAACCTCACATTCCTGGGAGGACCTGCTAGTGCTCTGGAAGAAGCATCATAGGTGTGCTGCACTAGCAGGCTTTGCGCTCACCCATTGCCAGCTGTTGCTCCATCATCTGTGGCGTTTTATTTTGTAGCCTGGATGCGCAGGGGCTGGATGGGATGTAGTGGGATGGAGGATGGGACCCAGGGGCAGATGGGCAGCCTACTATGGATGACAGGGAGTGAAGGAGGAACAAGTTCAGAGGCAGCAACCCCATGAGGCAGGGCCAGAGCAGGCCAGTGACTGCTGTCTTTCCCCCTGGCAGGTAGCTAGTTGCTGCAATGGGGCAATCAGGCAGGGTGGATGCTCCTTGGTCCTCCACTGGCCTTTGCAGATGGCCCTGAGCCTTGCCTAAAACCTAGCTTCTGGTGGAAAGTCTCTCATCCACATTCTGCCCACATTGGTGGCCTTGGCTCCTTGGTACATGTGTCTACGGGTTTGTGAAATGGCTGAGTGACAGCGTGCAGGTCTTTGAGGTCTGATCCTGCTTGCTGTCTCACCCTACGCTGAGATGTGTTGTACTCTAGGGGCCTAGTGAGCCAGGAGCTCTGCTGTTGCGCGTCCTCATCCCAAAGACTTCCTCTCACATCCAGATTGCAAGGTGTGCTTCTCAGAAGAAAAAAGACCAGGATTAACATTTTGTGACTGGAACCTTCTGGCATGGAGGTAGAGTTCGGAGTGCCAGGGTAGCTGAGGCTTGCCCTGCAATCAGATCTCAACTCCACAGAACTTCCGGCCAGGACGCCCCTCAGGCTGGGTGAGGGAGGGAGGTGTCAGGTACTCAGGTCTGTAAGCTGTGTGCAGGGGCAGTGGGACAGGTGACAGTCAGCTGTCCTGGGTCCTGGTTTCAATCTCCATCCCTTTACGGCTCCCAGGAGTGGCAACCCCCTTCACTGTGAAGCAGGGCATGGGTCCTGGAGGTCCAGGGAGATGTACCAGGCTGCATGGCGGCTGCTCAGCTAGAACCTCTTGCTTTATTTGCCAGCTGCTGTGCTGTTGTGGAAGCTGGCAGAGCCAAGATGGAGTCCGTCTCCAATACAAGCAGATGCCAGAAGCTGTGCAGGGAGGGCTTTAGGCACTATGACCTCTACTTCCTAAACTGGCCTCACCCACCTCAGTATTGTCCTTTAGGCCAGAGACTGTGGAGTCAGACCACCCCTGTGTGGGCCCCTCACTCCCTGAATACCCCCCACCCTGGTTACCAGGCCTCAGAGCTCCCTAGCAGCATCTCAAAACTTTCAGATTGTCTTGCTAATAGTGGTAAATCTCTCTGATTGTCATTTAGATGGCCATGGCTCCACTCCCGTGGTTCCTAAGAGGCCACAGCACAGACGGTGGCTCCTGCTTGGTTTTCCTGTCCTGACGTCTCCAGCTCCTGCTCCCTGAAGATGGAGAAGGTACTTTCACTGATTTATCAGCCAGTCTGAGGTCATCCGAGGTCAGTGGAGGTCACCAAGACTCACAGGTCAAACAACTGGAGTCTAATGAGGTCAGAATACCACTGCCCGGGGCCCATCATGAGGTCAGCGGGAGAGTGACACTGGACTGGGGACGACACAGTACTGCTGGTGATCGTAAGTCACCGCTCTGCAAGTGTTATGGTCCTAGTTGTTCAGGTCTCCAGAAGGAAACCCGTTCTGGAGGTCATGGGCGCCTGGCCCCTGGAGGCCCGGGAGTGGCGGAGCAATGCGCTAGTTCTAATTCCCATCAGAGCTCAGTGGTGTTCGGGAGCAGAGGACAGCATGGCGGGTGCAGCGGCAGGCAGCTAGAAAATTGAAAGACTAGCTGTGAAGTGCAGTGGCCCCGCTTTCCGTCCATTTCCTCTCTAGCAACTTCCCAGGAAATGGACGGTGGTTGCCTCCGACACTGGGATGATGGATGGCCGCCACACACGCCTGCCCAGGAAAGCGCCCAGCGTCAACGGTGAGGTTGGGAGGTGGCCGGGGGTGGAGTAGGATGTGCAAAAGCAGGCAGGGCCGCAGCTAGGGCCAGGATGGTGCGGAGTGGGGTAGACCCTGCTCGGCTCTCCCAACCCTACTCAGCCTCAGCTTCCCTAATCAGCACAGGTGCCTGAGCGTGTGACCCTGCACACAGGTACCGTGAGCCCCGGCAGGTGCTGCTGCATAGAGGGGTGTGGGTGCAGGTAGCATTCCCTGTCGCCCAGGGGAAGAGAGCTGGAGCACAGCCCAGGGCCTACCCCAACTGAGATTTCCACCTTAAGGTGCGAGGAGCCCTCTGCGGCCGAGTCCCGCCGCCCCCTCCACCCCAGTGACAAATACTAATGTCTAACTCAGCAGCCCGCCCGGCCGGCCCGCCGCCTGCTCATGTTCTTTGCTGAAATGTCACCTGTTCCTATCTAACGATTTGCATAATGCAAAGCTTCTCACTCGTAAAATACAGATTAAGAGGGGAAGCCAGAGTCATTCCGGAACCAGGGAGCCATTTCAAAGGAACGGGGGAGGCACCATGCTCTTAACCCTGTCCCTGCCAGCCTACTGTTTGTGGGTGAGATGGCTCTGCCTACAAGGCACAGTAGCAGGGATTGCCCAGGTCCCAAGAAAGGCTTGGCAGGTGGGGACTTTGAGGACTTCCAGGGCCCAGAAGCTGTCTCACCATGTGCTGCCAGCTTTCCCCTCAGCCTAGCGGGAGGTCCCCAAAGAGAAGAATGGTAAGGGCAGCCCCCATCCCCAGCCCAGGCTACATCTCTGGCGGAGGGTTCATGGCTGTGGTAGCAACCTGAAGCTTCACAGGCTTCTTCACCCCATCTAAAAATTGGTTCCGTCTGTGGTCTTAGCAATGGTGGAACCAATGTCCCAGGGGAGGCTGTTGGGAAGACTTAGGTATTCTCAGAATTCATCCAGAGCTGGGACAGGATCAGGACAGGAGATATCCCTGCTGTTTAGAGGCTCCATGGTAGAGGAGGTGAACCCCCAGGACCTGCTTCCTCCCTTCTGAAACCTAGTCTGACATACCATCCTGGAGATCTGGGCACACTTCCATATTGCAGGTTAGGCATCCATCCACAAGCCAGATGACCCTCCTCAGGTCTGTGGACCTCCTATCTAGGGAGCACCTTCACCAGGATTCGTGCCCAAGGCTGGGCTGGGACAGGATATATGCAAAGGTTACACACAGGCCTGTTCAAGCTTGGGGCTCTTGAAATTGGAGACATCTAGAGCAAGGAGGTCTTGTTCTATTTCCTTTCTGTTGCTTTGATAAAAATACCGACCCAAAGCAACTTGGAAGTGAGGGGAAGTTGCTTGAGAAGAAACAAAGGAAAAGAAAGGCAAGACCCCCACTCTTTATAGTTAGTCTTTCTACTTGCTACAGGAGAGGTTTATTTCAGCTTGCAGGTTACAGCTCACTGAGGGAAGCCAAGGCAGAAATCTGGAGGCAGATCTGAAGCAGACCACCGAGGAGTGCTGCTTCCTGGCTTACTCTCCATGACTAGCTCAGCCCGCCTTCTTCTGTAACCCAGGACCGCCTGACTGGAGGTGGCATTGCCCACAGTGGTTTGGGTCCTCCCACGTCAATTATTAATCAAGAAAATGCCCCATCAACATGCCTACAGGCCCATCGGATGGAGGCAATTTCTCGAACATCCTCCTTCCCAGGTTGACTGTAATTTATGCTGAGTTGACAAAAACAAACAGCACATCCTTCTACTGGAGACTCCCACCTGAATACTGCCTCTAGCCTGAAGACTCCTTCATCTGGAGACCTCCAC
>NW_004949104.1:9164159-9179870 GCF_000317375.1 Microtus ochrogaster
CCCCTCCTGGGGACATCTTTTCTACTTGAGTCTCCCCATTTATCTGCTCCCCCACACAAAGACTCCTCCCTCTCGGAGACTCCCACACTTGGAGCCCCAGCTCTGGTCAGGCTTCCTGTCCTCCAGTTTGTCTGCACTCCTGTCCTTGAGGAGCCAGTGCATCTGCCAATGGGTTGCGCTCCCCTTTGCTCTCACGTCTCTGTTGAAGGGCCCCTAGCCCCAGTGCAGTTCCTCCTCTGCTGTTCTATGCACAGCAGCAGCAGCAGCAGCAGCAGGCAGCACTAGCTCTTCCCAGCCTCCATTGCATATGCAATGCTGGGCACTGCGTTCCTGTCATCTCACAGAATCCCTCCCAGGTTGGTGTTTGTGCCACCCACATTTTATACAAAGGGCAGCTGGGGTAAGGACTAGTTGTCCAGGGTATAGACTGGCAGCTGGGGTAAGGACTCCAGGGTATAGACTGGCAGTCTGGACAGTAGATTCTCCCTGTGTGAGGAAGAAGGTGAAAACGCCCTCTTCTTTTCCTCCCTTAGGGATGGTTGGCAGAACCTGTGGGAACATATAGCCAGTGCCCCTGCACCCAGAGGGTAGCCTGCCTCTCTCTGCAGTTCTGGGCAATTTAAGTGCCTCCTCTTCTTGGGAGATCTATGACAGAAAGCATCTGATGTCCAGACAGCAGCCCAGCACACCTTTGTTCTCTCCAGACTCTCTGCTTTTACAGATATTTCTCTGCTGCAGGCGAGCCTGCCCCAGTGGTCCACCTCTGCCATTCTAGCTTCCTTAGCAGATGCTCCACCCTTAACAGATGCTCCTCTTGTAGCAGAGCGCTCCTGTAACTGATGCTCCACCCATAGCAGAGTGCCCCTATAACTGACGTTCCATCCTTAACAGATGCTCCTCCCGTAGCAGAGTGCTCCTTAACAGATGTTCCACTCTTAGCTGGTACTCCTCCCATAGCAGAGTGCTCCTTAACAGATGCTCAACCATTAGCCAGTGCTCCTCCTGTAGTAGAGTGCTCCTCCCAGGGAAGTTACTCTTCCCCTATAGATGGGTCTTTCTCCACTCAGATAACCCTGGGGCAGAGGGGATCTGAATTCTTTCTTTCTTCAGTTGCTCTTCCATTTCTCCAGGTCCTTCTGTTGCTCCATAGTGGAGAATGGGTTGCAATACTTTCTATTCCTTAGGAAGCTCTTGCTCTTTAGGGTCTGGTAGCTCACACCTTTAATCCCATCTGGAAAGCTGAGATAGCAGGCTTGCTGTGAGCTTCAGGCCAGCCTGGGCTTCAGAACAAGACCCTGTGTCAAAACAAAAAATAAATGTATCCACTCTGCCTCCCGTCTGTTTCTTTTCCTTCTGGTGGCAGGCAGGGCTTTCCCCGTGGAGGACACTTGTGGCTGAGGAGCTATTAACTCATTAAAGACACCCTGGTTGAAGAGGGCTGGTTAGTTGTCAAGAGACTCGAGTCTTTCCAGCCACAGAGCTGTAGTCACTGCTGTCCCCTCCCCTGAGCAATGGCCCACTATGAGCTGGTGCCTCTTATACTCTCAGGGGTAGGCAATATTTTCCATGCTGTCCTTCCTTGCCCACAGCCAGGGACTAAAGGTCTGGACCCCCAGTACTGCACCCTATGGTCAGGGCTCCTTGTCCTGATCTCTCTGTTACCTCTCTTGGGGGCCAGTGGATTGCAGAACTGTTTGTGTGTGGTGGGGGCATATCCCAGCATGAGCATCTGAGGATAGTGTTTGAGTGGGGGTTAAGGACACTGCCTGGGGTCTGAGAAGCCACAAGCAACTTCTGGCCTGCCTGCCTTGCTTCTGTTGGTGCTGAGTGCAGCTCCCTACAGGAACAGGCCCAACTAGCCAGATCAGCCAGGGCCAGTGGTCACTAGCTGTGCCACGGTGCCCAAAGTAGGCATTCTGAGGCTCCAGCCTGCTCCCAGAGTTAAACCCAGAGGCTCATGACAGCTCTAGAGAGCAGCTGAAGGTCGTCCCAGTCTGTTGGAGTTGTGACTCCATTTCTGTCACTCACGGCACGCGGAGGAGTTCCCTTAATTTTTTAGGGGCCTCACCTGGTATAGTAGAGGATCCTTGAAGGTTTGACTCAGAAAAGAATTTCAGAGCAAGTCATATGTAGTCAAGCTGGAGCTCATTAAAAGATTATTAATACGGAATTTAAGCATAGAATTTAGACATGAGGGTTGAGAGAAAGAGGTTCTTGGGGCAGGGGAACAAGAAACACCAGCAGGCATGAGTGTGTGCGTATCGGTGAGGGGACTGAAGTTAGCCGTCTTAGTGTTAGCCATACATATGATGTTGGGGTCTCACACGGAGGCAAAGAAAGTCCTCTCTTCTCTTGTTTTGATAAATGAGGTTATAGGGCGGCTCCAGAGGTGCCTTGGTTGGTATTGCACTAGGCTTTAAGACACGCCTTTGCTGTAAATAGGATTTCTGCGGAGATTTCTAGAAAACTGTAGGCTTACAGTTGGGAAGGGAATTAGCTTCTGTGCTGCCATTTTTCCTTCCCCCTCCCCCCCCTTTCCGAGGCAGGCTTTCTTTGTGAGACCCACCTGCGGTTTCACCATCTCACTTCCCACATCTGTTTCATTGGTGATGCTGCCCTTGATCCCCAGAAATTATGCTCCTTTGCCGCAGTCCTTGGCCGTGAACTGACCTCTGGCTGGTGTCCCGCACAGTGTGAGGGCCTTGATTGCTGTAGAGTAATCTGCAGGAGCTGTTTCTCTCCCCAAGGATGTCTCCAGAAACCCCAGATCTATTCTCCCCGAGTTCTAGGCAGGGGTACCAGGAGTCGGTGCAGAAGGCACAGGGCTTGTTGCAGCTGCTGTGGTCTCCTACTTGGTCTGGTGGTGGCCTCGGGGGCAGCCTGGAGGTGGTGCTCTGGAAGGGCCAAGCCTGCCAGCCATCCCTCCAGCTGCTGATAAAGCCAAGCTAATGGCTTTTCGCTAATGAGAAACACTGACTGATGATGACAAATCACAAGGGGCAGCAGGCTAAGCGGTGACACGGGTGCCCCTCACCACCAGGAGGGGCCAGCGTCCCACCCCCAGCCTGCGATGGGGCCCCAGGGAGGTGGGTGCAGTGTGGCCCTGTGGCCTGCACTCCCCCTCCCCTGCCCACCACACCCAACATCTCCTATCCGCTCGCTGCCCACCCCAGTGCTGCTTAACCCCCTCCCCAGTGGGTGTGGCACAGGTGGCTTGGCCTGAAGCTGAGGGCTAGGAACTAAGGCTGCCCAGACATTGGGAGAAACGGGGGAGGGAGGATAGAGTCCTTGTCTCTACTGCCCACTTCAGCCTGGAGCACGGATGGGTTGGACAACTGACAGCATCCTGGGCCCTGCTCTCCATGTGAGGCCCTCCTAGCTAGATCAGAGACAGTTGTCTCTGCCCAGCTCGTGAAGATCATGCATCTTTGTTGAGCCTATACTGCATATATGTAAGCCTGTCCTGAGACCTTGGGTGTAGCCAGGGACAGAGGGCCCTGGGTAGTTGGTCCAGATACTGCCCTGGCTATGGCCCTTGCCCCTCAGTATTCTGCCTAGTCACTATTACATCATGGGCCCTCCTCTGCTGGGAAGCCTAGATGTCCTGGCAGCTCCCTTCTGGCCAAGCCCCAGGCCAGCCTTCTAGAACCTTTCACTCTATTGGCCGCTTCCTTGACTCCTGCCTTCCTCTGGCATCTTCCGCTATTCCTGGGTCAGTCTTAGCTCGGATTTTATGAGATCTGCTTTGGGAACCCAAGGATACGGGGTGACATCACTTAGAGGGCTGAGGGTTGGAGGGTGAGGAGGCAGGATGGAACTTGCTGGAACATCTTCTCTGGGGCCGCCCCTGTCATCCATTACTGCTAATTACACTGGGCTGGCGGAGGCCACACCTCGTGTCCCAAGCCTGGGTCAGGTGGGCTCTCTGTCCTTATTGTCCTCTCCCAGGGATGTCCGTGGCCAGTGGGAAGGGCCTGGGGTCTCCCTATCGTCCTGGAGCAGCAGCCAGACGTCGTGGACGCCCTGTGATAGATGGAGCATGGAAATTAGTTCCAGAGTTTAACTGATAACGGGAGCCAGCGACACTCGGTTATGGCAGCCTTAATTGATGAGCTCGTTAAGCCCATTATTAGAGAAATTGATTTCAAATAGGCACTTAGAGCGGGAGGCAGGCGGGGAGGGAGCATCGGAGGCAAAGGAAGTCGCGAAAATACATAATGAGGCAAGTAATTTTATAGGTTTGTTTAATGAAAAGCCGAGACAGCGCACTTGCGGCCGTGTGGGTTTTAAACACTCATTTTATGTACTAATAAAACTCCCGGTGGAGGATCCGATCCCGAGGCCCAACCCACTGGCTTCTGTACTGCCCTAATTAATTAATTAACCCAGGCAAGGCGATCAATGAGTTAGTCACGCGGAATCGACACTCCAGGATGTGTTCGTGGGGTTCTTGGCCGTTCGTCCTTGGCCACCTCGGGGCCCCAGTCCTCACTGACCTGGAGTTTCTAATACCAGGATAGATGTATAGCAGCCATGACAATGTCGGTAGCAGCTGCAGTGAGGCCCTGGTCTGTGAGGAGGACCAGGGTGGAGGAGTACTGGGGGCTACCACACCAGGTTAGAGAGGGGCCCCTTATAGCCCCTAGGGAAGGTAGGAGCAGTCATGTGACCCCCAATCTGTGATCCAGCGCCTCTGGTAGTTGAGACAGCCTTGATTCTGACCTGACCACATGTTCCAAATCTATCCTCGGGACCATGTGGAGCCAGCCTGGAGGATCCTCAGCACAGACACCAGATGAAAGAAAACAGCTATTTTTACACAGGTAGATGCACAGGACAGGTGTGTTGTCTCACGTACAGAATCCCACGTGTGCACATGGAGTAGACATGCTCCGAGACATTGGTGTGGAAGTAGAGACTCCCACACGGATTCACGGGAACAGCCTGGACCATCTCGTCTTTTCTGAAGCATGCCTCTTGTGGCCTTGGGGGTCAGAGGTTCCAACTCCACTGTGGCTGTCCCTCTCACTCCTCCCCCCTTCTCCGGTCTCTGGACCTCTCCATGCCCCTCCGTTCGTCTTTAGCTTTCTCCGCATGTGCTGACCATTCCCCACTTTCCCAGGTATGCTCCCCTGAACCCCAGACTGGTCACCCACAGACCTCTCTACTCTTCCTAGACACCCACAGGCTTCCCATGTCCAACATAGCTGACGACACGCCCCCCTCACCACAGCAGGGCTTTGCCCCTGAACCGCAATCACTCCCCCCCTCTCCCCTGGGAACTACCCTTTCTCTCTTGCCTCTTCATGTCACAGCAATTCAGTGCCAAAGATGTGTCTCCAGAGGCCCATTCCTGGCTTCCCTTGCTGGCCTTCCTTCCTACCCAGCAGTTAGTCACACTTTTGTGATGATTTCTGTCCTATCGCTGACCATGGTCCATAGTAGGGCCTTTGAGGTCTGACCTTAGGTCAGAGGTCTGACCCTTGGCATCAGTGACCTCCTGACCCATTCCTCCTCTTGGTTTTTGTTTCATTGCCTTTCCCCAGAATAGCGCAATAGCTCCCTGTGGCCCCATGGTGACCTGCACTGCACTGTGGCCCCTCCCCTCTGCTTCATCCCTTCCAGAGCAATCACCATCGCCCAAGGTGCAGCTGTCCCATGCTAGGCTGTTCCTGTTCTCATAGGGAGGGAAATGTCTGTTTTCTCCAGAGGAGAAACAGGCTCTGGGCAGCGTTCAGTGGTGGCAGGATCTGTGTGGTTCACCACGTTTATACAGGTCAAGTCACATAACTCTACCTACAGCAATGCCACCCGCAACTACGCAACAGGTTTACATTTCAAAGTCACTAAGAAAATGAAAACATCATCCTGGATGGAGTTGGGAGGTTGGGAGCAGGTGAGGGCCCCAACCAGGCGGGCAGAGGCTGACAGTATGCGGGCAAACGTTTGTGGTGGCCAGGTAAGCAACTGCACAGAGTGAAAATGGTTTGGGGATGTGAATTTACTTCTGGAGGGACAAAGAAGAAGGAGACAGCACAAAGGGGGTCAGGGCTGAAACAGCAAGGAGGAGTGGGTCCGAGGTGCTGCCCCTCTGGGCTGCTGTTGGCCTTTCCGCTGGCTGAGACCCACTCAGAGGCAAAGTTGGGACACTTGAGGGTGGGACTTAAGGCTCAGGGTAGCAGAGTCGCAGCCCATCTCTCCTATATTGTCCTTGCCCTGCCCAGGCTGGACTTCAGGTAACAAACCTTGAGTGGCTCCTGAGAAAGATGCTCAGGAGACTGGGCCCCCACCTGCCCCTCTCCCAGGACAAAAGAACAAAGCACCATCATCGTGTTGTATGTAGGAGCTAGGAACAAACAGCTAAAGCAGGAAACCCCTGTGATATGGGTTGTGGCTTCCAGATGCCTTTTGTGACCATACCCATCATGACCCCCATGGTCTGTGTGCTCTGCTCTCAGGCCGTACTTCCACTGTGGCGTAGTCCTCTGAGGAGGACCAGGGAGCGCGTGGCAGCTCAGCCACTGCTGGGTCCAAGCGTACTTGGAAAGCTACCCCCAGTGGCTCGAGTGGAAATGTGGACCTCCGCTTTCTTTCTTCTGTGTGTGAGACGCTGATTATGATTATGGATCAGACCCAGGGAGCAGGCTCCATATGTGGCCTTGTGCTAGGAAGGCCAGCTTGGGGCACTGGCACATAAAGGTCTGTCTTCTCTGACAGACGCGTCCTGGACGCTTGAGGACTGGGGCTCAGGTTTTCCATAATCATCCCATCTTCTCCATGCCTCCCAGCCTCAGGACCTGCCACACTTCCTACCTCAAATGGCCAAAGATGACTAGGGTGGTAATTGGAAAACCTAGTTCCAATCCGATTGACCTTCAGCCCCATCTGCCCTGAATTTATAGGGGAAAGAGAAGGCTGTAAGGCCACAACAAGCCTAGCTTCCAACATAACAATGCTCTGCATCCTCATTTTGATCCCCTGTGTAAATGCTACTGGGATTTAAAACATATGCCAACTTTGAAAAATCGGATTGCTGGGGTGGCTCAGTGGGCAAGAGCCCTTGCTCTCGAGTGTGAGGACCTTTGTCTACCACATTTATTTATTTACTTGTTTATTTATTTTATGTCCCAGCTACAATTTCCCCTCTCTCCTCTCCTCCAGTCCCTCCCACCACCCCCCTTCGTTTCCACCCCCTCCCAGTCCTCTCCCCTTCTGCTTCTGTTCAGGAAAAAGCAGGTCTCTCATGAGTATCAACAAAATATGTCAAGTTTCAGTGAGGATAAGAACTTCCTCATGTATTAAGGCTGGGCAAGGTGACCCAGTATGAAAAATAGGGTCCCAAAAGCCAGTAAAAGAGTTGGAGACAGCCCGTTTCCACTGTTAGGAGTCCCACAAGAGGACCAAGCTACACGATTGTATCATGTGTCGAGGGCCTAGGTCAGTCCCATGCAGGCTCCCTGTTTGTCAGTTCAGTCTCTGAGCCCCTATGAGCCAAGGTTAATTGATTCTTTGAGTTTTCTTGTGGTGTCCTTGACCCTTCTGGTTCCTCCAATTCTTCCTCCCCATCTCCTGCAGAAGTCCTCCAATGCCTAATGTTTGGCTGTGAGTCTGCATCTGTTTCCATCTAGCCATGAAGCCTCTCTGATGACAGTTGGGGTAGACACCAATTTGGTCACAGGAGATGGCCAGTTCAGGCTCCATATCCCCGATTGCTAGGAGTCTTAGCCGGGGTCATCCTTGTAGATTCCTGAGAAATTCCCTTGCATCAGGTTTTTACCTGACCCTGAAATGCCCCCCCTTTCCAGTAATCTCTTTCAGTACTCTACCGCCATCACCACCCCAACCCACTGCTCCTGTTCCCACCCCCACCTGCCACAGTCCACTCTTGAACCCTCTTCTATTCCCCCTTCCCAGGGAGATCTGGGCATCCCCCCATGGAGCCTCCTTGTTACCCAGTCTCTCTGCTCTGTGAACTGTAGCATAGTTATCCTTTGTTTTACAGCTAATGTCCACTACGAGTGAGTACATGCCATGTTTGTCTTTCTTGGTCTGGGTTACCTCACTCAGGATGATTTTTTTCTAGTTCCATCCATTTGCCCTTGAATTTCCTGGTGTCCTTGTTTTTAACAGCTGACTAATACTCCATTGTGTAAATGTACAACATTTTCCTTATCCATTCTTCAGTTGAGGGACATCTAGGTTGTTTCCAAGTTCTGGCTGTTATTAATAAAAGTGTCCTTGTGGTATGATTGAGCATCCTTTGGGTGTATGCCCAAGAGTGATATTGCTGGGTCTTGAGGTATGTTGATTCCCAGTTTTCTGAAGAACCACCACACTGACTTTCAAAGTGGCTGTACAAGTTTACACTCCCACCAGCAATGGAGGAGTGTTCCCCTTGCTCCACATCCTCTCCAGCATGAGCTGTCACTTGTGTTTTATTTTAGCCATTCTGACAGGTGTAAGGTAGAATCTCAGAGTTGTTTTGATTTGCATTTCCGTGATGGATTAGGATGTTGAACAATTCTGTAAGTGTTTCTTGGCCATTTAAGATTTTTCTGTTGAGAATTCTCTGTTTACATCTGCATCCCATTTTTAATTGGACTATTTGGTTTGTTGATACCTAGTTTCTTAAATTCTTTATACATTTTGGAAATCAGCTCTCTGTGAGATGTGGGGCTGGTGAAGATCTTTTCTTGTTCTGTAGGCTGCTGATTTGTCCTGTTGACAGGGACCTGAGTTTTAATCCCAAGCACCCATGTAAAAAGCTGCGCATGGCTGCACCTGTGGAAACAGTAGGATGAGCCCTAGAACTCACTGGTCAGCTGACCTAGCTGAAAGGATGAACTTCTGGCTCAGTGAGAGACTCTGTCTCAAGGCAATAAAGTGTTGGGTGATTAGCAGAAGACGCCTAATTTTGGCCTCTGTGCTAATGTAACGACTGTCCTCCAGTGGATATCTCTGTAGGGCTCTGTCCTCTTTTCAGACACTTGTGGAACAGAAGACAGTGTGTCTCTCATAATCCCTCACCGAGCCCCTAGCCCTCTATATACCAGGACTTCCCTCAGCAATGTAGGGTGCCTTCCTGCCCCAGGCCACCAGGTCCTTCTCTGGCCCACATCCTACAGAGCTCCAGCCCATGCACACTGAGGTGACCCGGACTCAGCACCTCAAAGGCCACACTGCCCTATACTCCCGCCCCTTGCTTGTATCTAACCTCAGAACCTCCTTAACTCATTGAATTGAACATACACTCCCAGATCCTCTAACTTGTTTCCCCGCTACTTCTGTTGGAGGTGTTGTGGTGTTCTAAGCTCCCAGCCACTCTGTTGGTTTCTATTTCTGAATACGGAGCAATAGCCACACACGGCCTCTAGACGTAGATCTCTGTGGAAAGGGGTGAGACAGCCTCTCTGACGTTAGGATTTGGATCTTAAGTGGTCCCACAGGTCCATTTGTTAAAGGTTGGTTCCCAGCCTGTGGCACTGCTGAGAATTGTCGGGAGCCACTTGAGAACTGGAGCCTCTTGGAAAGAAATTAGGTCATTGCTGAATGTTCTTTAAGGGGCTGTTGGGACCCCAGCGCCTCTTCTCTCTTTTTTCTTCTTACCTCTTCTGAGGTAAACAGACACTTCTTCCTGGTGCTCCTGTCGTAATGTATTCTACTGCTCCCTGCTTCAGCTCAGACCAACGGGGCCAAGCACCCATGGCCTGAAACCTCTTCAACCATGTGCGAAAACAGACTTTTGAAGTACGTTACTTTGGGTGTCTTTTGTGGTGATAGAAAGCTGACACCGGGCCAAGACCCAAGTTCCTGCCCAGTTAGCCCACCTCCCTTGCACCTACCCCTGCAGGCAGCTCTCCTCTGGCCCATAGCTCAGGTGCTCCGTACACTCTCCATCCTTGTCCAGACCCAATCAGCTGCAGATAATCCCTGCTCATCAACCACACGGAAGCACTCTTTAAATCCTTCTGTCCGTTTACCCAGCTGCCCACTAAACCTCAAACGTGCCCACTCTCTGCCGATCCACTTGCCAGTCTTTTCGTCCTTCTGTCTACCCACTACCCAGATACCCATTCACCTACTTTCATGCTAATTTATCCTCTCCATCCCTCCTCCTAACCATTCATCCTTGCATCTTTCTAACCATCTAAACACCCATGCACCACACGATATCCATCCATGCATCTAGCTACCTGTGCATCTATCCATGCACCCATCCATTCAACCATCTAAACATCTGTGAACCCATCTATCTGAATTAACTGTCTAAACATCTGTGCATCCATATAATATAATAGCAAATGTATAGCTGTACGTCTGCTTATCTATCCATCCATCCACCCAGTTAACCAGTCATGTATCATTCAGCTATGTGCCACCCACCCACCCATCCAGGCATCCATCCATCCATCTAAATATCTAAGCGTCTATTCATCTAATCATCCATGTACCCAGTCAACCAGCCATGTCCCATCCATCTATCCATCCATCCGTCCGTCTAAATATCTAAGGATTCATTCATCTAGCCACTCATCCACTAATCCATTCATCTAAATATCCCGCTACTCATCCGTGTATTTGGCCATACATTCACTTACCTATTCATACTTCTACTTACCTCTATCTGGCTCATCTGTCTATCCATTCATCCATCTACCATAGAGCCATCCATCTATTCACTCATTCACAATCCATTTATTTATCAGTCTTTCTGTCTACCCATGAATCCACCTACCCACCAACTTTCCATCCATCCATATACCATGCTACTTACCGTCTACCGACTCATCCATCCATCCATCCATCCATCCATCCATCCATCCATCCATCCATCCCTTGAACCACTTGTGGGAGTTGGCTTTCAGTCAGTGTGAGTCACTGTAGCAAACACTGGAGGCAATCAACTTATAAAAAGAGTAGGATCATTTTAACTCACAGTTTTGGAAGTCTTAGTTCATGAGCAGTTAGTGCTGCTGCCTTGGGCCTGCAGCTGCATGCTGAGGGATGGATTTGGAGCAAAACTGCTTACTTTATATTTGTGGACTGAAAAAGAGAAAGGGACCAGAACTCCCAGTCCTTTCAAAGGAACCCCCTCAGCGAACTGAAGACTTTCCACTAAGTCCCACCACTTAGAGGGTATATCAAACTGGAGACCAAACCTTTAACATAGGGGCCTTTGGGAGAACATTCTAGATCCAAACTCCAGCACTACCCTTCTACCACCTGTCCACCTACCAACCCCCACCCTGCAGCTGAACCAGCCCGCCCTCCTATCTAACCATTATCACCAACAGTTTGCAGTTTCTTTTCCCCGGGCGCAGGGTCTGCCCAGGCAAAGCTAGCTGTTTGCCATGGCCACATGTGGTCACATCCTTGCTACGCTGCAAGCTCAGGATGGACAGGGGTTGCTGAGACTTCCAGGCAGTGTCCACCGGACACACAGCTGGCTTGTTAGTGGAATGAACTGTCAGGCATAACGAGGGGAGAGCTCGATTTGTAAACACTGGTCAATATGAATTAGCGCCATCAGGATGTATTTGGGACTAAATTGGACAATCACACTGGCTGCACCCAGAGTCCAGCAACAATAGGCAAATTAGGTCGTCATTAAATTATCATGGAGGAAAACTGCACGATCGGCAGCCACGCTGGTAGAAAGATGACAGTTATTTACAAAAACCCTGCTGTTTGCAAATCTGTACAAAATTAGTTGTTCCAAGAGGAGGTTTATGGCGCTATCTGCACATTATCTCCGCCCGAGATCCTCAGCCCTGCATATTAACTAATGTCTGTGGTTTAATTGGAAATAGAACAGGCCAAATTGTAAATCGCTCTTCTGCCATCTGTCTCTGTCTCCACGCTTGTCCTCAGGAGAGGAGGACATAGAATACGCAGATGGATGGCCGGACAGGCTTGTCTCTCTCAGCAGAGCCTCGACCTACCCTTGCTTACCGCATTCTCTCATCCTGTCTAGAGCCACAGTGCTGGACCACAGCAGCTTATTCTGGTGCCATCACAAGTGCCATGTGAATTGGCTGTAAGTGGGCAACGGGCAGTGGGTGCTCGCAGACTGGCAGGCTTTTTACAAATGAGGAGGTTTCATAGGTCCTCTTCAGGAGGCCTGGCCACTAAAGAGGGCAGAAAGTGAGTAGGAAGAAATGGTGACCACGGGGCTGGCGCCAGGTCACTCTGAGCCCTGCGTTAGCTGGATTGAGACTGAGCAGAGAGTCCTGGAAGTGCCCAGGCGACACCAGCAGCCACAGAAGTCCAAGGAGCACCAGGCAGGGTGCAGTCTTTGGTTCTGGGTTGCTGTTCTGAGTGGGTGCGCTTCACACTGCCCACGACCATGTCTCCTTAGCACAGGTTTGTGGTTATGGGCTTGGTTCAAACCAGATCTTTGAGTAGTCAACACTTAAGCTGGGGTGGGAGTCGGGCTGTGCTGTGGTACTGG
This sequence comes from Microtus ochrogaster, assembly GCF_000317375.1. Classification (NCBI taxonomy): domain Eukaryota; kingdom Metazoa; phylum Chordata; class Mammalia; order Rodentia; family Cricetidae; genus Microtus; species Microtus ochrogaster. The sequence goes on from NW_004949104.1 coordinate 9,176,611, forward strand.
GCACTTTTTAAAAACCTGATTTAAATTTTTTTTTTTTGGCTGTGTTATGTGTTGTGTGTGCATGGGAGTGGAGATGCAGCCACAGCTCATGTACGGGGCAGCCAGGGCTCAAGGGACAGTTGCGTCATTCCCGCTCCTGACAGCTGCTGCCATCAGCTTGCTGCTTTCTGGACTTGCAGGGGAGTGACAGACCATGCTTCCACTTGCCACCCTCTGGTGCCAGGGTTTCTTGAGGAGTCTCAAGATGTGGGCCTCCCACTGGCTGGGCCTTCCCCGAGTCAGGAACTGGGACAGGGATGTTTCTTTCTTCCCGTCATCCAGGGTGATTCATTCAAAGCTAGCTGTGTGTGGTTTCTGCTGAGTGAGTTCTCTGTGCAGGCCCACAGCTAACCCCATTTGCAGCCTGAAGGGCAGTTGTGAGAGCCTTGGAGGAGAATCCCATCCTGAGACACGTGAAAGCATTGATGGGCACGGTGAGAGTATTTACACGTGCCCGTGACTCTCTCATCTCTGACCTGAGCCAGCTTAGCCTCCTGTGCCAGCAGCTTGTGCTGCCACCTGTTCTGCAAGCGAAGGCTTTCCCTGGGCCCCCGCCCAACAAAACCACTTCCTCTTGCTAAAAAGCGAGATTTTTTTCCCCTACTATTTGTGCAGCTTTTAATCCATAGGAAGTCAATTTTCCACTCATATATTAGTTTATTTTATATTTTCAAATTGATTCGACTATACATTGATTTCCTGTTGTGGGCATTGTGTCCTGAGCACGGATTACGCGTTTAGAAGAAGCGGATACTCACGGCTCATAAAGGTTCTTCCGTGCTGGAGAGCTCTTATCTTGAAAAGGGAGAGTCCAATTTTATTGAAACAGCTAAAATCCCACTTAATTGAATTTTTTCCCTCTAAGATGTACAAGCTTAGAGACTTTTGCTTTCCAATTCAACTCAGGCTCTGCGGTGTTTAAATTTCCGAACCTATAAAGACCTTTATGAAAAAAACCGTAGGAATATTGTGTTTCTGAGCCAGCTCGGATGGCTGGGGCTGGCGGAGGGGGAGTTCCAACCCACTGCGGAACATCTTGTGACCGTGAGCCTTTTCACGCCTATTTTCTGCACCCGGCTTAACACCCTGCCTAGCTCCTAACAATGCCGCACCTCGAGAGGCCAGGCATAAGCAGAGGGACCCCCTGTCTGGTCTCCCCCATTGAGCCAGCAAAAAGCCTTCAGACCTTCACTTCAATGACTGTAGAGGGACGCTTGGCCCATTAACTCTGTAGGGAGCTCAGCAAGCCTCATTCCCATCTCAGTGTGGGCGGCCATTCAGTCCATCCCTTTAGGAGCCACTGGATTGCTAAGGCTGAGCTGGGCTTTGATTATGGTCTCTGGCTTCCAGTCCTTACCTTGTTCCAACTCAGTCTCTTGCTGGGAGGACAAGGCCAAGCCCTTCAGAATTGCAGACCAAGCCCTTTGAAGGGGGCGTCTGCACCAAGTCCTGCTGCAGGCCACGCTGTGCCCAGGCTGGGATGAGTACGTGTGTCTCAGTTCCAGTAGGACCTTCATTGCACCTGACTGGACTTGGGCCTCTCAGCTGCCAGCCAAGGTCAGTGTGTGGGCTATCCTCTGATGAGGCACCTAGATACAGGGACACTTTGGAGTCAGATGTGCTATTGGAGTACCAGGTCCCCCTAATATAGACACTCTCTGCTGGGGGCACCTGGAAAGAAAGAGCCTTCTGCTGGGGTGAGTCTAGGGACTCTGGCTGGCATTGTTAGGTCATACCTTCCAGTTGGCTAGCTCCTAGGTCCTGCAACCATGCCACTCAGGGCTCAGGGGTCCCTATCCTGTCCCCTGTTCACCTGACCTCACACACCTTCCTTTAAGGCCTAATTCCCATCCTGGGTCATGACATCTCTTCCCACCCCCTTCTGACTCCAGGCTCTTCGATGAGTCCACCTAACCTGGGGCCTGAGCACCTCGGCCTGGGCGTGCCTGGTAGGGCCTGGACTAAGGGAAAGGTTCTCTGGCTTTGAAGTATATTTTAACTTTTCTCCTGAGGTTTCCTGTCCTGTCCCACACTCCAATCCTAAACACATTGGGGCAGGTAGTGGCTTTAAGGGTGGTCCCATTATTTGGGACAGGTGAGAGTTCACCCCCATCCCACCTCTGGGGTTACCCTCTGCCCTTCTGCCCACCAGTTTGGTGGTGGTCCTAAGACAGGGGTCTAGCCCGGATCTGCGGGCAGCAATGGCCCTGGTGCCTGGCCCTGCTCCTCCTATACATCTTCAGAGGCCATCTGGCTGTCAGCCGTGTCCTGGATGGGTTGGGCAATGGTGCTCTCTGACCAAGGGACCGTCTCCACGTGGGAGATCAGGGCAAGCTCCTGTCCCTAGCCGGCCTGATGGGCTGTCTGATGCCTCTTCACACACAGCTGCCCAGATGCAGCTTAATGTACTCTAGCTGGAGATGCTCTGTCTGTGTCTGCCAAGTGGCTAATGGTGAGAAGCAGAGGGCAAGCCAAGGGTCCAGGCCCTGTGTCCATCCCACTCCTTGGCACCCACATCACTTCCTCAGCTCGCGGGAGCTTCCAGAGAGAGCTTAAGATTCCACAGGGCTTGTGGCAGAAGGAAGCAGGAGGGAGCAGCTTGTCCCTGTGAGGTGTCCCTCTGCTTCTGTTTCTGAGTTGTCAGGGGTTTGGAAGGGGAGTTCCTCTGGGCCACACTCTGCAGAGTCCTTTCTGCAGTAGGGTCCTATTGTCTGCTCACCTGTTCGCCCAGCGGGTACTTCCAAAACAGCTGCTGTGTTTTCTTTCAAAGTGTCCGATGCTGCAGGGTCCTGGGGGCGCAGAGTGGCTCCTCCCAGGGTTGGAGGAACTAGAGGAGAGCTAGTCAGCTCAGCATTCGATAGGCAGGTTGGTGCCATTTCTAAGGGAGCTGGGCTTGACGTGCATTGCCCAGCTCATCCAAACCTGGAGAGTGTGGGGCAGAGAGGTCCCCGAAGAACAGGCCTCTCCATCCTGTTGAGGGACTCCATCGGGAAAGGGTCTACAGGGGAGGGTCCTGCTGAAGGGTCAGCCTCTGTCTAGCCCCATGCCTGGTGAGCTCTCAGAGGGCACCAGATGGGCAGGGTTGAGAGGTCAGGCAGGGTCTCTGAAGATCTTGGGACAGTGTGTGGGTCCTGAATCAACTCCTCTTGCCTTTTACCACTACCCAGAATCTCTGGAACATGAGAGAGAGAAAGAGAGAGAGAGAGAGAGAGAGAGAGAGA
>NW_004949104.1:9179970-9194052 GCF_000317375.1 Microtus ochrogaster
GAGGAGAGCCCAACTTTGCTTCTAGCTTGATGCAAACCCTGGTACCCAATGAGATTTTGGTGATACACCTACCAGTGGCTGATACCTAGGACCCTTTGGTTTCTATAGTAATGGAAGTCCCAGCCTGACTAAAAGCACCTGGTGTGTCGTGTCTCCCAGATAACTCTTTTGCAGCCCCTGACTCCTGGGTCTCTGGGGGTACCTCACTAGGCTGGGATCGATCATGAGGACCCTGTACTGGGATGCTTGTATCTGGCTTGGGTATGAGAGTGGGTGCTCCCCTAAAAGGAGTAAGCTGCCACAGGGATTGGGGCTTGGCCTCCTAGGGGTTCCAAGGATGGCAAGAGACCATGGAGCCCCTGCCCCGCCTTTACCCCTCTGCCTGGATCCTTTCCCTTCCTGTGTCCGACAAGCAAGCACTGCCCGCGGTCACAGCACATTTTAATAGTGGAATGTAATTCCCGGGCAGCAGAAAAATGAAAGTGAGAAGTCTATGAATTATTACAAGTGCACTCGGTCTCCCGGCCGAGCAGCAGCCCCGGGCTGGAAAGCCCTTTTTTCTCGTGGTTAAGTTAGCGTGGAAGATGAAATAGTCACAGAAACGCACTGGCCACTCGAACCTGTTATTGCTAGCTGTGTGTCTCCTATAAATACTCTTCTGATTTAGAAGCTCGCTCTACTTTATAAATGGAAAAACCAGAAATGCCTTCAGAGTCAACTTTTTGGAGCCTGAGATGTCCTTGTGACCATGAATTCCAGTCTCGTGGGGAGGGAGCCAAGGAGTTCCTTCTGTGGGTCAAGGGCTGAAGTTTGGGTTTGGGGATAAGACCAACTGTCAGCGTGTGTCTGGCCCTGATGAGGCTCCCAGGATGCAGAGCGTTGTGCAGCGCCTGCGAGCTGAGGATGCTCATGGCGGCGAGCTCCCGCGAGCTGGACTAGCTCAGGGAGGTGACAGTGTTCATCAGTGTGTCTCCTGTCCTGATGGAGTCGATGCCCTCCACCAGCTTAAAAATGTTATTTTTAGAGGCCAGAGTCGGATCCCCTGGAGCAGGAGTTGTGCCCTACCAGACACAGGTTTCTGCAAGAACAGGACATGAGTCCTCGCGACACCCCCTTTCCAGTTTAAGTCCCCACCCTACCTCAGCTGGCCACAGGGTCTGTCCTGAGAAGAGGGTAGAGCAATTGCAGCCCCCCCGGATCTGTTTAGATGCGGGAGATGTCTCTTTGATGGCAGCAGGCAGTGCCCGGTTTGGTTGGGGTATTCTCTTGAGTAAACTGGGCTGCACTCTGAAGCCAGTAGACTGTCAAACACAGCACCAGGAGCAGCTGGATTCCCAGTGGGCACTGTGGCCACCCAGGAGTCGTAACTGGTGGTGTCTGGAATGTTGGGCCACCAGCCCCTCCTGAACAGTTTTATTGGGAACATTAAGGGCTCATGGAAAACATGTTTGGGGTTAAAGGGGAAACGGAGTGGGAAGAAAAGTTCTCTCGTCCGATTCACTTCGTGTTCTGAGTCATTCAGGGAAGCCGGGTTCCTTAATGACAGCCCTCTCTGGGTGATGAACCAGAAAGCACCAGATATCAGGCCAGGCCAGTAATGTCTCCAGCTGCAGGCACTGCTGCTCCCAGGGGACATGAGAGAGCAGTGTTTGTACATCGTTCAGAGGCCTTTAGAGCTATATCCGGCCAAGATGGCTTCGGAGACAGCTTTACCAAAGTAGGGCTGACCTCTGCCCACCGTGCCTTGGGCGGGAGTCTACAGCTGCCCTGCCGGAAGGGCTGGGCTCTGCTGCTCCATGAATCCCAGGTCCACTTTCTTGTTTACTAAACAGACCACATACACAGCAGTGGAAGCGTGGATCTGGCCTCGGGGCTGGTCAGGGGAACAAGGCTTCCTGCATTGGGAAGGGGCATAAAGAACATAAGACCCAGGTAACTACCTCCAGCTGTGTAGGCAATGGCAGGAAGGACACAGCTCCATGGCACTTCAGGCAGGCGAGTCCTTCCCCCCAGTGTGAAGACAAACCACATTGTGGCATACTTTCTACCTGAGGCTCTCTCCACCCACAGAGTCAGCCTGAGGAACTCTGGAGGTCAAGTTCAAAGGGCTCTGCACCTGGCTTCCCTCCAGCTGATTCCTGCCTTGGTGACTTCATGTATACCCACGTCCAAACTCTCTTTCTGTGAATACACCACTTAGATTTTATGAGGACCCGCTTTAATGACCTTATTTTAACTTGATCATCCACATCAGACCTCATTTCCAAACAAGATCCCTCCCATTCATGGGTCCTTGGGGTGACATTTTAATTTTCATTCTTCAAGACAGGGTCTTACCATGTATCCTTTCTAATTCAGGGCCTCTGCGGCTGGAATGCCAGGGTTATAGGTGTGCACCAACACAAAATTTTATTTTCAAAATTTTAAAAAGCTTTTTCACTCTCAACTAGCTACAGAGTGTTTTTGGAAAGTGTATAAAACCTTCCTGCGTGTTTCCCGCCACTTCCTTTGGTATTGAGACATCGGCACTGTTAACAGCACGTGTACTTGTACATGTTTTCTTTAATGTCCTTCCGCTCGGATCCCCGGGCTGCGCGGCTGCCTCCAGGCTGGCACAGTCCTCCTCTCTCAACTGGAATGACTTTGGCCAATGTGAAGGGTCCGGAAGGTTCCTTAGCAACGGGTAAGTGTGAGTTGGAGGTGGACCCCCACAGGATGGAGGCTTATCCACTGGTATATCGTGGGCGAGAGGTGCAATGTCTGTGACTTCAGCTCTGCCTTCACCCACAATGCCACTGTCTAGGTGTCCAGGCCTTAGAAACTCAGCAGGGTCCCAGGGTGCCGAGGGTTAGCTAGTACAGTGGGACACGGTGTCAACTCTGCCCATGGTTCATGAGCCCATGGAGGAGTCTTCAGGCTTTGCTGACTGCCCTTCTTGGTGTTTTACAGCACCTGCTATCCCAGCCCCATGTGGGCAGCAGGAATGAGGGGATGACCAGTTTTTCCGACTCGTGAGTGGACAGGTGGCAATGGGTGCAGGTGGGGAGGCAGACAGGCTCATGTCGTCCCACACTCAGGGGTCCTGCCTCTGGTTGGACCTGCCATGCCTCGTGGAGCAGCTCTGACTAACTTTCTATTGCAGAAGTAGTATTCCCACGTCAAGCACAACTCTGAGGCCTCAGGGATCCTGTCCTAGGATGTCTACCACTGCAGTGAACACCCTGACCAAGAGGAATGGGGAGGGGAGGGTTTCTGCTCACAACTCTCAAGTCACTCCATCCCTGAGGGAAGTCAGGGCAGGAACTCATGGCAGGACCCTAAACTACAGCAGAGACCATGGGAATGCCGCTTACTGGCTTACTCCCTGTAGCTTGCTCAGCCTGCTTTCTTACAGCACTCAGGACCGCCTACCTAGGAGTGGCACCACTGGCAATGGGCTAGGACCACCGACTTCAATCATCAGTAAAGAAAATGCCCTACAGGCTAATTTGGTGGAGACATTTTCTCATCCGAAGTTACCTCTTCCCAAATGACCCTAGCTTGTGTCAATTGACATAAAACTAGCCAGCACAAAGCCCGTCTGGACAAAGCCTACCTTCCCTAACCCAACCAGAAGCCCAGATCTGTACCTGTCTGGGCTGAACCCCAGGACCTGGCATGACTTTGCTCCTGGGTTCATGGCCCTCAGCCAGTAGGTCAGACCACCAGACCCTAGGACAGAACTTATACTTTGGAAGTCAGTGTGTCCTGCTGGCCAGAGATGGGCCTCACCTGGTGTTCATCGGAGCAACTTCCCCATGAGGGTCCCACTGTCTTAGGGTTTTTATTGCTGCAACTCTTACAAAGAAAGCATTTAATTGGGGTGACTTGCTTATAGTTTCAGAGGTCCAGTCCATTATCATCATGGCAGGGAGCATGGCAGTGTAATGGCAGACATGCTGGAACTCAGAGTGTTACATCTTACAGGCAAGAGGAAGTCCACTGAATGTCTCACTGAGGGAAGCTTCAGCAAAAGATACCTCAAAGCCCGTCCCCACAGTGACACACTTCCTTGGGAGGCCATCTTCTTTCAAACCACCACACCATGGTATGACTGAAAGCCACATGAGACACCTCTCTTCACTTTGACAATTTACTGGCTTGCACATGTGTAGGATGTGAAGCCTGTGGTCAGCTGGTTGGCAGAGATTCCCTGCTGGTGACTGGCTGGAGAGTTTCAGGCCTGTCTCGGTCACTTCAGAGCCCCTGTTGACACTGTAGCTCTGGGGTCAGCCAGGGAGTGGATCTGAGCTACACTGAACCTCCCAGTGCCCTGGGATGAACTGTCCTGACTGTTGGACCTGATGAGCCCTGGACAATGGGGAGGGATAGCTGCCACTCCTCCCACACATCCACAGCCTCTTCTATTCACGGGAAGCTGTCAAGGAGGGGCATGATGGCCTTCAAAAGCCAGGGAGAAATCAGAGTGGGAAACTGGTGGTCATATAACTGTACGTGTGGGTCCCCTGCCCTTTCCCTCACAGCATCCACATAGACTGCAGATAATACGGGTAGATAACAAAATGTCTATTCAATGAAGTAGTACCCAGCCCTCCCAAAGAAAAGACATGCCACCACACGGGTAATCCCAGAGGCTGTCACATGTAAGTAAGCCAAGCACAGAGGGCCATGTGTAACACGGCTTTACTGATATGTGAGCAGGGGTTGTGGGTGTGGGTGGGGCTGTGGGTGGGCTGAAGCATAGTTACATTTGACAGCCGTTGCCGAACTGGTGTGTGTTAAATGTCACAGAAAGTTAAAGATAAAATGGTTAATTTTAGGTTGCGTGAATTTCACCTCAATTAGAAGAGTGAAATAAAATAAATCCAACCGTTGATAGGGGGAAGTAAGGAGACCGAGGGGAGGGGGCATACAGAGGTCGTGTGCGGTTGCTGTCCTCTCTGGTCCTGTGGGTTTGCAGCAAGGTGCAGATCAGAGCAGTGGCTCTTCTAAGGGTTGTTCTGGGCTCAGGGTCTCAGACAAAGGCCAGGCTGCCTTGCAGAGCAAGGTAACACACTGCTGGGGACAAGGGGAGGGAAGAGGGTGGCCAGGGGCAATGCCTGGGCCTGGTTCCCTTCCATGGAAGCGGGTCACTGTCATCGTCCTTGCTTGCGAGATGTCCCTGTGACATAGCAGCAAGTTGATGACAAAGGACTCTCAAGCCTGCTAAGTGTGACTAGGGATCCCACAGCAGTGCAAAGAACCCCGGGATTCTCCAGGGTTGCTGGCAACCATTCTCCTCCAACACTGGGCAGGGTGGGAACGAGTGAATAAGTGAATGAATGAATGAATGAATGAATGGGCAGAGAGCAGGTCTGGCTCTCCAAGGCCTTGGTGACAAGGGGCAGCACAAGGTGGGTGGGTCAGCAGGTGGCTGTGTAAGGCACCATGGCTTTCCAGGGCTCCGAGCCCCGCCTGATGCCCGCCCTCTTTGGGGAAAAGCCTGTTAGGATAATGGCCCTGCACTGAAGCCTTCCTGGGCCCCTCGCGGCATGGCCCTCCCTAGGGCCCACCACCGGCCGACACCAAGTAATGGAGCTCTGACGGGGAATAACTCCAGGCTGAGCTAATCGAAGCTGAAAAGGTGGAATCAGCGTGCGTCCCACCCTTTCGCCGGCTTCATCAATCCAGCTAACTGGGTTTGAGCTCCCGCCCGAGCTATGTTCTGCAAAGGGAAATTAATGTGTAGGACATCTGAGGCCTGGCGGCTGGGCAGCAGTGAGCGCTTAGGCAGGGTGGCCTCTGAGGCCACTGCGCCCACTGTCCCATGGTCTGGGGAGGGTAGTCAGTTCCCCTCCCCGCTGCCAATTCAATTACCAGTAGAGCCGATGCATATTCAGCCGGACACCGGGGTGGGAGGGAGGACCCCAGACAAAGGGATCTGTATTTACCCAATAATAAGTTCCATTTGGAGCAGGTTTGAAAACAATTCCCCGGCACGTTTGTCCCTGTCACATCATATTATTCACAAATGAAGTTCACAAAGTATCAATTCAATTTCAATGAGGCCCGGCTTGCAGGGCTCGGCTGACTTTAGCCCATCCCCGCTGGGGGGGCCGCGGGTGCGCAGCAGTCAGAGGTAATCAAAGGCAGGCGCTACGGTAACACTTTCCATTTCACCCCCTTTGTGCACATCTGTTCCTGGATAATCCCATTTTCTACACTTCCAAATCATTGAAGATGGCGGGAGGCCGGCTAGCCTCCAGGGTGCAGCGCCCACCCACCCCCACCCGCGGGACTGAGGCAGGGCCCCTTACGGCAGTGTCCCAGACCCAACCTCCTGCTATGCGATCCAGGCCCAGCTCTGAGTAGGCCTCCTCTGCCAGCTTCCCACAGCAGGTTCCTGGGCAGCTGGGGGACTCTAAGGACATTGCTGATCCACCAGTGCCATCCTGGTACCCCACCCCTCTTCACCTAGACGCTGTCACCACTGTCACTGACACTCCTTGTCCCCTTTAGGGTTCCTTCCTTTCTAGACAAAGGGGAGAAGGGTGGATGTTCCTCAGACTCGTGGGTCAGCCTAGGCCCCAGTAACTCCATCTTGAGCCTCCTAGCCCCTCCAGAGACTTGGAAGAGGTCCTAGAAAGGGCTGGGCTGTGGGCAGGTGGGAGTGGCTCTCTGAGACTTGGCCCTTTTCCATGCAGGATAGTCTGTCCCTGTGTCCAGCCTCATCTTTGCTCAGCACCCACTCCCCCTCCCCGCCTCCCTGACTTCCTCCCAGCTGCTTGCAGCCACTGGGTTTGTGTGTTCCCACACAGGGCCTGTCTCCTGCAGAACACCCCAGCAGCCAAGAGCACACACACACTGCCACCTGTGACTCGGCGCACAGCCTCCACTCAAGGGAGAATCCAAGCAAATCAGAGACAATTTGCCTTAGCCCTCTGGCTGCTTCATTGTGTCAGGACCTGATGTGATCTGGCCACCATTCTGGGCCTCAGTTTCCCCATTGGTAAAGAGAAAATAGGAATTCTCTTAGTGTATTTAGGCTGTTCTGAGCTGTTGTGGCAGAAATAGCCCATGGTTCAGAAGTAAAAGAATTTACCAGATTAGACTAGGCATGGTGGTGCACACCTTTAATCCTAGTACCTCAGGAGGCAGAGGCAGAAAGAGCTCTGTGAGTTCAAGGCCACCTTGACCTACAAAGCAGGTTCCAGGCCTGCCCAAGTTTTATAGTGAGACCTTGTCTTAAATTTTTCCACCAGACCAGAACTGGTATAAAAGCTTTCATAAAGCAGACCAGTAAGATGGCCCACTGGGTCATGCGGACGAGCTGAGGTCGATCCCCAGAACTCACATGGTGGAAGAGGAACAAGTGCCAGTTGTCTTCTGACCTACATGAGAATATACACACAGACACATACATGCACATAGACATGTATATGCACACAGATACATACATGCACAGAGACACGTGCACACAGATGTATACACAGACACATACATGCACATAGACATATATGCACATACTCATAAATACATACACACAGAGACACAAACTATTTATAAATAAAATGTGATTTTTTTAAGTTTTAATAAAATAGATACTACAGACAGAAATGCGATGGGAAATCTCTGAGACAGAATCCTGTCCCTGAGAGGTGATGAGATTCCTTTTACAAAGAAGTTACCTGGCCATTCTTCCTGAGTCAGTCATTTAAGTGAATGCTGTTCAAAGATATAGCCTATTCCACAATTCCACAGTAATTTCTGTACTTAGGGAGGAGAGGCAGGCAGGCAGATCTCTGAGTTCAAGACCAGCCTGGTCTACATAGTGAGTTTCAGGCCAGTCTCAAATGTACACACACACACACACACACACACACACACACACAAGAAAAGAAGGCAGTCCCCCTAACTTTATGTCCCCCGACATAATGCCCTGAGATGGACCATTTGAGGGGGGCACCAGGGCTGTTAGGATTCAGACTCAGTTGTTGGGTAAGAGGGCACAAATCACTCAGCCAGGCCCTAAGTTGACTGGGCGTGGGGGATTTGCATTTTCCTCTGGGCCCTTTATTTTTTGCTCTTTTGCTTTATATGAACCTCACAGTAGACTGTGGACTGACAGAGGCCTCTTGAGCAGTGGCTCTCAACATGTGGGTTGTGATATCTGATCACATATCAGATATTCATATTAGCATCATCACAGTTATCTAGTAACAACAGAAATTATGATTGGGGTCACCACAACATGAGGAACTGATTAAAGGGTCACAGCGTTAGGCAGGTTGAGAATCACTGTACTAGAGCCTATGCAGAAGTCTGGTTATCTGTAGGTGGGGTTGGGAGGGACTCGATGCTTCTCAGCAGCCTCTCCCATAGCCATGCAGAGCCTGTGGCATGCAGTGTGGAGCAGAGCATCCATCTCACCCCTGGACGAGTATGTTGCAAGAAAAGGAGTTTGTGTACACCAGATTTTTCAGCACTTGGCTTGGGATGCCTGGTGGAGGGGTCTGACACCCTGTGGATGCATAGACACTTGGCTGTCCTTCTCTGCCAGTGTTTCAGATTTCCTAACAAGTCGAGATACATCTGTGCCTTTGGGGTTAACTGGAGTGTGCACACACATATACAAGTGTGCATATGCATGTGTTAAACAAAAGGGTGTCCGTATGTGTGTGAGGGCATGTGTGCACATGTAGGCAGGCAGATAAGACTGCAATGTGCAAATCTGCCTGGTACACACAAACGTTCACCTGCTCTGTGACTGTGTGTCTGTGGGGGGCTTTCTGTGTGTGCACATGGGGTCACTTTCTGTGCGTGTATGTGGGTGACTTTCTGTGTGTTATGTGGGTGGCTTTCTGTGTGTGCATGTGGGGTGACTTTCTGTGTGTATGTGGGGTGACTTTCTGTGCGTGTATGTGTTGGGGCTTTCTGTGTGTGCATGTGGGGTGACTTTCTGTGCATGTATGTGGGGGGGGGGCTTTCTGTGCGTGTATGATGGGGGCTTTCGTGTCAATCCTTCTCAAGTGACTATATGCAGAAGTGGCTTCCCTTGGAGTTTGGGAGCTCAAGGACCTGTAGGTGGTGTGTCCTTCTGTTCCTTGCAGCCAGCAGAATTGACTGCCTGCTGGGTAGAGAATGGCCTCACACTCCTAGAAATTGCAGCTGAGGGCCGTAGCTGATTGATCTACCCTCTGTTCAGGGGGCCCAAGGTTCCTGCTGGGGCAGAAACAGGCTCCCTGCCCATGTGGTGCAAAGCTCAGACGGTCTGTCAGTGATTCTGTCCAGTGAAGAGGTGGGTCTACCCACTGAAATGGGAGATCTGTATTTTGTAACTTTTTTTTCAGTAAAAGCTAAACTGTCTCTGTCTTGTACATTTGGCCCCTTCTGACCATGAGCCACTTGGAGGGTCCTGAGCTAGGGAGGAGTCCTTAGTAGGAGTTGTGATATTGTCCCGTCTCTTTGCACCTGTGGCCTGCACTGGGTTGCCATCTTCTCTCGGGTTACATCTCTCCTTGTAAAGGGTGCAGGCACATCTGGCCTGGTTGAGCAGACAATGTGGTTCTTCATCTGGAAATATGCAGGAAGCTGGGGTCCTACAGTTGGAGGTCTCCGAGGGCCTTGCCCTAGGGAATGGGACAAAGGGACCTCTGCAAGCCTTGGTCTGTCTGTGCTAGTCCCTCTGACACAAGCCAAGTTCCCACTGTAGTCCATTTTTAAAACGTGTCTGAGATTAGGATTTGCTGGCATCCCCTGCTGCCACACACCAAAAGTCCGAGGGCAAAGCCCTTGTGTGGTGGGACACTGCTGTGCCTGGGTCTCCTGTAGCCTCTTGGACTCCCATGTCAACTTCATGTCTGTTGCTGGCCTAGAAAAGCCCCTCAGTGCTGGTATGACCGGGAGGCAGGAGATGCCTGGTTGTAGTCGAAGGGTCTCGGCAGCCTTGGCCTGAGAGTCACTGTCTCCGCTCTCTTGATATATTGATCCCAGAGCCAAAACATATTGTTGAATGAGACGATCAAAATGGGATTTAAAGTTATGAGGGGCGAAGCCGCCATGAAGGAGCCAAATCTTAGCAGTTTTGTTTCCACCGGGAAATCACAAGCCACAGGCAAAACCTGCAGAAGAGGCTTGGCAGGCCTCCTTTCATTGGAGAGCTGAGCTGGAATTAGGGTCTTTTGTGATTCCCTTTTAAAGGGTGTGTTTTCAACCTCGGGTGAGCTCAAAGTCCAGGGAATTAGCCACCCAGGCCATTAAGTGCTCCTGGGCTCTCTCTGCCTCTAACTCATGTAGGAGCCTTCCTGCATACACCTAACCCTGTGCCCACACAAGCACGCCAGCAATGCCTGTCCATCAGCTCTCTCATACACGCTTGTTGCCAAAGTTGTTTCCCCAAAACCATGGGTCAGGCAGGGCTGTTGTATGGCAGGCTCCACCTCATGCTTTGGTGTCTGGGCAGGGCCCTTGCATTTCCAGAAACTGCAAGCATGCTCCATCTGACCCGTGCTGTGGACACTAACTTCTGGGCACAGAATGGCTGTTGCCATGGTACTCGGAGCAGCTGTGATCATCCACAGACGACTGGGTCTTCCCTTAGAGAAGAGGGTGGAGAGGACCATTAGACCCTAATCTTAGGAGGTGCTAGCCTAGCCTGGGTAGGGTGTAGGTTAACTAGGGAGAGGGGAATGACTCCATCTTTAGGTTTGGAGAGGTTGTCACTTATACTAGGGCAGGATTTCTCAGTGTCAGAGCTATTGGGGTCGCCCATGTTTCTCTAAGTGACGTCCCTATGTTCCTATAAGCAACTCAAATAGATTCTTTTGTTCACCAAGCTGGACTTGAATGGACTTGTTTCTTCTGTCTGTCATTGGTGCCCTGTTAGGGTTGGACAGATGCTTGTTCATGTCCACTCCAGGAAAATGTAACGCAGTATAGTGGAAGGCAGTGGGTCTGTCTCCTCTCCTTTTCTGAAGAGGGCAGCTCCCAGGCTGCCTGGAGAGGCCCCAAGGGTCATCACCTGAGCACTCAGCGAACAGCAAACATCATCTCTTGGACCAAGATTTCCTGCTATGCTCTGGTACACACCTGGGTAACCAGAGCCTGGTTCTGGGCCTGGCAGATGGCCTCAACACTCACTCTAGGGAGGCAAGGAGGCAAGTGTGCCTGCCTCTACTGGGCCTTTGCTCGGCATGGGTGGGGCAGCTTTGCAGCTTCTGTCCTGAGCCAAGAGACAAGAGTGATGTCAGCAGCTTGTTCAACCTCCTGAAAGTTTGTACCTGAGTGCGGCACAGGCTCCTGCCAAGGGCCGTGGTCAGTCTTCAGTGGTGTTGGCAAAGGGCAGGTCAGGAGGCTTTGTGGTGTGACCTTGTTGGGGTAGGTATGCCACTAGAGGACGGGCTTTGAGGTGTCAGATGCTCTTCCCAGAGGCTCAGTTTGGCAGTCTTCCTGTTGCTTTCAGATTTCAACGTGGAACTCTCAGCTCCTTCTCCTGCACACCGCCGTGCTTCCCGCCATGCCTCCTGCCATGATAATAACGCACTAAATCTCTGAAACTGCAAGCCAGCCCCAATTAAATGTTTTCCTTTATAAGAGTTGCCATGGTCTTCACAGCAAGAGAACCCTAACGAAGACAGGCTTCTTCGGGGAGACAGCCCAAAACTCAGAGTCTGGCTCTTTGCATTGCCCCCACCCCAACCCCTGTAGAGGCAGAGTTGCTCCTGGCCTCAGAACTGGGATTCTACCAGGACCTCAGGATTGCCTGGTGAGTGAGCAGCATCGCTGCTCTGCTCACTGTGCTGGCTCGTGACCCAGGGCACACAGGCAAGTGGAGACTTCTGCTGGTCTCCAACACCCAAGGGCATCAAAATGTTAAGGAGAAGAGGGGTCTTCAGTGTCTCCAGGCCTCGGAACCCCAGAACCCCAGAGCCAATCAGGTGTGTGGTGGGCTATGTGGCTGTTGTATGGCTGCTGGACACTGCTACATAGAGATGTATCGAATTCATCTTAGCACCCTAGGCATGAATGCCCCGGCCTTTAAAGGGAAACTTATCTGTAATTAAAATCATGCACAAGTTTTAGAAAGAGGCTGTTTACACTGGAAAGGGAGCTGATTGTGAAAACGAATAGGCTTCCCCTGGGCCGGTAGTGTTTAATTCAGAAATAAATCCCCCCAGGGGGGCTCTTCAGCGGGTTCTTTCCCCCCAGTGCTTTTGGGGGGCTGGTGTGATACTGCACAGCTGCAGTGGATGATGACCTTATCAGGCTTCCATCACAGCCACGAGGGCCGGCTGTGGGCTCCCGGATGGCTGGAGAAATTTGCCGCGAACCCTGCTCCTCCGCTTGTGAACCATAAATTAGCCCAGTTAAAATCAGCAGAACGTGTGTATTCAAAGTTTATGTTTCTCATAAGCAGATGGTGGCTTAGCATGTGCGAAGCAGGTGGCATCAATCACTGGGTCCTGAATTAGGGATGGTAGCGCTGATCTGAGTGGAAGAGCTGCCTCCTGGGCTGCGCGGCAGTAGCAGAGTGATTTACGCTGGTCAGGGGCTGGCTGCCCCCAGCTGCTATGATTTAGCGGGGCCGTTGTGACCACCACAGCTGGTTAATTGGGAGGGTGTCCAATGGGTAGCTCAGGGCCACCTCTCCAGAGCTGGGCCTGTCACTCCATCTGCATAATCCTCTGGTTATTCCCGCCGCGGATGACGTGCAGTCGGAGCTGAATAGCTTTTCTGGGTATTGATTGTAATTAAGAACCAGCTTGAGCTGAGATAAGGTTTTTCTGGGTGGGACACCGGCAGCCTGGTAGTCCCAGGGGCTCTTGTTCCTTTTGGAGTCTGGCTTCATCCAACCCTGACCTGGCCCGCTGCTGTAACAGCTAGGACAGGACACCAGCTGACACCCCACCCTGCCCTCAGCAACCCAGCCCCCTGCACACACCTGATGGGACTCCTCTGAGTGCTCACTGTGCCCACAGAGTCCTGCCACCTGTCAATTCTGTGGTCCTCCACAGGCCAATGTCTTGGGGTACAGATCCCTCTGGGCTGCAGGGGCACCCCTCATGGAGTGGATGGTCAGGGCCCTGTTCTCCAGTACTGACAGAGTTTCCTCTATAGGTGACAGACCTCTGTCTTGGTCCTTCAGAAACTTGCTCTTCCCTTGAAGACACAGTAGGCTTGTTCTGTTGACCCCTAATATCATGTGGCCAGGGTGAGAGGATTTATGTAGGATGTCCTAGAGAACATGTCCCTATCGTTGTAGGATAAGACCAAAGAGAAAAATGTGGAGCCCACCAGGGGTCCTAGGACTAGTGTGGCCTTGATGAAATGAAGGTAACATTGATGGGGTTAGGCAGAACCCCACAATGAAGGGCTGGCAGAATATTGGGAGATGAGGCCTGCGACCTTGTGAGGTGGGCCAGGTGGGGTATGTGTAGGGCCAGGCTCCACAAGAAGTAAGGACTGGTGACTGGTTGTTGGGGGGCTGCGTGTCACACCTCCTGTCCCTGATACACTGCCCACTGCTTTATTTTTGGCTCCCTTTGTATCAGTGTGGTTAACCCAGGTTGCCCCAGGTGACCCAAACTGACCCTGATCACCTGTGTTCCTCTGTCACCTGCCCCAGACCAGCCAATCCTCAGGCTGGGATTTTACAGCCAGGATCTGACTATAGTTGGTAGATGGTGGAGGCTCTGCTTACCTTGGGGATGTCCTTACAAACAGGGTGGAATCTTTTGAAACCCTTGACTGGCCACGCCTGGGTGTGAGGAAAGCATCCAAGGTCACTGTGGGTGTAGAAGGACTCAGGGTTTCAAGACAGAGGATAGAGGAGAGGCCTCAACCCCACCTTGAGACCCAGTGGGGAAAGAGGAGGAAGAGGAGGAGGATGCACGCATAGCCTGAGCTCTAAGCCACCAGGAGAAACAGCTTCCTTAGGGAAGACCTGGTATTTCACCTGTCCAGCTTGTATCCATGTACCAGGACCCCACTGTGGGGCTGGAGCCTGCACTCACCCACCCGGTGCCTCTGTTGACCCTGTCCTGAGCTACTCAGTTCACCAGGAAAAGCCTCCAGCAACTTATACCTAAGGGTTGACTGACTTCC
>NW_004949104.1:9194234-9196904 GCF_000317375.1 Microtus ochrogaster
CCCGGTGCCTCTGTTGACCCTGTCCTGAGCTACTCAGTTCACCAGGAAAAGCCTCCAGCAACTTATACCTAAGGGTTGACTGACTTCCACCTCAGGAAAACCATGGTGCAGCCAAGACTGCTTTGGGAAGTAAAACAGACAAGGTGGTAGGCCCATGCCCCCATCCTCAGGGATCCTATAAGGCAGAGGCCTTCATCACCCAGCAGGTTGTGGTCTCACATTGCCTAGGAAGGGCCAGGGATACTGGGCACAGTGGAGTAAGGGTTGACTTGAAGAGAAACCCTGGCAGGACAGACATACCCTAAAGACTTGGGCTGCTGAATGTCTGGTACGACAGCCAGGTGACCCCAATATCTGTTTTTCATGTTGTCCTTGGCCCAGGCTTCTTCAGCCCCTCTGAGATTAGCTGTCCCGCACAGAGGAGAGGGACAGACTGAGGCTCCAGGTAAGAGTCTCTCAAGGAGAGGCTGGTGTGGATCTCTGGCCCAGTCAGCTTCCTCCAGCTGCAGCTGCAGGAGGCCTGGGCAGAGGCACCCAGTCAAGAGTCTCTTCACTAGAGCCCGAGGGACGTTGTTCAGGGTGGGCTGTGACAAGAGGCAGGATGGAGTGGACTGGAGATGCAGTGAACAGGCTCACAAGGGCTCTCAGGAAAAATCTAGATCACCACAGCTTTCCATACATTGTGTACAAGCCAAACAGAGAGGGCAGCCCTTTGATGTGTGCCCAGTGAACCCAAACCACAGAATGTAGCTGTTTCCTTTCCTTTTTAATTAACTAATTACTGGCATATAACAATTAGGTTTCACTATAACAGTTTTCAAACAATCCGATTGTTTTTTTTCTCCATCTTCTTCCCCACCCCCTCCCATCGGCTCCTCCTCCCATCGGCTCCCCCTTTCTGCTTTCTGGTCATATGTGTCTTTTTATTCCTGCCCCAATAGCTCTTGTTTCCCTCTCTTGGTTTTCTATCTAATTTCATGGTCTGTATCCATTCTTTAGTTTTTCAAGACAGAGTTTCTCTGTGTAGCCCTGTTTGGCCTGGAGCCCCCTCTGTAGACCAGGCTGGCTTCGAACTCACAGAGATCTGCCTGCCTCTGCTGGTATTAAAGGTGTGCGCCACCACCACCTTCTGTATCCACTCTTGCCTCACCATTTATAGACACATAAACAGTAAAGCAAAACTTGGCCCTGTAGGGAGAGATGTCCTCATGACTTTATGAAGACATCTGTGAAAGGTGCAGTGAAGGTCCGAACAGAGGTAGCAATCCAGAGCTTTCTCTCACTGCAGTCACCATGACAACTTCTAAGAGGCAGCCGGTGTGAGAGACGATGCCGCGTGGCATCTGTGTTTACAGGCCCACGTGTGCTGAGTGAGGAAAGCGCCCCAAAGGCTCATGTGTCTGAATACAGATGGCGGTGCTGCTTTGGGAGGTGGAGCCACTGGAGATGAGTCACTGATGCCGGGCTTGTGAGTTATACCTCAGTTCCCATTCCAACCCAAGCTCTCGTTACCAATGGAACCCAACTGCTATGCCTCCCTTGCCATGAAATAAACCCCTTCCACTAAATATTCTATTGTTAGATATTTGATCATCATGAGGAAAAGAGTTAATACAGACTGCAAGGCAATTTTTTTACATATTTATTTTCGGGGGGGGTAATCTTAGGGTTTCTATTGTGGTGATAAAACACCATGACCAAATGTAACTTGGGCAGAAAAGGGTTTGTCCCACTTCACAGCTTGTAAATCTATCATTGAGGGAAGCCAGGGCAGGAACCTGGAGGCAGGAACAGAGGCCATGGAGGAACTCTGCTTACCTGACATTTTGGTAAAGACAGGGCTGCCTCTCACGTAAGGCTTAGCTCCTGTTCTGGGCACCCAGGCTGGCTACATAGATGGCAACCATGGGACACCTCCATGTTAGAACCAGAGAGCTCTATGTTGAAGTGCCAGCTGAAAGTCAGAATGCCCATCTTCTGTGGCAGGAGCTGGCGCGCGCGCGTGTGTGTGTGTGTGTGTGTGTCTGTGTGTGTGTGTGTCTGTGTGTCTGTGTGTCTGGGGGGCTGGTAGAGATGCGTACATGGGGAATACAGAAGCCACAGTAGAGAACAGGCTATGAGGCCTGTCTAAGGCAGGGACCCGAGGGTGCCTTAAGGAACACCCTTTGGAAGAGGCTGGGGGCCCTGCCTGAACTCAGAGCTTCTGGACCCAGTTGAAACCACTTGTCCTTTTAAGAATAGGAGCCCCTCCCCAGGAAGGCAGAAGCAAACTCCTGGGCAGGAGTGGGAGTTGGAACAGTGGGTGTCCCTGGGTGAGGCAGGAGGGGAGATGGCAGAACTCTGTCTTGTTGGTAAGTAGGTGCCCAACTCTACTGAGGGAGGAGTGGAAAGGAGCGATTTGACCCAGGCACAGGCAGCACAGGCCAAGTCTGTGTTATTTGATGTCCTTCATCAAAAGTAGTGTCCTGTGGCCCTAGTGGAGCCAAGGGGAGGTGGGGGCCCTGGGAAGGGCTGGAGGGAAGGAGAGCAACGTTAGCTTGTCGAGCCACTGCAGGTACCTAACCTGAGAGTGAGCCCCACCTCTCTCCTGGCCCCACCTCTCTCCTGGCCCCACCTCTCTCCTGGCCCCACCTCTCTCCTGGCCCCACCTCTCTCCTGGCCCCACCTCTC
>NW_004949104.1:9197081-9203162 GCF_000317375.1 Microtus ochrogaster
CCCACCTCTCTCCTGGCCCCACCTCTCTCCTGGCCCCATCTCTCCATTATGGTCCCACCTCCCTTGTGGTTCTGCCTCTCTCCAGTTTTCAGCTCTCTGGGGACCTGTCTGCCATGTTGGAGAAAGCTCAGCTCAAGCAGGTCCCTCCCCACAGCTATCAACCCAGACCTGTGATGCCAAAAAGAGGTGGTCATTTTATGGAGCCCTGCCCTAGGTGCAAACTACTGAGTAGGGGTGTCAGTCATGGCGGTTTGAAGTTGGTAAGTAGACAGTGGTTGCTATGTAGCAGCAGGTGACAGAGGAACAGTCTCCCCTTAAACTTTGGGGATCCCGAGGAAGACACAGCTAGCTTTCCCAGTTGGCCTCTTGGCAGCCTTGTATGTGTGCAGAGGGACCTGGGCCACTGCTCCTGGAGGAGGCCTCTCACCTCGGCTACCCATCCCTGATGCTGCTGCCAGATCCCACTACCCTCCAGACCATCCTCCTGACTCCAGGAAACTCCATTGCTGCCCCCCTCATCCCTGCTTCTGTGCTCCCGGCTGCTCTGGCCTCAAACCCTGGGCCCCCGATTTTACCGAAGAAGGACCAGTGAGCACCCTGGGCAGGGGAAACATTCAGCTTTGAGGTTAGGTCACAGGGGAGCAGAGCACAGAGTCTGGCCTTGCCAGTAGGCTTGCTCCAAGTGTGTATGGGTGAGGGAGGACTCCATCAAACCCTGGGGCCAAGTGACATCCTCCAGAGACTGCTTCCCGCCCAGCCCCCTATGAGGATGGTACACCACTTCCTTCCCACCTGGGGGACACAGGAGACAGCAGCCTGTGTAACCCAGGACACTTGCTGGGATGCTAGCACAAGGCCGTAGGTCCGGATGATGGCTCTTCCTCATGTGCCTTCAGAAGCCTGGCACCGAGCTCTCAAGCCCCTGGCTTTCCTTGCATCATGCTGTCCTGTGGCAGACCAGAGCCAGGGTCTGGTCTTGGATTGCTTCTTTCCGGGTCCAGCATCTGGAAACAGGCAGCCCACAGTAGGGGCTCCGGGTGACCTCAGTCCTCATAAAAGCCTGTCCTGGGACTGGTGCTCAACCCGGGTTAACTTCTAATTTAAACTCTAACCAAAGCCTGATGGACTTTTGACATACAAATATTAAAAATTAAATTTCCCGAGTTCATTATCTGATAATTAGAACTAAATAACATCTTAACTGAGCGGCCGGCCCCACGCAGGTCCAGTCAGTTCCACTTAAGATTCCATTAGACCAGTGTCGGTGCAGTAAGTAATGGACCATAAAATTTAATTTGGAAATGATCTCGCACTGTGATGGAGCGATAGCGCTCACAAAGGAGGTGGGCGGCAGTGGCTGCAGCTCTACCGCAAGACAGCAAATTCAAAGGGAGCTGAAGCTATTGCCCCAGCGAACATGTGTTCCCGCTTTCTTCTCCTTTCTCGGGCCCTGCAGTATTTAAAAGTCAGAATTGACCAGTGTAGCTCCGTGTAATTACAAAGATCCCCTTATCAGAGTCCTTTTGCTGGTTGCTGGCGCCTGGAAGAAAAGGCCTGATCCATGGGCTGTCTGGGCCTCATTTACATGCATGGTAACCCGGTGGCCTTGGATAATCACTTAGGACTCTCCTGCACTTGGGCGGTTCTTCCCGTCCTGTCTCAAGCCACCAACCCGCCACAGCCACTGGTGGGGAGGGGGAAGGGGGCTACAATCTGGGATGCCTGCAGCAGCTTCTGAGCCTGGTAGAGGGTAAGACTGCACTGTCCTGAGGTCTGCTAGATAACCCCCCACTTACCGCAGGGGGTTGATTCCGAGGATGTGTGGGAGCCTCTGAGGACAGGTAGCAATGTAGCCCATGCCTCCGACCACGGCTCTCTGCACTGCTGAAACCCTTTAGGAGATGGTCATCTGCCCTGTGGCAAAGGGTCCCAGCCTCACCAGGGGTCCCTGCTCCAGTTATGGGCGAGACTCTCACTAGAGACCCAGCAGTGTCTGGGGAACACATGGAGTAGGCTAGTCCTGCTAGCCCTGGTCCCAGTTCAGAGTCCCTTATGCAGTGACCTTGGTAAGCCATCAAGTGACCAAGATTCAAGTCTTCTTGGCACAAATAGGAGGAGCCAGCTTACTGGGCGACATGCTACTATATGCCAAAGCCCCTCCTCCTTCCGGGGGTAGGGGTATCCATCCTGATTCAGTCGTGGGTGCTGCCCTGACCCTTGGTAGCTCTGCCTGGAGGTGCCAGGAGCTCTGCCCTCCCTAGGGAACCAGCACACAGCCTATTTCCTTTCCGCCACATTGGCTGTCTGCTGGGTCCCTTCTGAGCTTGGCAGACTGGACTCTGCTGCATCCCCTACCTAGACACAATCCCCACGGGTGGTAGCTCGGCTCTAAACCTGGGAAGAGCTCCATCCAGCTCTGGAAGCCTACTCCACACTCCACACAGTGGCCAGGTCATATGGGCTCCTCTGGTCCAGAACGGGACACGAACTGAAGCCATGCCCCACCCTGCGCCTGGCATTGACTTGACAGTGTGTGTAACAGCAAGGGTTAATACCGTATATGCAGCATGGGGGGCTTACAGCCCAAGATCACCCGGGGAGGGTGGCTGAGTGAGGGGCCTTCTCTCTGCTACCTCCAGTCCTCCCACCCCTAGGCGCGACAGAAGCCCCCACTCTCCCACCCTCTGGGCTCCAGGAAGCGTCTAAAATTAATTCTTGTTCCCCGGCGCTAGTGACCCCCGATGTACTCGGCCTCCACGGTGCTCGTGAGCAGCCGGCTCTGCGTCTTATCTCCAGAGCGGCCTCATTTGTTACTTCTCGCTGAATACACCCACTCCCATTATTTCTGTAATTCTTGGCAATAACAGCCCTTCCCCTAATGAAACCTGCATTATTGGAAGGTTGCTGTTCTGACCCGGCGGGGATTAGCCGTGTACTCTGTTATTGCTACATATGTAATTGTATAATTGATTTTAAAATTTACTTTTGTGTCCCCACATCATAAAGTAAGCAGCCCATTAGTGGAGAGAAATATAATTAATATATCTCTACGGGCTCCCACCCCAGGAGAGACCAGTGGGGTGTGGGCACAGGACTGTGGAGCAAGAATGCACACTTTGGCCACCTGGAGCTGTGCACACCCTGGAGGCCACCCCCCATAAGCAGGATGGGGTCCCGCTACTCACTCAGCGGGTGGCAGCCTTGAGCCTGTTGAGGAACAGGGAGCTGGGTGTAGGCGGTAACACTGGGTTAGAGGCCGAGAGTACCTTAGCCACCTTAGAGGCCTCATGCTGCCAAGTCACCCTGCACCTGGGAGGGTACATGTCACTGCATTGTTCCCTGCCTTTCTGTCCTCAGGGGTGCCCAGACACCCTGGGTTCCTGTTTTTCCCCTGCCCTACCTAGCCCAAATTCTGTGGAGAAGACCTACATGCCTCCAGCAGCAGAAGTCAGGCTCTGTCAGTCAGTGAGGTGGTCCCCTGCCCTTCACAGGGGACCTCCAGACATGGCCCTGGCCTCCATGCTGCAGGAAGGTAGCACTGGCCCAGCGTCCAGCATACAGGAGCCTACAGAAGAATCAGTCCATGGGAGGCATTTCCTGCTGCCCAAACACCTGTGACTCCTAAGTTAATTTCCTTCGTTTTATTTCAGCTCCTGGGCATCAGCTCACACTTGCTGACAGTGTGTTCTTGTGTTCGGCCACAGCCCACTTCTGAGATGGGTATCGTCAGAAGCCCTGCACCGGGTCCCTCTTCGTCCATCCTGTTTCCCAGAGAATATACCTATGTTGAGTGTGAGCAGCCCTGGGGTCCACACCTATTGCAAGTGCCATGCTCTCAGGCCAGTGTCCCCCGTGTCTACCTGCCTCTGCAGCCGTGCGTGTCAGGAGTCACTTCCTTTTAAAGGCGGAGCACTGTTCCACTGCGTGGACAATCCACATTGTGTCACAGTTAACCCATCCGTGGATGCTCAGTAGCCTCACTTGTGGCTATTGTGGCATTTGCCACTGTCTCTTGGCACCTGTGGTAGGCATATCGGTGTACGCAGACACACACAGCTGGGCAGGGTCACTGGTTATGGCAAGAAACAGGTGCAGTGAACTGACTACTGGCTCCGGGGCCACCCGCACATTGGGCTGCCTTTCAGCCCCAGGACGGAGCCCTGGCCAGTGGACTCTGTTGAAAAGGTATTGGGCATGGCTATATTACCCTTGCTGTACCTAGACCAAAGGTGGTCAGTAGAACTGATAGATGGTTCAGGCCAGATGGGGGGCACACACCCAGCACTCTGTGAGTTCAAAGCCAGCCTGGTCTACACTGATTTCCAGATCAGCCAGGGGTATGTAATGAGATCCTGTCTCAGAAAAAGAATGAAGTGTACAGTTCAGTTTTATTTAGTTCTGTGTGGCAACCGTGGTCTTTTACCCTGATCACCTGAGTGTCCCCACCTGACTGTTCCAACTCCAAGCAAGCCCAAGGATGCTAATGGTATTGATTTGGTGGGAAACGAGGATTGGTCTCACCATTGTGCCTTTGGTATGGAGGCCCCACAATCCTGACCTGTAGCACACATGGCTCTAGGGAGCAAAGCTAAGAGGTGGGGTATGGGGCTCCTGTTAGGGGGCAGTTTCACCCCTGGAGCAAGGAGGACAGGCTGTGAGAGGCCATTGCTAGAACACAGTGGGAAATAGAGTCCCATTAAGACTGGCTGACATGCCATCCTCACAAAAGGGATAAGGCTGTAATGAGATTTCAGGGGTCCCAGACCTTGGATGAGCTCTGAGGAACCAAACATGGAACCAGCAGGGTCTGGCAGTTGGACCCCCAACACTATCATCTCTGTCATCTGAGACCTGAGGCTGACCTCCCACCTCCACACCTCCAAATCCTAAGGGACTATAGCTAGGCTGGGAAATGACTGGGACCGTGGGATAGAGTGGTCTCATTGTGTTACCCGTAGCTTCAGATTGCCCAGATGCCATTCTGTGCTGGGCCAGCCTGGCACTCGGCCCTTACCTATGTGCAAGCTGCCCCTGTCACACTACAGGAAGTGTACTCTTTCAAGAACCATAAGTCACAGGGCAGTGCTTTTGAAGAGGGCCACAGAAGAGTGCACGTCCCCCGTGCGGGTGCCGCTCTGACAGAATCCATGTGCAGGAGGCGGCTACTTCATCAAGGAGACGGAGAGCTGCGTTGGAGATTGTTCTGCTTAAAAAATGTGGCAACTTGCAAATATGTTTTTAGAAGCAATTTTATTACAAACTGTCCCATAGGGAGAATTATGGGACTGTACGTTCATCCCTCAGGGACTGCGCACAGGGTTGTTAGCGGGATTTATTCCAGGGAGCCAAGGAGGGGAGGCTGTGGCTAAAGGCTCCCAGCCTGGGTCCCTTCCAAGGCTAGCCTCAGCCTTCTACCAGCCTGTCCAGCCAATGCCCCTTGGTATGCCCCCCTTGGACTCCTGGTCCCTCTTCTTTCCACCTAGCTGGTGCCCTGGGGTGGGGGAGCTGAAAACAGACCATGGGGATCGGATGGGTGTCTTGGGCTCTGGAATATGACATCTACAAGCTGGCTCAGAGGAAAAGGGCTGTCTCCCCCAGCACGCAGCACTTCAGATGGCCCTGGGGTGAGACCCAAGCTTGTCTTCCTTTCCCATGGAGCTGGAACCTGGCTATAGATTCTGACTCCCTCCTGACAGGTAAGTTGAGGCTGGTAGCCACTCACCACTCCCTCCTTGTTCTTGACGTCACCACTGTAGCATATATCAAGATGACCCCAGCGACAGACCACTGTGCTGTCCATCGTCCAGTGGTCTCACTGTTGTGTGATATAGCAGGAGAGTACTATATTACACTCCTAAAATGGGTTATGAGACAGGCGTGCCCTCTGGACGTGCTTCAGGTCTCCCTCTCTCCCCTCCCATGTCTTTCTCAATACATGCCTTAGTGGGACATAGCTGCTGACCCACGCTGTACAGCTGCACTCATATAACAACACTCATACAGTCACGGTCATACAGCCATGCTTGTACAGCCACACTCATACAGCCACTCTTGTACAACCATGCTCATACAGTCACACTC
>NW_004949104.1:9203345-9211193 GCF_000317375.1 Microtus ochrogaster
CTCGTACAACCACGTTTGTACAACCGTGATCATACAGCCACGCTCATACAGCCACAGTCATTCAACCACACTCATACAGCCATTCTCCTACAGCCACACTCGTACAGCCACGCTCATGCAGCCTATGTAGAAAGTCAGTGTGATAAAGCAGCAAATGTCCTGGCCAAGAGGCAATGAACATTCTGGCCTGCTGGCAGCTGGGAAGGGAATCTGCCACAGTCCAGCCTGAGATGCCTAACCATGACTGATAATTTTTAGTCATATGAGTTCAGACAATTTGTCAGAGAAAATTAAAGCCACTGTTACCATCACCAATACACTACATCACCCTTGTTACTACCAGCACACCATCATCAGCACTAATCTTTGTCACTGTCACCATTATTACCACCGTCACCAATTACCTTCATTATCACAGGTACCATTGTGTCGTGATCACGTCTACCATCGGCACCATCACAATCGTCACCATTACCTCTATCATCCTGACCACCGTTTCCACTATCATCACCATCACCTTCCCCACTGGTACCACCACCACCATCGAGTTTACCCTCAGAGCCATCACTGATGAGCACTGACACTATCACCATTATCACCATCGTCATGACCACCATCATCACCGTTGCTGCCGTCACCATTATCATCATCTCCTCTCTCAGCACCATCCATGCCATCATCTCTAGCTCCACCATATTCCTTGTCTTGTCACTGTCGTCACTCCTGCCCTCGTGCCTGGCGTCACTAATGCCTTCATCACCTTGTTCTCCCTCCTCCGTTCCTTTCTGGTCTGCGGTCCTTGACACCCTTTCCCTGTAATAATCAGGACAGAGGGAAAGCCCTGCAAGGTGCCTCAGCTCTCGTGGGGCCACCAAGCTGACCGGTGTCAGAGGCAAAGTTTCTTCAGCTTCCGCTGCAGACTCACTCCCTCTCCAAAGCTTAGGAGAACTGTTTGGTTGTCCATCTTCCCAGGGAGATACAAGGCAGAAGGGAGCGTCCTCCATGAACGGACCAGCCGAGAACAGAGAAGAAGCCTCCTCCTCCTGAACACCGTGGCTGCTTCTCTGAGACTTGGCTAAAGCTGACCCCTCCGCTCCACCTCTTTCCTGTTCTGGTTTACTACAAGGAACCTGGGACTTTTCTCCCAAGTTATAGGTGTCCACGGGCAACCTTGGTGTAGGGAACCAGACTGACTGTTACAGGATCCCAGTCAAATAAGACTCAGTGTCCAGACTCCACCATGAGCACAGAGGTGCCAGTGGGGACTTAGAAGAACTGGGGCGACCTTGGAAGGCCACATGCAGCTAGAGCAGGTGCCCACGCTGGCTCCTCAGCTCTGCTCCTGTCTCCTGTGCTAGGGAGACAACCACCACCAGGTGGCGCTCACCTTGCTCAGTGAGTAGCCTATGCCAGCTCTGGCTTCCTTGGGGACCATATAAGCTCACAGTGGCTCAGGCCCAACCAGAGCAGACATGCTTGCCCCCTCAGGTACCCAGAGCCAGGACAGAGGTCGTGGATCCATGAGCAGACCTTGTTTCTTGTCCAGGGGCTGATGTGTCTGCCCATGACAGCTGGACCTGGGTGTTCCTCTGGGCTGCCCCCCACGTGCCCTCCTGGGCTGCGCTAGACCCTGTCCACCTGCACTGGGTTCGAGGAAGGCTCAGAGGTGATCTGCTGCAGAGTGCCTGGTGTCTTGCGAGGGCATGGATGGCTGAGTCCCAGGTCCTATTATCGTCTCCTCTCATTACCCGCAGAAACCAGGCCGCTTTCGTCAGGCCTGCAGGCCCAACATTGCCTATGAAAGTGGTGAACATGTGTCCCCTTTAACCAGGGCCATTAATTGATAACACTTAATTAATCTGCCCAGGAGAGAGATCAAACGAAGATTGTGTCCCTTGGCAGCCACACGTATTGACTTTGTTATTCCAATTAACCGCCAGGCCAGAAGGGTCTCAGGAGAGAGGCTTAACCTTTGCATCACCCTGAGCTGGCTGCTGGGCTGGACGGGTCTCATACCAGCTCACCAGGCAGTGGCTACTCTCCCACTCAGGATTCCACACGTGCTGTCGCCTCCAGGCCAGTGTGGCCCCATTTGAGGATCCGTTCACTTGCAATTAACTGCCTTATTTGGGGCTTTTTTTTTTCTTCTTCTTCAAAGAGCAATTAGATTTCTGCAGCCTTTGGAGAAAGCAAATGACCCAGAACGAGACACCTTATAAATCAAGCCTTGAGGGTGGGTGAATCCCTGCCATGGCAGGTGCCGGGCTAGCATGGTGCCCTGAATGAAGTCTGTACCCTCAGAGGTGCCGACTGCCCTAACTGGAACCCACTGCCCCAGAGGGAGGATTCCTGCCCTAGGCAGCCAGATCCTGTCTTGCTGTTGGGCTTGGAGCATAGGTGAAACACAAAGCCAGGAAGCTCCTCTTCCTGCTTCTAACCTCTTCCTATCTCCTGCCCCACCCTGTGCACACCTTGGACGCTCTTGCTTGTGGACAGCCTTTATCCCTGCAGGGGCACTCCCATAAGGGATCTTTACTTCAGTACCATAGAGGTCATGGGCACTGAGGAGGGTACCAGCTGCTGCACGGGGAGTCTGGGCCACTGTGGCCACAGGCTTCTCGAATTTTCTAGGAATATCTGGAAGATTTGCCAGATGACCTTCAGTTGCCCACCCTTTGTGGGCATGATCACTCATAGCCAGACCAATCTGTTGTAGACCTGTCACTGCAGACAGTGTCATCAGGGGGTCGGGCGGATTAGCTACTAGATGAGATGCTATGGGCAGCCCAGGCTGTTTTCATGTTGGGAGTGGTACTGGGAGACTTCGGGGTGACTGGGCAGAGCCAGTGTCTGGACAGAAGTCCAGCATGTAAGGCCTGGAGCTGGCCAGGATGGGTCGGGCCCACCCTTAGGAGAAGTCTTGTTGCCCCCCAGTGTGGAGAAGTTTTATCCAGTGGCTGGTGAATGATGAGTGAAAGGCAATCCACCCATGGAATATTATCAGACAATGAAAAGGAGTGTCGGCACTCAGGGGCAGCACTCGTCAAGATATACTGGGTGAAGAATCCAGCTAGACATGTGCATGCTGCTTGATTTACACAGGACTTTAGAGTAGGAGGTCCTAGAGACTGAAGCCTCATCAGGTTAGCGAGGAGTAGGGGATGCTTAACAGGAAAGAGCTGGTGGCGATGGCTGCAGTATTTTGCGAATATACTTAAATGTCTTAATTCCATTTGTTTATTTTGTGTGCGTGAATGTGTATATACCATGGTATGAGTCTCAGGACAGCATGCGGTGGTAGTTGGTCTTCTAACATGTAGATCCCAGGGATTGAGTTTAGGTCAACGTCAGGCTTGATGGCTACTGAGCCATCTCATCAGTGAATATGGTTTAAAAACAGTTACAGAGCTACACAAGTCCAAAGGGCTAACTTTATGTCTTCTTCATTTTAACTCATTTTTCTGTTTTGCCTTTTTAAGACACAGCCTCTCCGTGCAGCCCTGGTCATCGTGCAACTTACTGTGTAAACCAGGATGGCCTCAAACTCTGAGATCCGCCTATCTCTGCCTCCCGAGTGCTGGGATTAAAGACGTGCACTGCTATGTCCAGCTTTTGACTCAAATTTAAAAGAAAAAGAAAGAAAGAAAGAAAGAAAGAAAGAAAGAAAGAAAGAAAGAGAAGAGCTAGAAACAGTCAAAGTATCTGAGCAGGACTTGTATGCGTGTGTTGCTGGGATGGCAGCCAAGGTCTCACTCCTGGGGGTACAGACCTCACCTCTGAGCCTCAACCTAGACCTTTGAGCATATAATTATGCCATAGATTGTTCATGAATAGCAATGAGCAGGTTTGAAATCACAGATCATCTGGGACATTTAAATTTGTGCATCAGTTAGAATGAAAGGCAGAAGATGAAGAGCCAGGCTCTCTCATGCTCGCTGCTAGGCAGTTTAGGAGGCACAGCAGTTTAGTAAATGACTGTACAGTTTCTTTCTTTAAGATTTACTTACTTTTTTTTCTTTGTATTTTTTTGTGTATTTTTAATTAATTAATTAATTTATTTATTTATTAAAGATTTCTGTCTCTTCCCCACCACCGCCTCCCATTTCCCTCACCCTCCCCCAATCAAGTCCCCCTCCCTCGTCAGCCCAAAGAGCAATCAGGGTTCCCTGCCCTGTGGGAAGTCCAAGGACCACCCACCTCCATCCAAACTAGTCTAGTAAGGTGAGCATCCAAACTGCCTAGGCTAGATTTCCTTACTTTTATGTGTATGAGTGTTTTATCTGCATGAATGTCTGTATACCACAATTGTGCAGTGCCCACGGAGGCCAGAAGAGGGCGTCAGATCCCTGGGAACCTGAGCTACTCAGTTGTTGGCTATCATGTGGGTGCTGGGACTTGAACTTAGCTCCCCTGAAAAAGCAGCAAGTGCTCTTAACTGCTGAGCCATCTCTCTAGCCTCAGGGACTGATCCTTAAAAAGTTACATATACAGGGGCTGGAGAGATGGCTCAGCCGTTGAGAGCACTTGGCTGCCCTTCCAGAGGACCAGAGTTGGATTCCCAGCATCCATATCTCACAAACACTTGTAATTCTGACTCCAGGGGACATTTTCTGGCTTCTGCAGGCACCTGGACTCACGTGGCATACATACACAGATACACATACATGTAAATAAACATAAAATAACTCTTACAGTTACACATTCATTTACCTAGTCAGCATTCCCTGGCATCAAAGGCATACCTACCCACCCCCCCCACAAAGACCTGGTTCAGAAGTCCTCTTGGTTTGAGCCCCAGCCTCGAAGGTCCCCAAATATCTGTCAGCAGAAAACATGATTGCCAGACCATGTTGCTCTGGAATGCTACAAGGGAGGAAGACCAAAACCCAAAGAGGCTGGAAGGCAAAGTCTGTACAAATTTTAGACAGAGGGCCTTACTCCCAGGAGAACGGGGGCCTCTGGTTGCTGGGACGGACGGGGTGGGATGCAACTGAGGACTTCTGGCTGGTGGGCTCACTGCAGAACAGGTCAAAATCATATGCCTTGAAGATGGGAATGTGTTATGTGCCAGTTATATGGTCATAAAACTAAGTTTTTCCTTTTTCGAGACACAGTCTTACCGTATGGTTCAGGCTGATCTGGGACCCAACATCCTCCGGTCTCACCTCTCACGTGTGGGGCTGACAGCCCAAACCATTTCTAACTGGCTAATATGCTAAAAGAGGAAGTTTCCCTGGGGCTCTTCTTATCACCAGCTACTTGTGTGTGCGCACATGAGTGTGTGTGTGTGTGTGTGTGTGCGCGCGCTTGCGCACATAGGGGAGGGACAGGAACTACCTGGCTCCTGCCTTTTCTCTGTCCAGGAAGCCTCTGGCCCTCTGAAGGCCTTGGCCCTGCTTGCTCATCCTGGTTCTAAGAAGCCATGGGTTCTAAGAAGACAGTCTTGGCCTGGTGTTGACATGAGTACTCTAGAATAGACAGGAAGAAATCTAGGCAGGAGGCTGATGTCCTCATATGATAGAGCCTGTCCAGGATAGAATAGCTAGAAGGAAGGGAGGTCAGGTCTTCTGTGTAGACTTGGGACAGAGGCCCAGGCTCTGAGTGTTGCCATACCCTGCCACTGTCCGCTCCAGGGCCGGGCAGTACCTTTTCCTCTCCAGCAGGCAGGGATCCTGTTCCAACCTGGCTTTGAACCCCAATTCTGCTGCAAGCTCTGGTGTGTTGCCCCGCCTTCCTTGGCCGCAGTTTTACTGTGAAGCGAGTCCCCAGACAAATCCTGACCACTGCTCCTCAGGACTCCTTCCCACTGTATCTTCCCACTTATCCCCTTAAGCTCCTTGGGGTGGTGGCTGATTGCCAACTACTCTGTTCAGTGTCCAGCACCAGGAGAGATCTCCGGATAGGAGCCGCCTTTCCCCTATCCCACACCACTATCCACCCACAAGCCTGGCTTCCTAGCATCGCCTAGCCAGCCAGTCCTGCTGTCCTCTGTCCTGTCCAGCCTGCCACAGTCTAGGGAGGCAGGATTGCCCCAGACAGAGCACAGACACAAAGTGTGAAAAATTGGAGTGACAGGGCTGCCCTGATAGCTTGTTGAATTAGCGAGCGAGGGGGCTGGGAGACATTTACATTTATATAGTGCCTTTGCTGGACTGGGCCAGGGCACCAGCCATGAGCACCGTGCAGCCCAGGCTGGTTCTTTAGCAGAGCCTGGCCAGGGTGGGTGCCCCGCATGATTCTCCCTAGGCCTCCTGTAACGATCCTCTTTAGAGGGCCTAGCCTCACTCACCACGTCGCTCCAAGTGTTGTGAAGCTGCAGGCCAGCTGCAGGGTGTGGTGATCTGAAGGTCCTGTGCTGGTCATAGCGGTTCCTCAAGACTGCTATGCACGGTTGAGTGTGATGTAGCTGGAGATGCAGTCTCTAAAGGCGTGATAAGAGGTGGACCCGTATGACAGGTGCCCCGAGAGAGACCAGAGACCTCAGCATACACGGAAACACGGTCTACAAGCTCAGGAGAGAGGCTGCAGGGACCCCAGCTCTATCCGGGCTCCAAGAAGTCAGGCCCTGATGCCGAAGCCAGTTGTGTGAGTTTTTTTTCTGGTGTCAGCCTTGAGGAAGAAGACAGGACTTTCCTTTGTGCAGATGTGGCTGCACTCCATGAAATACCTTTGACAGTGGCACTCAAGCAAGGAGTCTGAGGGTGGCATGATGAAGCCTAAGTCAGCAACACTCAGAAAGGCAAAAAATAAACCGAAGACAACATACTTGAGAATGAATTTAGCAAGGGCGACATGAGAGGGGCTGCTGAAAAGCTGGCTCTGGCTGAGAGCACTTGTTGCTGTTGTAGAGGGCCTGGATTCCATTCCCAGCACTCACATGGTGCCTTACAACCCTCTCTAACTCCAGTTCCAGGGCTGGGAGGCTCTCTTCTGACCTCCGCAGGCACCAGGTGCACACTGCACATGCGTACACGGATGCAATGCGCTGGAACACACAGAATGAAATCTAAAAAGAAAGACAAAC
The DNA here is from genome assembly GCF_000317375.1 of Microtus ochrogaster. Taxonomy (NCBI): domain Eukaryota; kingdom Metazoa; phylum Chordata; class Mammalia; order Rodentia; family Cricetidae; genus Microtus; species Microtus ochrogaster. Next base: position 9,210,370 of record NW_004949104.1, read on the forward strand.
CGTCTGAGGCCTGTGCACAGCCAGCTGAGCTGTCCTCAGCTGAGGTTCCACAGAGGGACGTGAGCAATGAATGAGCTGCCGTCATCTCAGGAAAGACGACCTAAAAGCACAGAAATTGTGGCTCTTTAAAGCCAGGCTGACAGCAGCAGCTGGGCCATTTAGGAATGGCCATACTGACAGAAGAGAATTCCTATGGAGCTAAATGCTTGGGAAGGAGAGCCAGGAGAAAGCAGCAGGGATTTGGGGTACCATCATGTAAACCCCCAAACCACAATGCCAACCCAGCTGGCCCTCTTGAGAACACAGCAGGAAGCTGAGCACACACTTGAGACTGAGAACATACTGCGCTTGGCCCTTCAGAGTGGGTGACTGAGGTCAAAGGCTAGCTGCCTGGCACTGCTCTGTGCCTGCCACTCCTAACTCAAAACTAAGCAATTGACAGGCCCCTCCTTATGAGGGGACCAAGCTCCCAAGAAACAGCCAGGGGCGGTGGAAGTCCAGGAGTGGTGGCTGTCAAGATTTCCTTCCTCCTCTTCAGGTGTAGGTGTCATGTATGTTTGTACGCACACGTATGCAGGTAACCATAGAGGCTGTAAGAGAATGTCTGATTCCTTGGGACTGGCATTGAAGACAGCTGTGGGCCCCTACTGTGGATGCTGGGAACTGAACTCCAGCCTCCTGAAAGAGAAGTTAAGAGTGCTCTTAGCTGGGCGGTAGTGGCGCACGCCTTTAATCCCAGCGCTCGGGAGGCAGAGGCAGGCGGATCTCTGTGAGTTCGAGGCCAGCCTGGTCTACAAGAGCTAGTTCCAAGACAGAAACCAAAA
>NW_004949104.1:9211362-9227782 GCF_000317375.1 Microtus ochrogaster
CTGCTGAGCCATCTCTCCAGCACCCCCTTCCCACCCCACCACGGCTGCTGAGCCATCTCTCCAGTACCCCCTTCCCACCCCACCACAGTCGCCCAGAGTAGCTAGAGTCTCCCTATGACACATGGGCTGGCCTCAAACTTGTGATCCTCCTGCCTCAGTCTCAGTGCTAGAATTACAGGTGTGTGCTATTACGGCTTGCTACAAAGCCGAAGTGTGTCTTGTGTGGTCCTGTCCTTCCTGAAGGGTAAGAAGGATAGTAGAGAGTATCTGGGTCAGTGACTCAGGAGGCTGGGCTCCTAACAGCCTGACCCCCAGCTGAGGGCACAGTGTGTGAGATGGCTAGACAGGGGGCGGGATCTGGGCCCAGCCTGCTGGGTCACTGACATCAACTCTCTGGGGCTTGCATTCAGAGTCTGTGAGCAAGACGCAGCCCTGGCCACCTTTGGAAGGTCAGGATTCAACCACCACAGGTCTACACCTTCTCATAAGACAAGGGGTTCCTGAGTGGCCCAGGTGCAGAGCTCCACTTCCTTAGGGTCCCCACCCTCAGGCAGTGCCCTCACAGACACTAGGGTCCTGTCTTTGGCGGGAAGCCACTCTTAAGATACTACGAGCTTCAGGACAGGCTGTTTTGGGCCCTAGTTTACCTTGAACAGGTGCTAGCTCTGAACCTTCCAGGGCCTGGACTTCTGGATGCTGTCAGAGCTTTGGGTCTGAAAGCAAGGTCCTGGCCAAGGAAGAGGTTGAGTTGGGGACCTGAGGGTCCACCACCACCTCGGAGCTGGCTTGTGGGCTCCATCCTCAGCCTCAAGGCTGTGATTTCTCACTCCACCGTCTTGGCTCGGGACGGGCTGAGTCTGAGGACCCTGGCGGCAGCCTCATGCTGTTCACCGTGTCTGTTCAGCCTTTAGGATATTCTCTGAATAGGGCTGACGAGGGGGGAGACTCTCCAGCTGGGCCACCAGGGGCACCCCCAGCTCAGTGCTTCTGAGTGGCTTCTGGCAGGCCCTGCCTTTCAGAGGCGTCTCTGCCCCCTGGGAGCTGGCTGGGGCCGGGGGCGCGGCAGGCAGGCCGGGGCTCCGCAGCCCAGAGAAGGCTATTTAAATGCTCCATTGGAGAGGGATTAAAGTTTACGCAAGGTCACCGAGGGTGTGATAATTATAATCACAGGTTTTTGGCTCCACAATGACAGCCATTTGTTATTTCCACTCGGGCAACTCCTGCAGCCCAGAGCTGGTGACAGGCATGGACTGATTTAGTAACCCAAGCCTGTGCCCCTCCCCTCCCACTGCAGCCCCCACTGTTGGGGCTGCTACAGGGCCTACACCCCCAGGGGATGGACAGACTTATTATGGGATGTGAGGGTGAATGGTTGGTGGCGACTGAGAGATGGAGGGGAAGCAGGAGGGGTGAGGACAGGGCCAAGGTTGGGTAAACTGGGTCCACAAGTTGGGGGCGGGGCTGCTGAAGTAGGAGCTGGAAGCCTCAGTGTGAGCCTGCCCACCCCGTGCCTCAGTTTTTCCATCACAGAAGAGGATAAACTGATTGGCTCTGCTATGGCCACGTTCAGTCTAATTTTTAGCACTCACATTAATAGACAGAAACGGAAGGTTCTGTTTACTGTGTTGATTTAAACATCACTCTGGAATTGAATTCGCTTCCCCTAGTGAACGTCTGCCTGGATCCACACAGCTTCATTGTGGTTGTGCCTCAGTCTCCCCAAAGCTAATGTGGAGGTCATGGGGCCTGGGTCTCAAGGAAGAAGAACCAGAGTACAGCCTCTTCTTACCAGGCTGTGCCCTGCAGACAGCAGGTCAGTTCCTGCACCTTGGTCCCTGAATCCCAGCCAGGGTCTCAGGAGGCACACCTGAGGGTTGCAGGGCTGGGTCCCTGAATCCCAGCCAGAGGCACACCAGGAGGGTCCCAGGGATGGGTCCCTGAATCCCAGCCAGAGGCACACCAGGAGGGTCCCAGGGATGGGTCCCTGAATCCCAGCCAGAGGCACACCAGGAGGGTCCCAGGGATGGATCCCTGAATCCCAGCCAGGCTCTCAGGAAACACACCTGGAGAGTCCCAGGGCTGGGTCCCTGAATCCCAGCTAGCATCTCTGCAGGTGTGCCAAGAGGGTGCCTATCTGGACAGACATGTGCCAGGAGAGCAGTATCTCCCTAGACCCTGGTGCCTCAGTCTCCTCTGAACTAGACATGAACCTGTGACGGACAGGCTAAGGAGGTGGCTTGCCACAGTCCTGCGTCTTACACCTGGGGCAGCCTAGCCCCATGGGAGATTCCGGCCAAGACACTCAGGCTTCAGAGAAGAGGGGAACTGCCTGACTTCTGCCTGTTGCGGCCTGTGATTGATGCAACATTTTTGTTTGTTTTCTCAGTCAGAGTTAAGAACGCTTTAATATATATTAAATGGTGATAAATGGGGGTCCCAGCGCCTGGCCTGACGCGGCATTTGTCTTAGAGGGAGCTGTGTAAAAAATGGAGGCGAAGCCTGGTTGGGGCACCTGCCACTCGAAAACATTCCTGTCTGGGCACATCCTGCTTCATTCCTATCATTCAGGCATCATGGTGGTCAGCAGGCCTTCCAGTTGCCCAGGACCTGAGCTGGCCGGACCAAGAGCACTGCCTGTGGTCCTAGAGCTGTAGCTGTGGCCCTGGGTCATTTGTCAACACCTTCTTCCTAGTCTACATGCCCAGTCTGGTCACCCCCTGCCCCCCACATACACAGTGGGTGTCTCAGTTGCTCCCATACAGCACAAGGGAACCTGCCAGTCCCCCTTAGACCAGATATTCCTCCAAGGGTAAGACATCCCTGGGCCTGACTCTAGTACCACATTCTTGTCAACCTCCCTCATGGACGCCCCGAATCTCTTTCTCCACTTCCACTGCTTTGAGACACTGTCCCAGAAGTCCCAAGCAGCAGTGGGATGATGAGGCATAGAGTCTGAACCTAGTGCTGTTGGCTGGCACTGTTGCCACCAACTTTCACACTGTGGGTGATTTAGTGGGTGAGGTCACAGGCACCCTGCCAATCCCCACAGTTGGGGCTGTACTCTGCCCTGATTAGATGTCTAGGTGGACAGGGCAGACTTAGCCTAATTTCACTGGAGCAGCGAGAACTAAGCTTGAAAGTGAAGATGTGGTGGGGGCCAAGCCTGAACAGTGCAGACAAGGGGGCTGCAGGATGGGCCACTGCCTGCCCTTCACCAGAGGCCAAGTGATGGAGAATACAGGCAGAGATGTGGTCCCAGCTGGGCCGAGGCTCTTCTAAACCATGCCCAGGATGTTGAGTTGGGCTCAGATCCCCAAAGCCTGTCTGTCACACTCTCCAGAGCTTCGTGCATGCCCTTAGAGTGAGAACTGGTGCTTCTTTGAGGAGGAAGCCATGCCGTACGCATCCTTCCTTTTATCCAGGCCTTGGGTTTTTTCCTGAGCCCTACTTGAAGGAAGAACTGAGGTTCCCATAATAGGAGGTGTCTCTGGGGCCCACGGAATGCAGCAGGCCAGGATGGTGACAGCAGCTCAGACGCTGGGACCTCAATTATCGCTTGTGGACTGGGAAATGTCAACAGCGTCTCCTGCTTGCCCCCAGCACCAGGCTAGGGCCTGAGGCAGCAGCAGCCCCAGCATAGAATGATTCGCTGGGAAATTACATAATTGCGCACTGCCATGCGGTCACCCTTGACTGTCATGGGGACAGCCATCAGAGGAGTGCCAAACGCAGCATTCGGGAGCTCAGAGCACCCCCGCCCCAGGTGACATGTAGCCGTTGGCCTCTCTGCCTGCCTGTGCCGCATTGTGGGGGTGGGACGGAGCAGGGCCCATCATCCGAGGCCCCAGCATAGCGGGCTGAGCATAGTGACTATTTCCCTAGAGACAGTATTTCCTCCAAGACTTCCCCAGAGAAACCAAGGGTGGAGATGACAGGAACCAGATCCACAGTGGGGTGCTGTTCATTTCTCCCACAGAGTGAGAGCAGTTCCCCTCTCCTGTCCTAATAGGGCAGGTTCTTCCACTGCCTGATTGAGTGTGGTGCCAAGACCCGGCCGCCTCATGTTGCTCCCAGCAGGCTTTCCTTAACTGCTGGGGTGCCTCAGTCTCAGGGACTGGAATGTGGAGACTCCACCCTCCAGGAAGAAGCTGCTTCAGTCTGGGGACCATTTGAGACCCTGTGCTCCCCTGTGACTTGTGGCAGCCTTGACCCAGTAGAGGCTGGGTTGCCTGTCATCTAGGTCATCACATTCTGTCCCGATGGCCCGATTTAGGGTCACACTGAGCTCCAACACGGCTTCTTCAGTCCCTCCAGCTCAAATTCTCTGCCCTTGAGATGGAGAAGCCGTGAGAGGCAGGGAGCAGATGTGCTCTGTATAAATTTCATGCTCTTCAAAGTGACATTTGTCTGCTTGGGGCTCTCCTGGATGCTCCGTTAGCCTCCTAGACACGTTTGCTGCATCCCTCCCCTCCACCCGCCCAGTCACCAAAACCCAGAAAAACTCCCCTCACTCTCGCTTGCTCGGAAACTTCAACACCCCCATCTTATCACACTCATTATTTATGTGTTTCTGCTCAGGGACAGATGGAACAAGACAGAAAATCCACAGGCTTAGCCCTTCCAGCAGAGGCAGATAGATCTGGAGAAGAGGAGAAAGGGCCTCTGGGAGGGAGGGACTGGGGACACCATGAATGTCCGCTATCGGGAAACAGGGACCTGACGACATTCCCTCAGCTTTCCGTCCACCACACCACGAGCACAGCCCCATGCGTGTCCGTCTCCCCTACTGTCCTGGCTGACAGTGGAGACCTGAGGTGTCATTAAGAGAGAGCCTAAGAGCAGGAAGCAGGTCAGAGATCAGATGAGCTGGCCTGAGGGCCCTTGACTGGAAGAGTGGCCTTGGCAGTGGGCAGAGGCCTTGCCATCTCCCTAGTTTTGACACTCCTTCTAGCTGTGAGAGCAGCTCTTCAAGCTGTAGCAGATGAGGTAACAGCGCCAGACTTCCACGTGAATGTGAGCTGTTTGTCCCCAGACTCAATGCCAAGGGCCACACACTAAGGGTCCTTGAGGGTATGTGAGGGAGCTCAGGAGACCTCGCCACAAGTAAGGCTGAGCTGGAACTGGAAGGTCTAGGAATGGCCTGCAGGAGGAAAAGCCCTGTGCTGTGTGGGGATCATAGGATGCCATGTGCATGGGGAGGGCGAGTCCCCTGAGTTTCAGACCTCTAGGTAATTCGAAGAGAGTTTTATAGATAAGCGAAATTCCTTGGTAATCAAGATACAAAACCAAATGACACTTCCCCACCTACCAGACTGGAAACGAAACGTCCAGATCATGACAAGAACTGCTGGGGACAAGAAAAGGGGACCCAGGTAGCTCCCGTGAGCCCCACGTGGTCAGTAAGTAGTTTTGCACCAAGGTATATTTGTAATTCAAACCTAGTTGGTGTTTCCTAGTTGTTGTGGGGGAACAACGACCTCACGCCTGCCAGACAAGTGCCCAGCCACTGAGACATCCCCAGACCAAACCCAGTCACTCCTTATGTAGTTGGTTGATTATTTGCTTTTTGAGATGGGGTCTATCTACAGAGCCCCCGCTATGCTGTCGGTTGGATCCACCTAAGGACACAGACAACCCCATCAGGCCTTCTCTTCCTGTTTTCTGAGACATGGTTGCAGGCCAGGCTGGCCTTGGCCTTTCACTCATGTGTAGATCTCCCAGATGCTGGGTTTTCATGTGCGCACCACCATGCCTGCTTCCGCTTTCTTGGTGGACAGAGGGGCAATCAGCAAAAACTGGGCACACAGGATATAGTCCCGCCTTTTCGGAGGGAGCAATTACTAAAGAATCCTTATATGGGTCATAAGGTAGAATCAAATGTCCCCTGTAGCAATTCCAGTTCTGTTCATGGCATTCCCACGAGACAGGACCGTAAAATGTGGGATGGCCACAATACCTGCCTGACACCGGTTTGGGTCAGATGGCAGCTCTACCCTCTGCGGACCCAAATCCTCCCCTGCCCTGTAGACCTGTGCTGTGTTTCTTAAAGTCGCCCATACTGTCCCTGCCTGACTTGGATGGCCACTGGGAGTCAGGGCCGACTGAGGAAGCGTGAGTTGCCCAGGTGGGCCTCACTCAGTCTGATGGCGTCCTCATTGCCAGAGATGAGGGCACAGAGACAAGAGTCACCTACATGCTATTGCCACTAGGTACCAGGGACTCTATAGGTGTGTCCTTGGGGACTCTGGCACCTCAGGGGTGTGGTCTCTAAGCAGGTCTCCTGTCAGGACACAGATCTTGTCCCTCCAACATGCTAAGTGCAAGCAGCCACACTGTAGAGTCAAGTGATCGAGACAGAGGAATCTCAAACCAGCTAGCAGCTACCCTGGGGACCCATCAGGCTCTTGGCTGGGGCTCCCCTTGTGCCCTTGCCATCATGGGGGTCTCAAGGGCACCCCAGAACTTTATCTTTCCCATATCTGGCATGGTATTCCAAATAATGCACAGTAGAGTTGGTTGTCCCTGTTGCTGGGAGCTGAGGTAGGATGCCCCTCAGTTTACCTGCCCTTCCATAGGGATCCCCAGCCCTACCCCATAGCTACAGACTCCCCGAGACAAGAGACATCTGACCACTTTCCAGGCAGCTCAACACCACAGATAATGGCTTCAATTCTGGGTAGTCAGCACATAGAAACCCCTCCCCCTGTCCCAGGGGCACCCCTACGTAGGCTACCACAGAGCCTCACCTTTCCAGAGCCCCAGCCTTTGGGGGAGAATTTGTCCCTTCTAGGGCCAGGTGGCCATCCCACTAATCTGAAGGATGGAAGGGGTCACAGTTCACAGGTTGTGATCCCTGCAGGGTTCCTGGGTGACTCTTAGTGGTGTCCAACCCCCGAAGCTCCAGAAGTTCCTACAGACCAGACATGGGGGCAGTGGAGGAAACCCTAAATGTAAGTCTCTTGGGAAGAGTGGGTCTCTGATGGCAGAAGGCCCCTCTTGCCACTAATAAACTGCCAGTGGGAAGCAGCATGGGGCCATACTGGAGGCTGCAGTCTAGGGCACAAATCTATAAAATTACCACCCCCAGCAAGACACCCTTTGGCATAGACAATAAGGCTCCTCAAACTCCATGGCAATCCAGGGTTCATGAGGAGCAGTCAGGTCAACTAAGCACCAAGCTTTGTTTTGTGGAACATGGCCATTGTCAGCCATGACTTATGAACCACAGAAATCTGCCCCAAGGCAAATACCATCAGTGATGCAGGGTAAGGCTGTCTGTGTGTCGGCTAGCCGTGACTGTGCTCTGGGCCTAGGGCAAGCACAGGGAGAGCTGGGCAGTGATGTGGTACAGGAAGGATTCAGAGGAAGCAAAGGGAGAAGGGGAAGAGGTGAGCTTGGAGGCTGGCCCTGACAGGGAGGGCCCTTCTACGATCACATCTGATGTCATCTCTTGATTCAAATCACCCAGCTGAAAACCGGACGGTAATACTGGCTGGCCCTGTGGCGTGTGGCTGTCTCTCCTGCTTTAGGCACGTAAGTGGCCAAGCGGGGCCTGTCTCACTCCTCTCTCCTCTCAGTCGCTCCCCACTCGACAGGGACAGACAGGGACACGTCTCTGGAGCTGGGGCAGGCAGGTTCAGGGCCTCGAGGAGGGAGCCAGTGTGCGTAGAAGGATTGTTGCCCCAGAGGGAGAGGCACTATGGGCAGTCTCGCTGATCAAGTCACAGGCCCCAGCTCACAAAGTTGTGAGAGCAACCCCCTGTTCAGTCGGCTGCGTGGAACAATGAAACTCGCTTCAGGCAAGATTTGGTGAAGCAAGGTTAAGTTTTAGGAGCTGGACTGGCCTAGAAGGAAGAAGAGTTCAGGGAGCGAGCTTAGCAGGGTCATGTTGAATGCTGGCACTGATGGCAGCTGAGATGGACTGTCCTCTAGGAAGACACCCCAACAGTGATACGGCATGTGTGAGACCAGGCCCCACCCAGAGATGGGAAAGGACGTGCCGCCACTAGCTCCCAGAAAGCCCTGAGGAGAATGCCTATAAAGGGATAGGTTGGTATGGCTATGCACCGCTTGAGTCCAGCCCTTCAGCTTCTGTGAATCTGGATTTTCTGTGTGGGAAGTGGGCTGTGTCCAGACTGGCAAGGTAACTCACATGGGTTCTGAAGGAGCAGGTAGGGTAATATAGACCATCAGATAGCCTGTGGTAGCCCTGGGTAGGAGAAAACACCCCATATCCCTCAGCCTGCCTGTGAAACCCAGGCCTTGGCTCCTGGTACCTATGGCTTTCTCTGCCTAGCCAGGAGCAAGCCTTCCTGTAGCCAAGATGGCTTACCCTGGCTTTGCCCAGCCAGCCCCATGGATGGTGCCCTGTCATTTAAGGGGAAGGGTTCTCTGCTTCCTGGTGGTCTGGTAGCAGGGAGCCCCCATGCGGCCTCCCCACACTGCCGAGGGCCCTTTGCGGGAGCAGCACCACCAGACTGCAGTAAGTTCGTTACCTCCTCCAATGCGATAAGCCCTCTGATTGCTGCATTAGGGGCAGAACTGCAGGGTTATAAATTACAGGACAAGCTCAAGAGCCTGTCTCTCCAGGGCCAGTGGGAGAAGTTAATTATTTTTATGGGCCCAGATAGGGCATGGGCAATCCGAGTGCCCCCGCCCTGATCCTGCCACATAGGCACCACCCGCTGCTCCCCCTTTCAGGGGTACCTGGCCCGGGCTTCCCAAGGTGGCCCTGAAGTAGCAGGCCAGCCCCTCACTCCTCTTCCTGAAGTGTCGGTTAATGGGAACGTGGATTTGCTATTATCCCTGCCCTGGGAGGAGTGGGTTGAGCTCGGTGCTGAGTGGCCGGTGGGGCCATCAGTAACCCTGAAGGATATTCAGCAATCTTTTTCTCCCCCAATTGCCCACCGCAGCCTATATTACAAATACATAAATCATAATGTTTCAACAAAAGCAAAATTTAATTTTCTCCTTTCAGCCGTTATCTGGGCCGGGTGGTATATGGCAGGCTGCGCCCGGCTCATTTATTACACGCGCTGAATGGGTAATGGCAGGCCCGTCGATTGCAGCTAGCTTTGTTAGGGCCTCTGAATGTGCCGTGCAGCCGTGGAGGCCCAATCTCCCCGCATCTGTAATAGATACACAGGCTTCTATTATTCCTTGCCAGAGCAAAATTAAATAGTTGTGTGTGCGCTGGGGTGGGGGCCAGGGCGGGGGAGGCAGAGGGCCATCCCGGGGGGAGGCTCAGCAGCCTTCGCCACGCCCCCTCACTAGTTCCACAGACGCGGGGGCTCCTTGCCCACCAGCAACAGCGCCAGGGGCGTGCTGTCTCCAGTTACAGCTACAATTAGAGGTGATCTTAGGTGGGTGTCAGTGACCCTATCTCCTTGGCCACTTGGCTTCCCACATGGACAAGCTGTGACAAGCTCACTTTCGAGATCCAGAAACTGATGCCTGTGAGATTGTAGTTGCCCATGCCAGCTTAAGACCCCAGAGCTGAGCTCCTGCCTGAGGCCACTCTGCAGCTTCTGCCCACTTCTAGATAACTAGGCCCCTGGGCCAGTGTGAGACAGGAGTTCATGTTGTGTTTGCAAAGAGGAGTATGACCTTCCCTTTCCTCTCCATTAGCCCAGTTGGAGCATGGTTCTACTGTGTCCCACTGTGATCTCCCCTTACTTCTGCCATCAGCCCAGCATGGAGCGTGGTTCTACTGTGTCCCGCCAAGGTGTCCCTGGCCCAGGGACCCTGGAGAATTCTGTTAATGGTGCTGAGTGTCTGACCTCTTCACCTTCCCAGGTGGAGAACTGAGGACGCTGGATTGCTACCTCACAGTGCCACCCCAGCTCCAGAGTGCAGCCAAGCAGGAGAAGTTGTTCCAACACAGCCAGGTCATTCCTTTGTTCTGTCTCTGCGGGCATGTCTCAGATATGCTGGGACAAAATGGACATGGGACAGGTGACAGAGTGGGCTGTCTTCATCTGACCTCTGGTGCACTCTCTTATCAGGGATGACTCTTTGGATGCTCGTCAGTCTGCCTGGCACTGTCTCATGGAGGCACCCAACTCACCTCAACTCCTGACATGGGCACTGTGACCAGCAGGGTTCCAGGGACTCTGTATCCCCATGCCCTGGGGACACAGCTATCCGTGGAGAAAATGTGTCACTGCGGAGGGAGGCTTCGAGGTCTCATATATGCTCAAGCCACGCCCAGTATCTCAGTTCACTTCCTGTTGCCTGCGGGATCAAGATGTATTTCCTTCACTCTCAGTTCCTTCGCCAGCACCATGTCTGCCTGCACACCACCATGTCCCACCATGATGATAATGGACTGAACCTCTGAAACTGTAAGCCACCCAATGAAATGGTCTCCTTTATAAGAATTGCCATGATCATGGTGTCTCTTCACAGCAACAGAAACCCTAATACAGATTGGTTTCTCAGATGCTACTGGTGAGGCCTTAACCTGGTCTCTTATGGTGTTTGAGTGCATCACAGTGGGAGGGGTTAGCTGCTCTGGGTTGGGTCTCTGTGGGCGAGAAGTCTCAGACTATGAACATCCAGAAGAAAGCCAAGTTGCTACTGTTTGCACACACTAATCAACCATCCATAAACCCTCATACTTGGGCCTGGTGCATACAGATAATGACTTTGCCAATTTCCCAAGAGCCAGTTGGTCTTGGAGTCCTCAGCAGAGCTATGTCAGGGCTTCCTCTGCTTCCTACAGTCGGTCAAGCTGTCTGCCTCCTCCACTTCCATGCCCAAGTCCTTTGGCATGGAATTTTCCCAAGCATGACTGAATTTTCTGGACAGACTTGGGGGATAAGAGGCCGGAACCGTGTGATGAGGCAAGGCCAGGCTCAGGACCGACTTTTGGAGAGCCCATGCGTTTGTCAACAACCTGTGTGTATGGCATGAGAAGAGACAGCTCAAAGGTGAGGTCATAGTGTTAACTGCGCTTTGGCGGCAGGAGCCTCCCTTCTGAAAGGGGTACAAGAGCTTTGGCTTGAACCTGGCTATCACATGGAGACCGGAATAGCCACTGGATTTGTGATAGACGTCCGCGGAGAATGCAGGGTGGGGACAGAAGAGGGACATTGCCTCTCGGGTGGCACCTAGGGCTCCACATCCAATGTGTGACATAGAAGGGCTGAGGTGTCACCCTGAGGGTTCCACTCTCAAGGAGGTGTGGGGACAAGGAGACTCGGCATAGGACACAGATATGGTAAAGGTGGAAGTCATGGGGCAAATCATTGGGAGTCAAAGCAAAGTGGTCAGGATGGGAGGGGCTTCCAGGCTGAGACCTGGAGCACTGGGTATGAACCCAGGAGACCTGTGACTCCCAATGGTGGTGATGCTGGTGGAACAGCAGAGAAGAGACTGGCAGGAACAACATAAGGGGGCATTCCCAATGGTACCCAATGGGGACCAAAGACTAGACTATCATTCTGCTGCTGAGATAACGAGAAAAGATGCCCACACCGTGAAGACAGGGAGCATCTGGCAAGGAAGGTCTTGAGGCACAAACTCAAAATTTATCCAAGAGGGGCTGGAGAGATGGCTCAGGGGTTAAGAGCACTGGCTGCTCTTCCAGAGGTCCTGAGTTCAATTCCCAGCAGCCACATGGTAGCTCACAACCATCTGTACTGAGATCTGGCGTCCTCCTCTGGCGTGCGGGCTTACATCAAGGCGGAATGTTGTGTACATAATAAATAAATAAATCTTTAAAAAAATTTATCCAAGAGGAAATGAAAACAATGAGTTATCCTAGAGCTATTAAATCAAATCCAAAACTAAATCATGTCTCGAAATATAACCCCAAGACTAAATAGTTTTTATTACATTTATTTATTGTGTGTACGCGTGCACACGTAGAAGAGAATATCCAGAAAGAATCAGAAAGCAAAGTAGGATGAACATTAAATTCCGTGGATTCGTGGCTGTCACCTGGGACAAGCAATGGGCCTCGGCGGTCCCTGTCTTGGGACCTTGCCATCCACCCCACACGGCGTCTCTCCTGGGCTGGCTCATGTCTCTGTCAGACGCTTTACTCAGCAGTCACTCTGTGTTTCTGACATCTACAGTTGCTGTGGTCTCCACTGCATCTTGAACTTTTCCCATATAATTTCAGGGGTTGGTGGCAGTAGAGTTTGTTCCAGGAGAGGGGGCTTCCACTGGGGAGGAGGGGCTCTCCAAAAGGAGGAAGGCTGGTGTGCTGAAAACTTTTGTCACGCCAGGACCCCACCCCCATTTGGGGTGGCTCACTCCTCCCCGAAGGACTCACAAACACACCTAGAGGTGTGTCCCGAGATGATTCCAAATCCAGTCAAGTTGACAACCAAGATTAGGCATGCCAAGGGCTATCAGAGGGGAACCCAGCTCCCCGCCCCTGAGAGGAGCCTGAAGTGTGTGGATACATCTCTCTGGCCCCATATGAAGCTCTCTCTCCTTCGCACACCCAGTCTGTGTGCACCATGCAATGATCCCGCAGGAGCCCAGCCGTGACAGTCCTCAGGGTACAGCATGCCCTGACTGAGTCCTGCCCACTAAAGCCAAGTCAAACATTCCACATGCATGCACAGACACACTTCCTCTCTCTTACACACACATACCCATGTAGCCTGGGCTTCTTTGCTTTTCTGAAAGCTGGGTTCTTAGGACTGGACACTTTGGCAGTCTCATAGACAGGTCAGACAGATCCTCCCATAATCTACACCTAACTTCGGGCCCACACCTCAGCCCATGGCGGCTGTGAGGTAGCTGCAGCCCTTATATGAATGCACCGGAGGGAGGCCGCCATTGCCCTGTGTGTGTGTTAATGAGCTTTCTACCCAGGAGGATGCCATGCTCACACACTGGACTCACAGGGACTGGGCCAGACTAACTCACACAGACACAGGGCCAGACATATCTCCCCATTACCAGGCAGCTATAGGTCTATAGGTCATCATGTGAGGACCCAGGCCCATGCCCGCTGCTACATTGTCCCCATGAACAAATGTCAACCTGACAGTTTCTCGTAGCTATGTTCCCCACCTTCTCAGCCTAGCCCACAGCAGCCTCCTTGATCCAGAGCTGTACTCAGGTGAGCTTGGGGTCCTTGGAGACCCCAGATAGAAATCTTGAGCTCAGTGGGATGCTGGGCCAGGGAAGGCTGCCACAGTTCAAGCAAGACCTACTTCACGGCCAGCAAGAGAGGAACGGAAGGAACTGGAGTCCTAAATCCCCTTCAAGGTCCCAATGACCTAAAGACCTTGCAGCAGCCCCTACTCTTAAAGCCTTCAGTACTCAAGTTAGCACTATCAGTCAGGGACTAAACCTCCAGGGCATGCACCCTTGAGAGACACCTGAGAATCTGCACCAAGCAAAATTTACAATCCCAGACCCCAGGCATGCACAGAGACCACAGGCCCAGGAAGAACATGAAGGGAGGCTTGCATGTGCCTCTGTTCTCTTCCAGGCTACTGCCAGCCAGGCAAGCCCTACCCTTAAGGAAAGCAGTCCCTAAAGATCAGCTACAGGGTGAGATTCTGCAGGCAGCCTTCCCTTCGGTGCCACCTGCCTGGACCTCAGGAGTGTGTTCCAGGAACCCCAGTTTATTTAGCCTTAAAAGGACCTAGCAGCTCTCATGATGTCACTTGTGGTGCTGCTGCTTCTGTGGGGCCACAGATGCTCAGCACGGATGCTCTTGGGACAGAGCCAGCAATCACAGTCAAGGTGAGCTCCCCGGGGTGGGCAGCCCTGGGGAGACAAAGGCTGCCCCAGGCAGGGATGGCCATCAAGCACTAAGAAAAGGCATACTGCTGCCCAAGCTTCTAATTTGTGACTAATTTGTTGCACAATGAGGTTGCAATTTTCTAATTGTGATTGCCATTTTAATTTTACTCATGGCTGTGCACCCAACAATGTATAGTCTAGTAATTAAAATTAATTGTACCTTCACCTGCATATTTCTATTAGGCTGTTAAATTTAGTCTGTAAGCTCAACGATTTTGCTCCCTGAAAGATGCTGAATTCATTTCCCTAAGTCCGCTCTGCCACACTTAGTGACCCTGGCTCTGCAGCGGCCTTGCCCTCTGATATCCCACCACCGCAGCTCTGGTGGCTAGGGAGCTGAGGTCCCAAGGTTCCCAAAGTCTCATTCATTTCATCACTAATGAGTTATTAGGTCCCCAAGTCAGAAGCTGGGATCTCATGAATAACCTTGGAACAAGCAATGGGCTTTTTCGCCAAATTAAGCCCCTGAATTACTCCTGCCATTCTTGTTGGAAACCATTTCCCCAACATGGTATCCTGGTGTCCTTCTGCGGAAAGGTGGAGGTTAAAAAGCAAGGGTTCCCTAGGCCCTTGCTCCGAGTCCACATGGCAGGACCTGAGACTCAGGCACAGCCATCAACCCGAGAGCACCTTGGATGCCATTCCGTGTTCTTTAAGTCCCTAGATCAAGGAAATTGCCTCTGCTGTGGAGGGAGTCCCAGGATTTCACGGGCTCTATAGTGGCTGCAGGAATTAGATTTTGTGACCCCGTTTTGTCTGTGATAGGAGCAAACATGGTGGCTCTCCTCATGAGGGGTATAACCAGACAGCAGAGGCTCCTGGGACCCAGGGCCATGAAGACTTGCCTCAGGCAGCAGAAGGTGTTTAGGGATGACTCCTTCAGACCAGGGACAATGGCCTAGCACAGTCCAAAGGGCATCCTCAGGCAATGAGGAAACAATGGGTTTTTGACCAACCTGGAGAAGGCAGAAGATACAGACCTAAGTTCTTTAAACTTCTTCCCCAAGGAACAACACAACACGTAGCAAAAAGATGAAAGCCTAGAAGGCATGTCAGAATAAACCCACACCCTGCCTCCCTGAATCCCACCCTAACCCTTAGATAGCCCTAGTGGAACTAGCGTTGTTCCTGTGACCCTGTGACCAGATGTGGGATAGACTCCCCTGAGGCTGGAGAGTCGGCTGAGGAGGAGTCTGGTGGAGAGTCTCCTGAGCTGTGTTGATCTTGATGACTCCTTCAAGCATTTCTAGGTCCCTAAACACCCCACACCACTTTGGAGTCTTGAATGTCCCACTGATGGACAGAATGTAGCCAGGGATACCTGAGAGTAAAGGGTGAGAGAATCCACCAGGGTCTCTAGGATGTCTTCCCATAGCCCACTCACCCCATACAGATAGCCCCTGGGCTGGGCTTCAAACCCCCCCCCCAAGAGAGCTTGGATAGGCTGGGCTCAGAGCGTCCCAGCTGCACAGGGAAATGCTGGCCCACAGGGGACAGGGCTGGTGCTCTGTGCCACCTGACAAGGGTGACATGAACTTGATCATTTCCAGGAACCTGGAGAAGAAACAAAGACAATGGTGGTAGAAGCAAGATAAGACTTCAAGAGTGGTACCCTTAGGACCTTAAGACCTGGCCATGAGTGAGTCTGTTGCTCACAGGGTCAGGATGAGCATCTGAAAAAGAAGAGCAGGTGGCAAGGCATGGCAAGTCTTTAAAGGACCCTTTGTGCCCTCTGGGCTGAAAGTTTCCAATGTGGCTGAGCCAAAAATGGCTGAACGTTCTTTCTTGAACTAGACCATAAGAGGACCAGGAAAAGACAGCTCTGACTTCTCTTTAGGGAAAAAGTGACTTCTTATGGCACAGAAAGTATTGGCCTTCTGTATTTCCTTAGGAAACTTGGGAATATGTGCTTTCCCGCTTACCCACCCTCCTATCCCTCCATCACCCTATCCATCCTTCTACCCATCTAGTCACCACCCACCCACCCACTTATCAGTCCATCTATATACTTATCAGTCCATCTATATACTTATCAGTCCATCTATATACTTATCAGTCCATCTATATACTTATCCATCAACCCACATGCCCATCATCTAATCATCTATCATTCATTTACCCATTTATCAGCTCACCCAATCCACTTCCATTCCTTCTTTAGCCATTATCCATCAACACATCCACTCATCCACCACGTGAGCCATCATTTCATTATCTACCCCCAATCTATCCCCCATCTGCCTATCCACCTGTCAGTCACTCATCTAGCCATTCACACATCTATACATCCTCTATAAACCCTTCTCTCTATTCATCCATCCATTATCCAAAATCCATCCATCTCTCTATCCTCTATCCATGCACCCATCCATCCATTCATCCACCAGTCTATCATCCATCTACCCATTCATCCATGTAGCCATCATCCATTTGTCCTTCTACCAATCTGCCATTCATCCATCATTCTTCTACCTATTCATTCATCTACCCATCTATCATACATGCCATCCATCTATCCATTCACACATCCACTCACTAACCCATACTGACTCAGCAGGTATACATGGAGTGGACAGATGGATGATGTATATATGGTGGACAGATGAATATGGATGATGTATATATGGTGGATAGATGAATATGGATG
>NW_004949104.1:9228154-9236885 GCF_000317375.1 Microtus ochrogaster
GATGAATATGGATGATGTATATATGGTGGATAGATGAATATGGATGATGTATATATGGATGGATGCATCCATCCTTCTTCCCATCTATTCATCTACCTATACATCATCTATCCATTCATCTATCCACCATCCATCCATTATTTACCCATCTACCATCCGTCCATCTTTCCATCCATCCATCATGGCTCAGTGGTTAAAAGTGTACACTGCTCTTGCAAAGGACCCAAGTTCAGTTTCCAGCACCCATTTTGGGCAGCTAAAAACTAGCTGTAACTCCAGCTCCAAGGGATCTGATACCTCTGGCTTCTGCAGACATCTGCACTCATGTGCACACAGTCATACACAGGTATAGAAACAAATTAAAATTAATAAAAATAGCTAATTAAAAATAATAAAAATAATCTTTAAAAATTCCTAAAACACATAGTTTTTGTTTGTTTGTTTGTTTGTTTGCTTTTTCAAGACAGGGTTTCTCTCTGTAGCTTTGGAGCCTGTCCTGGAATTAACTCTTATAGACAAGGCTAGCCTCGAACTCACAGAGATCCGCCTGCCTCTGCCTCCTGAGTTCTGGAATTAAAGGCGTGTGCCACCACTTCCCAGCCTGACACAGCTTTTTGGCCAGTGCACGCTGTGGTAGCCCTGGTCCGTACTGCAAGAACACCAGAGGTGTGGCATCCTAGTGAGGATATGGGGTATGGGGTGACATAGAGCATACACTGGAGTGTCATGGAAGCAGCCTGGAGGCCAGGTGACCAGAAGATGCCATAGTGTGATGTGTCCTGCATCTCTAGCTGAGTAGCACTGCCCAGAGTAGCAGTGAAGGAGGGGCCTGCAGAAAGGAGCTCACAGAGGGCCTGCCCTGACTCCAGGATTAGCAGGGCAAGGCTAGCCAGTGGAATAAACCAGTCAGGGCTGTCCAGGGCTGGAGATCCAGTGCAGACTGCTCACAATCAATACTTTACTTTCACCCCCATGAGAGCCCTTCCAGGGTGGGCCCAGAATCTCCTGAGGTCAGGAAGCCTGGTAAAGATCAGAAGGGTCCTTGTTGGCCTTATCCCCAGGCTTGTCTCACCTCTACCCAGCCCTCCACCAAGGTGGTTACTCACCAGATTCCTTACCTCTATGTGCCCATGTCTGGCCTGGCTGATGTGGGATTCCCTTCTGTATATGTGTTGCTTTTATTGGTTAATGAGTAAAGAATCTGCTTTGGCCTGTGATAGGGGAGAATAAAGCTAGGCGGGAAAACTAAACTGAATGCTGGGAGAAAGCAGGCAGAGTCAGAGAGATGCCATGTAGCTGCTGGAGGAGACAGATGCCCGAACTTTGCTCAGTAAGCCACAGCCATGTGGTGATATGTAGATTAATAGAAATGGGTTAATTTAAGATATAAGAACTAGCTAAAAATAAGCTTAAGCTATTAGTCACACAGTATTGCAAATAATATAGTTTCTGTGTGATTATTCCAGGTCTGGGTGACTGGGAACCAACGAGCAGCCTCTGACAACACCTGGCAGCCAGCCCCAGAACAACTGCTCCATCCTCTTCCAAGATCAGCCATTCTGGGCTGGGCAAAGGCCTCAGCATCCAGTAGGTACTGGATCTAGCTAAGTATATGCCCTGTGCCTATTAGCCTAGCATTGGACCAGGCGGGGCTGAGACAGCAGGAACCCTCTCTGTCTAGGGGTCTAGCAGGTACAAAATGATAAATGCCTTAGGAGGTGTCTATTGCTCCAATGTATAGATGCAGTCAAAGGATCGGATGTAAGGATGGACAGGGCCGTAGGCTTAAACAGAGGGATCAGGAGACACCTCCTCAGCGAGACCAGGTGGAAGAAGGGCCTGAGTTAGGGATTTCTGGGTCAGGGCCTGTGGGACCCAGACACACACCAGGCCAGGCATGCCATCAGGGGGAGCTGGGGAGCAGAGCAGGGAATTGGGGCATGAGATGTTGGCTGTTGATGGAATCTACGCAGACACCTAGGGGAGAAGGGTCAGGCCTGGGCTTCTGTGCTGAGAGCACGGTGGGATCAAGGGCAAAATGAGGGTGGGGTTAGAGTAGGGCTCTGTTACCTCCCTGGCAAGAGAACAGGGGATGGTAACATAGAGAAGGCAGTTCTGTAGAGGCGTGAGAGGGGCTGCTGCCCACAAGTGGAGGGTCCCAGGATTCCCAGTTGAGGGAATTTTGTAGGGCAAACCTTAGGGTCCATCGAGAGCACATGGCTGTTATAGCCCCCAAAGGTGGGATGCAGCAGGGCAGCATTGTACCGAGCATCTGGGGTTGTGTCTGCTGTTCTGACCCGCACAGGGCCAGCAGCTGAGTCATGTGCCTCACCCCAGCGCCCATACTCATCCTCAGCTTAGCCGGCAGACACAGAACCGTGAGGACAGGGTGTGGTGGGATGCTGATGCCCATCCGGGAATAACAGGAAGGCTGATGCTTGGCAGTACGTTTATCTTCCCCAAATTACAATCTGCAGCACAGTGGTTAAGATTGAGGCCACCGCGGTTCAGCGCAGCGTGACCGCCAATTTTGATAAAAGCGTTTTAAGAGCGGTGAGACGGAGATAAATTGCCCGCGGCTTCAGCGCACCCTCGGGTGAAAGCCTCACAGACAGCCATGGACACCAGGTCGCCCCTTCCAGCCAGCATTCTCACCAATGATGTCTTGTGACGTTAGGTCAGCCTTCATGAACTGGGGGCTCTGGAGAGCCTGCCGGCCTGGCAGCCACTGAGACCCCATAGTTCCAGTGCAGGCTGATCCCCATCTCACCGTGACCACAGGCACATGTTTCCGGTTACTATGAGTAAATCAATGCTTATCCGTGTAGGTGCGTGGACACCTGCTGGACACCTGTAGGCTCCAAAGCTTTGCGGCTTCCTCCACTCAACAGCTTGACCTCTCTTAGATAGTGGCCAGGGTCTTAGCCTTGGAGGTGGCAGACAGGCCCACAGTGAGGCATGCCCAGCCTTCCAGGTTCAGGCAGGAGAGTCCAGGATCCTCCTCTGCATCCCAGGCCCGCTCAGCCCCATAGTGGGATGGGTGGGAGGGACATACCTCATGTGGTGTCAGAGACCCTGTGAGTAGCTCTGCTAGGGACCTTGGCATCCTTCCTGGCCCCTGCTCATGGAGACCCAGCGAGGATGTCCCTCCTCACTATACCATTTGGCCTGTCTTTTAAGGCTAGCATCAAAGTCTCTCCTCTGTGGTACTCCTCACACAGGCCTCCCCCTCTTGTCTACCCCCTGACATCTAGGCAACCCCCACTGCCCCTGGCTCCCCTGCCCTGTCTTTGGGTCCCTCTCCATACTCAACCCTCTCAGAAGCAGGGAGTCTAACAAGCAGGGAGGGTGGTCAAAGTTGTGTGTGTGGCGGGTCACCAGCCCCAGGTCAGGAGGAAGAAACAGGGGAGGTGGGGGGTCTTAGATATTGGGGCAGTCTTAGAAGACTGTGAAAGAGGCAAGCCAACGGGTACCTGCTGGCTAATGACATGCCTGACAGTTTCTTCTTTCTTCTTCAGAGTTGCAGCTGGCAGGAGACACCCAACTTTGCAGCAAGCGATGCCTCTCTGGTCATCTCTTTCCCTGAGTGGCATGAAATTGATATTTAAAACTAATTGTATGGCCCCCTGGAGGCAGCCAAGCCAGGTGGTAGCCCGACTGTGGCCACGCTCATTCCATCTTGCCTTGGGCTCTGTTCGTGACCCTGGTGGGAGATTAGGGCCAAGGATGAGAGCCTTATCTCTCGTGGCAGCCCCACCTCCACCTGCCAGCAGAGTCCCACCCCCGCTGCCTGCGGCCACTGAATTACCCCCTTCTCAGAGAGTGCCACTCCGATCTCATAACATCCAATTACTGTCCCTACTGCTGTCTGGAGCGCAGATCAAATCGCTCTGCTGCAGAGAGGAGCCCCAAACAGGTCAATCTCGGTCGGTTAGACACGGTGTCCAGCTTGCGGCAGCATGCAGCCCACTTCAGGAGCCAAGAGGGTCACCACAGCCAATATACTCTCCCCGTGATGCTGGTCTCCGGCTGCTGGAAACTGGGACCTCATCTGCGTGTGCAGAGCACAAAAGGGCTGTGACCTCTGGGAAGATAACCAGCAATGCCCTCTACTGGCCACCCACAGCACTAGCAGTTAGCACTCTGGTCTCTGGGTGTTCCTTCAGAATGGGCGTTTCCGGGAACCTGTGGAAACAGGGTCTTTACAGACATCATCAGTTAAGATGAGGCTACACTGGCCAGGGCAGCCCTAGCCACTGCCGTCTCCCCTGGGAGAACACAAAGACATGTAGGAAGAAGGTATGAAAAACAGATTGCAGTAACGCCACTACCAGTCAGGGTGACATCAACCCCTCACCATCACCTACCACCCTCGCCAGCGCCATCACTATAATCACCATCGCTCTCCTCAGCCCTCTTGTGACCACCACTGTCACTATTACTGTCCTCACGATCAGGATCACCACCGCCATCACTGTGACCACCGTTATCTTTACAGCCACCGTCCGCCCCCCCCCCCTGCTCTGCATCATTCCTTCATCATCACCATTATCACCAACATCGTTCCCACCACTGTCACGACTGCTATCACCACGGAGACCATTATCACTATCCATCTCTCAGGAAACTCTTTAATCTTCACTGCCATCAACATCACTATTGCCAACATCACCATCATCTTCCAAAACCAATTTCTAGCTGTCAAAGGTCAAAGTCACTAAGTGGCTAGCCCAAGGCCACCCGGCTGATTGTGGAGGATCAGGGTCTTACCACTCCATGTCTGTTGCCCTGACTTCCAGTCCTCCACAGAAGTGGCCCCTATGCGGCTCTTACCCCTCCTGCTGCAGACATGATTTTCTGGCTGGTGCCCATATTTTGCTTGCAGCTCCTGAGCCTCTCACTCCACAGTCATGCCCCATCTCTATAAGGCCAGAGAATCCTTTTTCATAATACCCAATAAATAACCTGGATTTAATTGAATTAATATCGACAGCATGTAATTGCTCCTTGTTGCTCAAGCCTGCTGAGGAGGGGCGTGAGGGGGTGGAGCGGGGAGGTTATTGCTTTAAAAAATGCCCTCGGCCCCGAGCAGCATTTTGGCCTTATTATTATAGTAATAATGAGGCAGCTGATTTGATCTCTCCTTGCACAATAGCGCAGCACAGCCCCGCTAAATAAACAGCCAAAGTCCTTTGTCCCTGTGGGCTGTTTCTGGGTAATTAAAATCAATAGGGTCTTCCTCGAAGCCCTCCGTGGCCTCATCAAGGCTCAGAGCTTGGGCCTGCCAGGTGAAAGACAAGCAAATGAACTCGCAGCCTGGCGGATGGAAGAGCTGCTCACGGTACGGTTTTTCCAGCTGGTGGCGGCCTCTTAGAGGCCTTCCCTGGCCGGGGCACTTTTCTGCTGCAGTCCCTAACGTTAAGTGGTGGGTGCGAATTCTAGAGAGCTGGCCTGAAGTCATGTCTCAGGCCATTCTCGCCACCATCTGGGAAACATGCTTCTTCCACCCTGCCTGCCTTCCCCATGGATGTTCCTCTCTCCAGCCTTGTCCCTGGTTCAGGGAGGGCTGGTAGGAATCTCAGGTTTACTGTCTTAGCAGGTAAGCATCCAGTGGCCCCCAAATGCCAGGCTCTGATCAAAGCCCCAAGGAGTCCTCCTCTTGGGAGGAAGGGAGGCTGATCTGGCACACATGAAGCAAATGCACGTTGCTGGTTCCACACGAAACAAGAGCTGGTGTAAGGAACTAGGAAGCCGCAGCACAGGGTAGGTGACTGGCGGGAGGCCATGGAGGTGGAGAGCTGGGATCTGGAAACCTTGAAGGCAACAACAGTGGGAAACATGAGCAAGGCAGTGGCATAGAGTATGTGGACAGAGGGTGGCTGCCCACTGAGGGGCAGCAGGGGAGGCAGCATAGCATGTGCCAGGTGCAGAGGTCTGCCGGACATTCCAGGGGTCTGTGCGGCTATGCTCAGGAGAGCGAGCTTTGCACAATACACACTGTGCACACACTGTGCACATAGCCTCACACCTTCCTCCTAGCCTTGCTGAATCATGTTCCCCCTTCTGCCTCCAGCTGTGGGTCCTTCCTGGTGTGAGGCAGGAACCCCAGCCTCCTGTTCCTTGACCTTCCTCCTGTTATTGGTGGTGACGGTCAGGTACAGGTGCTGCCTCCTGGCCCAGGCATCACAGAACTCCCTGACTCCTTTCCCTGCATTTAGCATGTCAGTGGATATTACTCCCTGGTCTCCAAGCAGGAAATGAGACATTCGCTGTGGCAGAGTGGGCATGGCAGGTCTCTTTGGCCACCAGCTGGTCCTGCAGGCTGCAGTCTCTCAGGAGGTGCCATTTCTTCCCTGACCCCCTGGCTAAGGGCAGATTCAGTTTGCTTGTGGCTTGATTGGCAGCTGACTGTTGTCCATAGGCTCCCCCTAGCCCTGTGAAGCCTTCAGGTCTGGTTGGCTCTATGGTCTTATCTTCTGAGTTTTCTGTGAAAAGATGTCAAGAGCCCAGTGCAGAACTCTGCCCCCTCTGCAGGAAGAGGGCCAGGCCTACAGGAGACCCCAGCTGTCAGCTCCGAGAGGACAGTCCACCTCAACAGCCACAGTAGCTGTTCTGGATAGTGGCTACTGAGGGACTACCCTGAAGAGACCTGGCTCATGTCAGCCCTTTCTGTCGTGTCTTAGTCCTGCAGAGTGACCAACAGGGACCCCTAGAAGGACCTGTTCTCTCTGCCTTCAGCAGCAGCCATATCACTTTGAAGCCAAGAAGGGCTGTGAAGGATCGTCTCTGGGAAGGCAGTCTGCCTACCAGCCTTCCTGTCTGCCTTCCACACAGCACAGTGCTGTCTGTAGCCTGGCGAAGGCTGTGGCCCGGGCCGCTCGGTGTGAGTCCAGGGTGGGGTGACCACCCCCATGGCCTGCAGCTACAGGCAGCTCTGGGTCTGTAGATGAAAGATGGCCCAGGAAGTTCTATCCACCCATGGTCCTTGGGGTACTGCAGAGGTGGGGACTGGGTGACTAACTCAGACCCTCTTTTGCAATCAAGCTGGTCTTCAACTTCCCTTGCGTTGGTCTCTGCAGGTTGGGGCAAAGGGGAACAGGACGGGAGGTGTGCAGAGCTCAGCATGACAGGTATCCAATGCGGGGGGAGGGTGACATACCCATGCAGAGGCTCCGCTGGGGACTGTCCCACACAGCAAAGGGCCAGGGGAGAACCACGGACACAGGCGTCCACTGCTGCACTACCAGCCTTTCTGCTCTGCTCAACAGCAGATTCTCCATGGAGATCTGGGTCCAACCCTCGGCCTTCTAGTCACACAGCCTCAGGGTCCCTCAGAGCCCCCAGGATACTCACAGCCTATGTGGCCCTAATGGAAACCGAGAGAGTCTGATTCTGTTCCGAGTTCACACTCTGCTGTGTGATCTTTTCTTAATTAAATACAACCTGAATTAAATTGCCTTCTGGGACAGCAGGAACAGCGCCGGCCTGCCACAGGGATGCCTCTCCCCATCTGGGCCGGGCAGGCAGGCAGGCAACCCTCGAAGGACAGTGATCCATGGACCAATATCCCAGAGTCCTCGAGGCTGACCTCCCGGCAGTCATTAGCTGTGTTTTAATTAACTGTCCGCTCACCCCGTCCTGGCAGACACCAAGGAGGGAACGGATAGAACTGTGGCAGCTACAGCCTCAAATCCTTCCGAAGCTCAGGCTGCAGGTACCCGCTGGACCAGCCCCCAGGGACTCTGCTTTCACTCCAAATCTGCATCACCTCCAACCGCATTGCAGCCAGAAACCTCTCATCTGTACCCTGCTTCCTGTTACCCAACAGCACCCAGGTTTGAGTCATCTCAGAGAACACCCTGACTAGAATACCCAGTTCCTCTAGTGTAACGGCTCTCAACCTTCCTAACGCTGAGACCTTTAATACAGATCCTCATGTTGTGGGGACTCTAACTGTAATTTTGTTACTGTTATGAATCGTAGTGTAAACATCTGATATGCAGGATGTCTGATCTGTGGCCCCTGTGGGGGTCACGACCCACTGGCTCTTGGTCATATGAAGAGAGAGGAGGTCTGAGGGAGGGAAGATGGGGATTGGTTAGTGGTCCTGGGGAGGGACTGGGGAACTGGGGCATGACTGAAGAATGGGGAATCGAGTGACCTCAAGCTAGCCCCCAGTGCACAGAGGGCACTAACTTCCTTGGGGACTGTGGGGATGGTGAGCACTGGCCATCCCTCCCTCACCAGGGCCAGACCTGCTGTGTTTCTATGGAAGAGTCTAGAGGCCAGCAAGTCAATCAGTCACACCTTAACTGTCCCTTATGGTCTAGAAACTTCCTTCAGCAAAGAACATCTAGATTTTAGCCTAGGCCCAGACTCAGCCAGGGGCCTCAGTTCTGTCCTTCATTCATTTTGCAAAACTTCATAGGCTCTTTCTACTGGGCCTCATCCCTGCCCCTCTGTGCTGGGCCTCACCCCTGCCCCTCTGTGCTGGGCCTCATCCCTGCCCCTCTGTGCTGGGCTTCATCCCTGCCCCTCTGTGCTAGGCCTCATCCCTGCCCCTCTCTACTGGACCTCATCCCTGCCTCTCTGTGCTGGGCCTCATCCCTGCCCCTCTGTACTGGGCCTCATCCCTGCCTCTCTGTGCTGGGCCTCATCCCTGCCCCTCTCTACTGGACCTCATCCCTGCCCTTCTGTGCTGGGCCTCATCCCTGCCCCTCTCTACTGGACC
>NW_004949104.1:9236985-9239904 GCF_000317375.1 Microtus ochrogaster
GGGCCTCATCCCTGCCCCTCTCTACTGGACCTCATCCCTGCCCTTCTGTGCTGGGCCTCATCCCTGCCCCTCTCTACTGGACCTCATCCCTGCCCCTCTGTGCTGGGCCTCATCCCTGCCTCTCTGTGCTGGGCCTCATCCCTACCACTCTGGTGTCCCAAGAGGCCTAGGAAGGAGAGAGATCTTAGCTCCTATGGAACTGGGGCGAGGGTGGGGCTCCTGGAGTGATGATATTAAGCAACTTACTGG
The DNA here is from genome assembly GCF_000317375.1 of Microtus ochrogaster. NCBI lineage: Eukaryota > Metazoa > Chordata > Mammalia > Rodentia > Cricetidae > Microtus > Microtus ochrogaster. The sequence continues at coordinate 9,237,235 of NW_004949104.1, forward strand.
ATTCACCCAGAGGTCTTGGGTAAGTAATGGGGAAGGCAAGGGGTGGGCCTGAGGCCTGGGGAAAGTCTCACTTAGAGTAATCCAATGAACTGGTCTTTGGGAGGCCGTGGGACCCTCTATTCTCCCTAAGGTCAGGGAGCACAGATAGCTGAGACCCAGTGAGATCTGCACCCAACACCTCTCAGGATCCTGCCAGCCCTCACTGTCTCAGTACTCAGGTGCTTCCTAGAAAGCAAGCATGAATCCTGGGATTGGAGGGTCCCATTCATCAGCCTACCCTTCTAATATACCTAGGGCATTCTCAGCACCTAGCATACATGGGTGAGGAAGCACGTGTGTGTGTACGTGCACACACACACACACACACATGCACACACACGCCAGCTCACACAAGCCATGCACACCGTCTGGTGCACAAGCCCCACAGCACACACACACTCTTGCACTGGCCTACAAAAGTAGAGCGTTATCAAATGCCAAGGAGAGCCTCTGATGGGCAGGACCACCCTAGAAATCCTCCCTGGGCACCAGGCTTTCTGGGAAGGTTTCAGGGGACAACCAAGCTAGCCGCTCATCGCCCCAACCCTCCACACTATCCAGTCACCAAGGAAAAACCAACCTGGTGGCTCACTGGGGAATGACGAGATAATTCTCATAGTTCGTCCAAATGTCACCTTGGCCCTTGGTGGGAAACTGGTTGGAGTCCTTCTCTGGCTTTTCCCTTGTGCAGAACCCCAGCTACAAGCAGGTGCAGATCCCTGACAGGAGCTTCCTTGGCTGCCTTGCTCGGGACTAAAACAATGCCCCCTTTGATATTGGCTACTTGTTCCTGAGGTCAGCCTGGGTATGTCTGGAAGGTCCCGGTAGGACTTCTAATCCCAGTGGAGCTGAGCTTTGAGTGGCTCCCCCAGGCAGGCGTGGGTCTTGATCCCCTAAAGGACCTGGGCTTTGGGAACTATGGAACCAGCCCAGGCCACAGGCATGACCTAATGCTCCTCTCCCAGCTCAGGCCCAGGGTTGATAGGACCAGCACACAGCGTGGGTGACTTATCCTGCAGGGCCTCGTGAGAGCTTCTGCTACTGTCCACTATGTGCACCAGGACCACACACTGGCCACCCCTTCCCCAGGAGACTCCGGTGATACCTAAAAGAAGCATCCTGAGAGTAGATACCAATATGGCCCCAACTGTAGGCAGTACCTGGAGTCCTAAGCAGTAACTTCTCCCCCAGATAGAAGCCAGGGAATGAGTGAATCTTCTAAATATGCCTGCCCCCCAGAACCTCCTGGATACAAACCAAAGCTAGGGTACCCAGTGTGCACCCCAACAGAGCAGGACTTAGAGATGGCTGGGAAGGGGAGAGCCTCTCAATATGGAGACATAGAAGCAGGAGGGAGGTGGGGGATGTGAGGCCAGCCTTCAGAGAAGCTGACCCGTGCTGTGAACATGTCGGCGTGACTTCCTGAGTCAAGTCCTCTGGTGAGCAATCAGAGCCCCTGCCAAGGTTCAGGAGCGGGCGCCACAGCGGCCAGAGGGGGAGGCCTCCGCCTTCATGCTTTATTCTCTGACAGTATCCATCTTTCCAAATTGATTTTTGATATCCATAGTGACCTGGAAGGGAGACACGGCGATAACTCTCAGAAAGTGGAAAACAATATTATCGCCACAAATATGAATTACTGGCCGCCAGGTTAAATCTACTGTGCGATGAATTATGTGACCCTGCACTCCTATAACTCTCAGGGATTTTATAGAGTCGTGAGAGGCCTGAGGACGCTGACAAGCACTTAACAGCCAGAACCGGTCCCCAACAACTCCTGGGGCCATTTGATTTAGCCATCGGGCACTGCAGGCCACTGTCTGCCTCAGAAGCAGAGCTGATGGCTGGAGTTCTTGTCTATCTGGGACTGGGGACACTCCCAAGTAGGAATAGGACTGGTTCTGGGCTGTCTTCCAGAGCTTTGCCTCCAGGGGCTCCCAGGGCTTCTTTGGCATGAGCCTTTGAAGGAAAAAGCACCTGCTGTGTGTCCCTTGGAGACATTCAGAGATCCCACCTAGTTAGCTAGAGGGAAACCAACCCAGAGTCATAGCAGAGACTGAAAGCCAAGCTGTCGGGTGAGATCAGCCTGGTCTAGTTTGGAGTGCCCACCATGTGGTGCTGGGCAGGAGCTTGGCACCTTAAACAGCCATGCAAGCGGGTTCCCAGGGTGTGCAACAAGGGAGCCCTGAGATCTTCAGGGAGGTCAGCCCCGAGTCCTGTATCCAAGGCTTCCCACTGCAAGTCAAAGGAACAGAGGCAGAGAGAGGAATCAGGGAAGGGGAGCAGCAACGCCCACGCCAGCAGCAGGAGCCTGGCAGCCTCTGTCCCAGGCCCGTGAGAAAAGGACTTACAGACCCGAGTTCCAGTTCTCAGGTGCCGTGTCCCCCAAGTGTGGGGTGTAGTACTTCTGGGACTCATACAGTAGACATTGGGGCAGAGCAGAGGGACAGCAAGGCGTCTGAAGGCTGAATTGAGTTGAAGCCATTGAGGTCCATGAGTAGTGACCACATCCTGGATGGCTGAGCAGTGGGCCATCCTCCCTCTGAGAACAGTCAAGAATCCTCAGTTTGAACAGCTGGATGCTGTGCTGGGGCCAGGGCGAGGGGAAGCAGCTAGGCTGGGGAGCACAGC
>NW_004949104.1:9240184-9242637 GCF_000317375.1 Microtus ochrogaster
AGGAGCCAGGGCTGGGATACCACTGCCTGGTCCAGGTCCCGTGCTGATCAGACTCCCAAGAAGGCAGCAGCAGTGACCCCTAGCATGCTCCCATGTGTGACGGTCACTTGGTATCTCTGGATGCCTGTCTCAAGCATGCTCTGAGCTCCAAGTCCCTGCCGATTGAGAGTGAGCTTAGTCCCAGTCCAAAGAGAGGAAAGAGCTGATCAGCTGGGGACACTCACTGAAGGTCAGTGGGGCAGGTCCAGGAGAAGAAATCCCTGTTAGCACTGTCCTCTCCAGCCAGGTCCCCAGGCTCCTGAAGGACAACCCCCTGCCTGGGCATCAGGAGACTAGGCCACGCCCCCACATCTACTGGGTGAGCTGCCCGACTGGCAGGGAACTTCAGTCCCAGGGCCAGAGCCTGGTGCACCTCCTGTGCCGTGAAGTCTAGTTTTGCACAAAATGACTAGATTGTGGTTTCTGTCCACCCAATGGCATCTGCAGCTTTCCTGACACTGAGATTTGGGTGATTCTCAGGCTTTACTTCCTCTTCAGAATACCCAGGGGTCTTCCCCCAAGTCACTGGGCTTTGCGCCAGCACTATCCATTGGGTTGGTGCTGTAAGGCCCAGAGGTCAGGATGGACTAACTCTTTCCCTTGTTCCTCGTGCCTGGAAGGAGGGATTTCTGGCCTGAAAGCCGCAAAGGAGGCAGTGTCTAGTGGTTGACTATCTCCCACAGTGTGGGACAGTAACAACACAAATGTCACTTAATTTACATGACAAAGTGCTGCCATTATTGCAAGCTGACAGAATAAAGCTCGGGGCAATTTCTGAAAATTATTTAAACAATGTAATGAGTTAAATGTCAGTGCTGGCTAATTATGTTTATGCTAATTGTTAATTAGCCCTATAATGGAGACAGTCTTAATTAACAATAGTTATGAGAGTGGGAGGTGGGTTCCCTGGGGTGGGACCAGGCCCATCCTTCTGACAGCTCTGAGAGCCAGGACATCCAGGATGGGGCGGGTGGGGGAGTAGGGGAGTGTTGGGGGCGGAGGAGTCACCCCAGGCAGGTGGGGACAGTGCCCACCACATCTGCTTTCCCCAGCAGGAAGTCCCCCATAGTGCACTGAGATGTCCTAAGCATCATCCCTGTCTACCCTGCCTGCCACGTTATCCCTCCCCACTACCACAGGATGGAGAACAAGTAAACCCAGCAGCCATATGACTGACCGGGCTCTGTAGAAGCACCTCTGGGAGCTAGGGTGAGGACCGTCCTGGTGAGATCAGTGTGGGGAGGAGGGGCACACATTATTCCCTCCACAAGAAAGGGTGCTTAGTTCTGTTCCCAAGACAAGTAACAGGTGACCGGCCAGGAGCAGTCATCGAGGAAGGACATGGTAGGGTCAGTGGGGCAGGAACCTTTGTCTCCTGGTAGCACCCTTCAAATTCTTCTGTTATCTCACTTTCTGGGAGCCCTGTCGTTACTGGGGCTGGGTTCAGCATCGCTGCCCTGCAGGCAGATCTGTCAGCCATGAACGCCCTCACACCCAGGGACCCCAGTGTAACCCGGGGTGCTGGCCTGGGTTGCAGTGGCCAAACCTTTGATATGGACAGGAGTGGAGCACGCGGGTGACCCTGCAGACTGGGACCAAGAGGTCAGGAGCATCAGGAGGACTAGCGTGCTCCAAAGGCAATACAGGGGCACGCTCAGGTGTGCGCAAAGACAGACAGCATTGAAGGGAGGCCCCTGGCTTTAGCCTGCTACCCTTCGCTGTGTTCCGGCGCCTTCCCCATCACACCGAAGGATGTATCCAAGCAGTTCAGAAATGTCATTGGACATGGAGGCCTGGGAGGGTGCCACACATAGGCCAGAGGGTATGCACACTGGGCCCTACTTCTGAGATCAATCCAAGGCTCCACTCCAGTCTAGTCATGGAAGTGAAGTAGGTTCTGCAGGTCACTGGAAGGTAGGGTGAGTGTCCAGCCAAAGACCCTGAGGACCTGACTGTACCTTTCTGTACTGTTCTTGTGTTCTAAAGCCATCAACGGCTCCCCAGAGGTAGGGCATCCTTCTCTGTTCTCGACACTGCTGCCCATCTGCTTGTTGTCCTCTTGGTGTCCCCTGAGCTTGGTTCTAGGCACAGGGACCCCTCTCAGACTCTAATCACCCAAGCCCCTGCCTCTGCCATGACATCTGTATAGGGCTCTGTTGGGATGGAAGAAGCCTCTTAGGGTCACTGCCCTAATCCGAGTTCTCACCTTCTCTCAGCTCTACAGAACACACTGTCCCTATGTCCCCAGAGAGGTGTCCACTGTGCTGATTCCTGAGAGTCTGAATGTAGATGTCCTTCACAGAACAACAAAGTGATGGCCAGGAGCTGGGCAAACATGAGATTTCTCTATCTTTTTCTCCTTCCTTCCTTTCTTCCTTCCTTTCTTCCTTTCTTCCTTTCTTCCTTTCTTCCTT
>NW_004949104.1:9242777-9243821 GCF_000317375.1 Microtus ochrogaster
CTTTCTTTTTTTCTTTGAGACAGGGTTTCTCTGTGCATCCCAAGCTGTCCTTGAACTCCCTCTCTCATTCTGTAGAGCAGGCTGGCCTTGAACTCACAGAGATCTGCCTGCCTCTGCCTTCCGAGTGCTGGGATTAGAGGTGTGTGCCACCAATGCCTGGTCAAACGTGAGATCTTAAGTGAAGTTTACAGAATAGTGGGAACTCCATGCCCAGCAGTGCTGTCTCCCAGTGGGTGTGAGGATCTTGTTTTCTTATTAAAGGTGTTTCCTCAGAGCTAGAGGTCCAGGAATGTTTGTTTCTGCACAATAAAGATGTGGGTGAGCATCTCCTCCAAGCCTCCATTAGCCTAGCACTGGCACTATGGACCAGGAGAGCATCTCCTCCAAGCCTCTATTTGGTGCGTGAGAATTGTCTGTATTCTGTCAATCATGTTATAAATAAATGCTGATTGGCCAGGCAGGAAATACAGGCAGGAAAAACAGACAGGAAGTAAAAATGATGTAATGAGAACAGGAGAATTCTGGGAAGAAGGAAGTTGATTCCTCCCACTCCTGCCCAGACCACCGAAGTAGCAGGATATGATCTGCCTCACTGAAAAAAGGTACTGAGCCACATGACTAACATAGATCAGAAAAATGGGTTAATCAAGATGTGAGTTAGCCAGTGAGAGGCTAGAGCTAATGGGCCAATCAGCTTATAATTTATGGAGACCTATGTGTGATTTTCTTTGGGACTAAACAGCTGGGGGTACTGGGCAGGACAGAAACCCCAACAAACAAGCAAACAGGGCCCCCTCATGTTACATCTGTTAGCCTAGCACTATGAACCAGGTGAGCATCTTCTCCAAGCCTCTGTTAGCCTAGCACCAGCACTGTGGACAAGGTGAGCATCTCCTACAAGCTTCTGTTAGCCTAGTACCAGCACTATGGACCAGGTGAGCATCTCCTGCAAGCCTCTGTTAGCCTAGCTCCAGCACTATGGACCAGGTGAGCATCTCCTGCAAGCCTCTGTTAGCCTAGCAACAGCACTATGGACAATGTGAG
>NW_004949104.1:9244067-9247885 GCF_000317375.1 Microtus ochrogaster
AGTACCCACAGATACACACTCTGTACTCCACAGAGACTAAATTCACTCACCCTGCATATCACAGACCCACTAGGGCCAGGGCTCTCTAGTCTCCTGGGTCAGAGCCATCCTTGGGACTGTGCAGTTGGGACGGGCATCCAGGGCTTCTAAGTATTCAACCCCAACCTCAGCCAGGCTCATTGCCTCCGTACACCTCAGGGTGAGTGACAGGGACAGGGAGGTGCATTAGGAAAGGGGATGCCAAAGACAGATTACAGGGAAGATTTCACCAATCTTGCAAAGATAAAACCTCTGCCAGACAGTTCTCTATAAAAATCCAAAGAGGTAGGGGCTGTGGCGACGGAGGCAGCAGTCACTGTTGGTGTTGGAAAGAGCTACAAGCAAGGGTATTTGGGCAGCATGTAGGAGCTAGAAAAGGCAAGGGAGCCTCTCTCCTGCAGCGTCCAGAATACAGTGTCTGCCTAGCACTTTTGTACATCTTGTGCCTAGAATCCCAAGCTCACTGTGAGCAGGACCAGTTTTTCCTTTCCTCCCCAAGGACTAGAAACTTCCACCAGGCTGTGGTGCATAGAGGGGGTGCCACACAGAAGAGCTGTTAATGCCGTGAGGTGACATGCCCAGACTCGCTCATGCTGATCCAGACACAATTCAGTGGTCGTCACCACGTCCAGTCCACAGAAAACTGTGAAAGACCGAGGTCCATGCTGAAAAAGTGTGACCCTGTCCCAAGGAGTTCTGCTAGGCCAGGGGACCCAGCTGCGAGACCTTGTTGTGCTGTTGTAACAGCAGCAAGGACACAGAAGAAAGCAAGAAAGACTTCCAAACACAGGGAAGGAAGCGAGGAGGAGCTGAGCTGGGTCCTGTGATGAAGCCCAGAGGGCTGGCTAGTGAAACACAGAATGGGTTTGAGTCAGGGAGATGAATTCTGGGACAGGAAAAAGTAAATCCAGGTAAGTCCAGTGTATCCCAATGCCACAGGCCTGGAGCAAACTACAGCAGGGGCCAGAGCAAGTGACCTTTGAGAGATGGCAAGGGCACCCTGACCCCACCTCCCACCTATCCGTGAGTGCTCTTTAGGCTTCATGTAGAGAAGGGTTACTTAGGGGATGGGATGGAAGAGGTTCAGGGTTCACATCAAGTCCTGCGTGCAGGTTCACGTCCATCCTCTTCCCATCTCGGCTGTCTTGCCCTCAGCCATAACCCCCATGCCAGGAGGGAGCTTTCTGGAAAGAAATGGGACTGGCCTGGTTTAAAGCTCTTTCCTTGCAGACAGCGTGGTTAAACTTTTTACTGAACTAAGTGGCACACTGTCAGGCTTCCTGAAACAGGACTGGTAAGGAACTTGGAAGGTTTTATCAGATGCCTCAAAATTACAAGCCTCTTCCCCGTTGGCCAGATGTTGCTATGAATGTAAGTTAATTGGCAGACTCGGGGTACAATAATTATGAGGATAGATTGCCAGGTGGCTACCTAGCAGCCTGGAGAGACCTGTCTGATCAGCACCAGACAGGTTTGTCACTTTTGTAGGTGCCAAGTTTCTTTTGCATTTGAGACTGGACATTTGAGAATACAAATTGTCCATTGTTAAAAGCAGGTGATACCTGGAATTGGAGATGGTCATATTCATATTTCAAAGGTTCAAAGTGCAAAAATTATGTAAAGCAATTAACCGGTTTATGTGTGTATTCTTGTGGGGGGTGCACATGTGTAAGGTGTACATGCATGTATGTGCACATACGTGTAAAGGCTGGAGAACAATCTCAGTTGTTATTCTCAGGAACACCACCCACTTCTACTGTCTCTTACTGCCCTGGAACTTGACAGGCTAAGCTGGATGGCTAGTGAGTCCCAAGGATTTGTGCTGTGGGACAATGGTCTGTACCCTGTCACATATTTTAAATAAACGCTGATTGGCCAGTAGCCAGACAGGAAGTATAGGCAGGGCGACCAGGCAGGAAGAAGAGGTGGGGCAATGAGAATTCTGGGAAGAGGGAAGTTTCAGTCTGCAGTCACCACCCAGCCGCAGAGGAAGCAAGATTGCAAGATGTGACTGCCTTGCTGAAAAAGGTACCAAGCCATGTGGCTAACACAGACAAGAATTACAGGCTGATATATGTTATAAGAGTTAATAAGAAGCCTGAGCTAATAGGCCAATCAGTTTATGATTAATGTAGGCTTCTCTATGATTTCTTTGGGACTTAACGGTTGTGGGAACCGGGCAGGACAGAAACCTCAGTCAACAGGTTTGCCTGTCTCTGCCTCCCCAGTGCTGGGGTTGCAAGCTTGCACACACACAGCATTTTTATGTAGATACTGGGGAGTCAAACTTATATCCTCATGCTTGCAAGACTTTACCAATTAGACCATCTCCCCAGTCCAAGTAACTCCCTTAAAATATAAATTCTTAGAGAGACAAATCTATGTTAAACATTTTCAATACACATATCAAACTTCTATAATTTGAATATAGGTTACTTTGAGTACTTTATGAAATTCAGTAACTTTTAATAATGATGCAATTGTCATAAAGTAATAGATTTACAGATAAAATGGCCTCCAAGAATCAAGAGTTCCAAAGAGAAAACAGAAACTCAAGAAAGAAAATAGGGAAAACAAAAAGGCAGGTGGGCTAACAGATCAGAGGGACCAGCAGGTGAGTCTGTGCCTCCCACAAGGGCCACACAGGGGGACAGCATGAGTAGTGCCTGTCCAGTGCAGGCCAGCATGCAGCGCAGGCATCACCTGGCCCTGAGAAACTGCACCCTGAAGTGGGAGAGAACAGAGATGGGGGAAGCAACAGGCAGAGAGGACCAATCAGCACACTCCTGGCACTGATGATGGAATAAGGATTACAGTCCAGGAGCTGGAAAAACAACCCAATGATCAAGAGCACTGGCTGCTCTTCCAGAGGACTCAGGTTTAACCCCAGCACCCACATGGTGGCCACAGTTGTCTGTAACTCCAGTTCCAGGGGATCTGATGCCATCTTCTAGCCTCTGGGTACTGTATGCAGGTGGTAGACAAACATAAATGGAGGCAAAACACCCAAACATATAAAATAAATAAACCTTTTTTAGATAAAGAATTACTTTATGAATCTGTACCTGTGTGTGTGTCAGGGTAGGGTGAACGAATGCAGGTGTCCTCAGCGGCCAGAGAGAATATATCAGAAACCCCAAAGCTGGAGTTACAGGCAGTGGGGAGCTGCCCAAAGTAGGTGCTGGGAGCTGAACCCGAATCTTCTGCTAAAGTAGTACTCCTTTTCTTTCTTTCTTTCTTTCTTTCTTTCTTTCTTTCTTTCTTTCTTTCTTTCTTTCTTTCTTGCCGAGAGCAGGGCTGTCCCCACACACCCACAGAGTCAGGACCCCTTCTCCCAAGATCTTATCATTCCAGAGCCAGGCAAGGTAAGGTGTGAGCGCTCTCAATCCAAGCTGGAAAAGAGAATGGTCCAGCACCGTACTCATTAGTCTGTGCACTGTGTAGAAGGTGCTGGTCCTCCTGCCCAGGGTACTAGCTCCGACCAGACTCACCTCCCCAGCAAAGCCAACCCACGTGGTGTGCTGGGAGATGGACCTGGGGTAGCAGAAGTCAGGGCATCTGGGAGCGACAGAGAAGTGTGGCTGGCACAGGGTAGACCAAGGTAGACCAAGACAAGGAAAAGACAGAGTCTCAGTGTGCTGGTCAGAGAGACAGGGAGATGAGGCCGGGAAGGTGGGAGGGCTCAACTTTCCAGGAATGTGCTCTGGGGAAGAAGGTTTGGTCGTGGAGCACTGTTCAGGGGTTGGTGTAGAGGTGGTCCTGAAGCTCAGGATGGTTTA
>NW_004949104.1:9248236-9252869 GCF_000317375.1 Microtus ochrogaster
AGCAAGTAGACATTTGAGTCATAGTCAGACAAAGGGGAGGGGCAGTGTCTGGGGACAGGAAAAGCCCACATAGAAGGTGAGGGAAGAAGCTCCTTCTTGGGGCCCAGTGCAGGGCTACAATCCACTGTAACCCACAGCCATCATAACACGGGCACCTCAAGTACCTGACCTTCCCCTCATTCCACCCAGACATCCCTGCCAGAGAATGGGGCTGCAGGTCTGAATCCGGCACAACGTGTGTGTGACTTTGACTACACGAGATTGTCTCAGTTTAAACCTGTTCTAGTGTTTTTATCTGGGTGAATGGGCTCAGCGGCATGCATGTGTTTACCCAAGTGTACGCACACACCCATGTGTATCTGGGGAAACGTTTAAGTGTGTTTCTGAGTGTGCAAGCTCACCTGAGTGTGTTTCCGAGCGTGCGAGCTCCCTGGGTGTGTGCCTGAGCATGCCTATCTGACTGCACACTCCCATTTGCGTGTGCACATCCTCTGGCCCAGCCTGTCCTGATCAAGGCTTGACCTTGGCTTTGATACTGAGTCTTCCCTTTGCTACAAAAGGCAATAAACTCCAGTGCCTGTGGGCTGCAGGCCTCTTGCAGGGGATTAATGGGTCCGAATTGACTCCTGGAAGCATATCCATCAATTAGAGCTGTTGCCCTGCTTCTTGGGTCCCTCTTATCGTCCTTTCCGTAACTGCAAAATCAAAACCGCTGTGTTCAGCATCGATGTGTACTCAGGCCCCTTGTTGTTTCTCCTCTTCTATTGTACATCCCTCAGAAGGGCCCCGACCCCCACTTCCCGCACAACTCTGGGAAACACTAACAAGATTCTGATTTGAAGCCGGATGGTGGCAGGCCCCTCAGTAAAACTGCCAAGCAGCAAAGACTCCTGGGCTATCATAGAGAAGCCAAGTGGGAACTTCTGGGCTCTGACAATGTCCCCTCTGCTGACAATGCAGGGTTCAAGGGACACTATAGACTCCTGTCTGAGGGCTTCAGAGTGACAGTGGCCTGCACCCTTTGGGGTGATCTCCATTCCTTTGCTGTGTTTTCCACTGCTACCCACAGCAGTGAATCACACAGGGTAGCTCTTGAGGCTGTGGTTCAGACTGACATGTTGGAAATCCTGGCACGTTCAAGGCTAGACATGTAGCCTGATGGACTCTCAGTAGACTTGACATTGTTGTAGGAGGCCACTTGTTCATTTCCTGGTGCCCAGACTCCCAAAATAATCACTCAGAAACTATATCATTTGAATCACTGCTTGGCCAATAGCTTAAGCACATTTTTAGCTAGCTCTTACATCTTAATTTAACCCATATCCATTAATCTGTGTATCGATTGCATGTGGCTGTGGCTTACCAGCAAGTTTCCAGCTCGTCTGTTCCTGGCTGTGGTTGCATGGCGTCTCCTGACTCTGCCTTCTTTCCCCCAGCATTCAGTTTAGTTCCTCCCTCCCACCTACCTCTATTCTGCCCTGCACAGGCCTAAGACAGTTGCTTTATTAACCAATGTTATTCACATACAGAGGGAATCTCACATCACACTGGTTTAGGTATGAATTTCTCCTTAAGGAAACTTTCTTTTCTCTGCAGGACCTCAGAGTTAAGTCACATCCTTTACCAGCTGGCTATGAATGTGGTATACAGAGCACCCTCCCTGAGTACTGGGAGAGAGACTCTACACCTGGGCCTTAACCTTTTCATGGCCAAGTCACCACTGGCTCTCAAGGGCATGGTGTGGCCTGAGGATCTGAGATCTGGCACGTGGCTTAGGAAGGCAGCAAGGCTGTGAGAGAGGACGGTCATGGGGACACGGAGTTCCAAGGCACAGGCAGCAGAGCCCTGAGCTGATGACTGAGAGGCCAGGGCTCAGAACAATTCTGTTGCCCAACAAGCATGCTGCATGTTTATTGGCTGCCTGTCACTCTTGGCTGGGCCCACATAATGAGCCTAATAATGGCTGCACCCTCACCAAGACCAGACCTCACCAGACCCTCACCCAACCCTCTAACCACCCCCTAAATCCAACCGTCTCCTCAAAGAGGCAAGACACTCAAATTAACAAAACCTCATGTGGTTCCAGAGTCCCTACCCCTCCCTGGTCCCTGGTCTCAGCTACTCTCAACCCCTCAACTTACACAGAAATGGACCCAACCTTTCCGGAGACTTGAAGCTGTGGACTGTGGCCCAGTTTAGCCCTTGTAACCCCAACCCATGCTCCAAGCTGTCTCGAGATGCCCCTGGAGCTGCTTGACCACCTCCTCCCACCAAAGGCCACCTGTCGCCCTGACCATCACTCATATCTTCTGCCCCCTTCACCTCACCTCTGTCTGGCTATCTGAGTGCATTATCTCTGGAAGTTGAACACATGGGATGAGATCCTCCATGCTGCTCCTGCTGTGTTCAGTGCCCTACAAGGCTGTAGCACCGGACTGATTGTGTGATGTTCACACAACAAGCCTTCCACCCCACCACTGACTGGGAGCAGGAGGATGGATGAAGTCCTGTGTCGAAGGAGCCCACCCCAGGCATTGTGGAATGACCCACTGGTCTCTCACAGAGCATCTTCCTTTGGCCTTCAACCCCAAGTTCAACCTCCACATGTTCTCCAGGACCACAAGGAGCCATAAGAGGCTCCACCTGTCGTCCTCCCCCCCGAATATCCCTTCCCACAGAAGAGGGGCAGGGGATGAGCCCCACCACTGGGACAAAAAAGAAATCCGTCCACAAAATTGCACTGCAAACTGGAACTAATGGGATGAACTGTACAGAAAAAATTAATTATGTCCAGGTATTTGCGTGTGTGTGTGTGTGTGTGTGTGTGTGTGTGTGTGTGTGTGTGTGCATGCGTGCGCACTTGAATTTGCCAAACAGGGGATTGTGAGGACAGACTGCTCACAGAAATCCCACACTTGATGATCCTACGGCTAATGAAAACATTGGCGCTGCTATTTGAAATTACTGCAGGTACGCCGCAGGATGAAGTCTACAAGTAATTATGCTGGTATCATTAGGAGCCAAGAATTTTAGCAGAAGAGAAAAAAGATGAAATTGTAAATCAAAGAAATGAAGTTTAAACTCCGTAAGTTAATAAAGCATCTGAAAAATGAAATTGGGGAAATAATTCTATTCACGGCAGCATCAAAAGGAACAAAATGCGCTAGGAATAAACCCTCCTGTGGACGGGTAAGCCTTGAGGGTTGCAAATCGCAAAATGTTTCTGAGAGAGGCGGATGGCCTTAAGTGCGGGGAGGGGATGGACATCTTGAGTTTGTAAACCAAGATTCCACACAGTGTAAGGATGGCAGCCATCACCAGTGGTCCCTTCAGGATTCTACCAGACAATATGATCCAAATGGGACCGGAACGTCCAAATCAAAGTTAAGAAAGAAGAATAAAGCAGGAGAACTCATCTTTCTCAGACTCCAGTCTCCATACAGAGTCACAGAACCAAGACGGCTGAGCTCCGGGCCTGGGGAGGGAGCTCGGCAGCTAAGAGTGCACTAGCTGCTCTTGGAGGTGACCTAAGTTTGGTGTCCAGCACCCATGTTGGGGTCTCACAACCACCTGTAATCTAATACTGGGGCACCTAATGCCTTCTGGTCTCCGTGGGTGCCCACATTCACATATCCACAAACCCTTTACTGATATTTCTCTGTCATCTTAGCACACAAATCTACTGATATTTTTAATTATCATCTGTGGTCCCATGGCCTGGCAGTCATCACCCCTGGCCACTCAGGCCATGGCCTGGAGGGGCCTTCCGGTCCTGTGACCCTGGCTCTGCCGTGACCATGATATGTAAATTTAACTAAGTCTCCATCATTCTATTTGCCAACCATGACTCAGAAGTCAGATGTAGGGGTGAAATCCTAGATCAGAGAAGCCAAGAAGCAACCAGCTGACCTTGCTTTTTGGCTAGAGACCCAGCAAGAGAGCGTCTCTTCAGTCCTCCCAAAGTCAAAAGGAAGCGCCGAACTCAAGTCCCCCGCCCTTCCCTTCCTGAGCGTCTTCTCTGTCAAATTGCTAGTCAGATATAATATTCAAAAATGCTTCCTTCATTCTCCGGTCATTACTGTGCTCACCCTCAAGTCTCTGCGGTGCGGGGATTGAACCCGCACCCTGCTCATGCCAGGCAAGTTACCTGCCACTGAGCTACAGCCCAGCCACCCCTCTTCTCTTGTTCTTCCAGACTTATTCCTATTTTCAGTTGTTTGTATGTATGTGTCTCTGTGTGGGGTGTGCACATAAGTACATGTGCCCTCAGAGGCCAGAAGAGCACTTCAGGTGCCCCAGAGCTGGGTTACAGGCAGTTGTGACCCATCTGATGTGGGTGCTGGGAGCAACACTCAGGTTTTCTGCAAGAGCAACAGGTGCTCTACCATGAAGCCATGCCCCAGGCACCCTTTGTTTTCACTTAAAAATATGGGTTTTTTTTTCATTTTTATTTTACGTGTTTGGGTGTTCTGTCTTCATGGGTGTCTGTGCTTCGTGTGCATGCAGTGCTTGAAGATTTGACTGGGACCAAGTTTCAGCTGGCTGTGAGTCACCACGCAGGTGCTGGGAATCAAACCCAGGTCCAGGCTCACAAGCACTGAGCCACCTCTCTAGCCCTTTTCTTGATCGTGGT
>NW_004949104.1:9253239-9255000 GCF_000317375.1 Microtus ochrogaster
AGCTCTTAACCACTGAGCCATCTCTCCAGCCCCAAGAAACCCTATCTTGAAATATCAAAAACAAACCAAAAACTAAAACAAAACAACAAAAATCTGTTTCTTCTTCGTTGTCATTGTCTAATCTGAGAGCATGGCGATTATCGTGCTACTTAAAAACTCCATAGCTGGGGGCTGGAGAGATGGCTCAGTGGTTAAGAGCACTGGCTGCTCTTCCAAAGGTCCTGAGTTCAATTCCCAGCACCCACATGGTGGCTCACAACCATCTGTAATAAGATCTGCAACCCTCCTCTGGCTTGCGGGCATACATGGAGACAGAATGTTGTACACATAATAAATAAATAAAATCAAAAAAAAACTCCATAGCTTTAGCTCTCGCGTGGTTTGTAGTCCGTTTTAAGTCCTATTTTTGGTGTAAGGGCTCCGTCTTATTCTTTTTATGTGGATACCATTTCCATTTGTTTAACCGATGGTATCCTTGGACATTGAACAGCCTAATGCCCTTATCAAAAGAAAGTGGACTCTGGCTCACTGGTCTGGGTGTTTTTGCTTGTGCACAGACATTTCATTCAAAAACATGTACACACTAACAAGGGCTCTACCATCAAGCCACGTTTCCAACCCTGGCGGTCTGTGTGCGCATCTGCTGTTGCCTCGTCTTGAGTGGCTCCTGAAGATCACGTGATGGATGTAGTGGGAACTTTAGGCAGTGCAATGGGCATCACTAGGGTCCTTGCTTCTTGTCTCTATGTCTTCTTGGCCACTATGAGAAGAGCCTCCTCTCCCCCATGTACACCTGTTAAATGTGCTGCCTCTCCACAACCCGAAGCAACCAGGCCATGTGACCATTCAAAATAAACATTTTGTTGTATTTTGTCACAGTGACAGCAAGCTGTCATGCTATACTTTTGCCAGGACTACATTATTTTTAATAAAACATTTATTTTTAGTTTTATCATTGCTATTAATTCTACATTATATATGACTGTATATACGTTGGTCTCTGTTGTATATACATGCATGTCAGTGCATCATTTGTATGTCTGGTGTCTGTAGAGCCAGAGAGTGTCAGATCCCTTAAAACTGGACTTACAGACAGTTGTACACACACACAATAAATAAAATGGAGAGGTGATCAGAACAAACATTTCTCTGAGGGACAAATACAAATAGCCAATAAAGATCTAAAAAGATGTTTGATGTGGTGCACACCTTTAATCCCAGTGCTTGGGAGGCAGAGGCAGGTGGATCCCTGAGTTCAAGGCCAGCCTGGTCTACACTGTGGGTTCCTGCCAGCCAGGGCTGTGAAGAGAAGCCTTGTAAAGTGTCCAGAAGGCATATCTAAAGTTTTTTTTAATGATATATTTATTTTTATGTGCATCGTGTTCTGCCTACATGTGTGTCTGTGTGAGGTGTCAGATCCCCTGGAACTAGGGTTGCAGACAGTTGTGAGCTGCCATGTGGGTGCTGGGAATTGAACCTAGGTCCTCTGGAAGAGCAGTCAGTGCTCTTAACCACTGAGCCATCTCTCCAGGGCCCAGCAGACAAATCTGCAGGGAAGCTCTGGCTGGCCTGGAACTTATTATATAGACCAGACTGACCTCACACTCATAGAGATAAGACTGCCTCTGCCTCCCAAGTGTTCACAACTGCATGTCACTCCAGCCTCAGAGTATTCGACACCCTTTTCTGGCTGCCATAAGGCACTTGCACACATGTGACACACATATACACAAACTAAAATTAAAAAACAAAGTGCATTTC
>NW_004949104.1:9255261-9274575 GCF_000317375.1 Microtus ochrogaster
GAGAGAGAGAGAGAGAGAGAGAGAGAGAGAGAGAGAGAGAGAAGCAAGGCAAGACTGCTTAAGACTGACATGTGGCCACCATCAGAGGTGCCTGGTAGAAACTGGATCTTGAGAACTAGCCTCCATGAGAAGCACAGGTTGAGTCAATGTAGCAATATGAAGTTTATGTACATGCAACATATATGTCTGTGTATATATTGCATATGTACCTATAAATTCTACAGTAGCCACAGCACGTATTTAGAACCTAGTCGAACACATTTATTCTGAAGGAGTGTCCATGAGACGCTTGGGAGCCACCATGTAGGGTGGTAGGAAGTGGACAGCCTGGTCACCCATGTAAGTATTGGTTCTAAATTCCCTCTGGAGATCACTGTCCACTTCCCAGGCCAAGCAAAGCCCAGAAGGCTGACCTGGCTCAGAGGTGGGGAAGGGCTGCATCTCTGCAGAGGGCTTATGGTCTCCCGGGAGATCCCTCACTTCCCAGAAGACAGCCTTCTGAGAAGCCAGAGCCACCTGGTAGGGCCACGGCTCACAGTCACAGCCGGGCCTCACCTCAGGCCTCTCTCCTAGAATCCCAGAGGTGAAGGGCTGGCCTCACCAGAAAAGACAGAGAGTCTAGCCCCTTGCAGTGTGAGGAAGAACCAGAAAGAAGAGCATTTCTGACAGCCGCTCACCACAGCACTGCTGTCCCCAGGCAGGTGGCATCTCTGTGGCCAGCCCTTGCTCCAGACCACCGTTCACACCCTGACTTTAAGCACAAGACAACGGTGCTTGCTTAAGGACACACTGCCCTGGGAATCGAACCAGGGCAAGTCTCCATTAGGGCCATCTGGGCAGTGGTGGTATTGAGACCAGCCAATCGAAGGGGCGATTGTGGATGAATGAGAAGAGAAGGAAAGAGTCTGGAACAAGGAGCAAAGTTCCTGAGACAGGAGTGGGCTTGGCTCGTTCACATGCAAGCCTCCTGGCAGGAAAGGCGGGTGATCCATGCTGCTGTGGGCTGAGGCAACAGCTTGGGCTTTAGTCTCCTGTTGCGATGCCGCTGGTGGTGCACGAGGAGAGAATGCGGCCCCTCCATCAGAGAACACACCTGTCGAGGCTCTCCCAGCAGAGAAAGATAGGTAGCAAGCCTAAGCCTCAGAGTTAGCCAGGAAGCAGGCACTTGCTTGGCCAGGCTGGCTCTCTGAGCAGTCACTCGGTCCCGGTCCCTCCAACCCCAGGAAACATGCAGGCACTGCTTCAGCTGTCTGGCCTGCTGACCCCGGTTGTGAAGGGCCAGGCTTGGCCAGGACCCAGGCTGGTGGCAGGGCCAGGCACAGGAGACATCATGCCTCAGGCCCCAACACCAGGACCACGGCACCTGTCCCAGATTAGATTCTCCTTTCTCATTACCGCTGTAATGGGTCCTTCAGACCTCATTCCAGCCCTAGATATTATCTGACCCGTATAATTAATTAATTATCGCCCAAATATTATAGATTATTAAAAATAGCATAACTAATAGTGTAATATCTCAAGCTGTCGACTTTAATAGTCAACATTGTCTTGGCGGAGCTTATCAGCCCGGGACACCCGGTGAGAATATTGATTCCGGGTAATTTTAGCCGTCATCTGCCATCCTGACGGGATTGTCAGGCCTCACCCAGGCCGGCCTCATTTGAAATCGTTAAACCGCCGCGCGGCTCACAGCGGATCTTAATGTTTCCTTTTTCTCCCCTTCAATATGTTTCAGCAACAGAGAAGGAAATAAATAGAGAAGTGGAGGGGGGAGGACGGCGAGGGAGAGGGACGGCCCTGCGCCCCTGGAGAGCGCAGGGGTGACAGGCTCGCCCCTACCTTCGTGCCGGTCTTTCCTGGGGATCTCCCGGCTGAGCCCACAATGTGAGGGGTCGAAGGATGGAGGCTCCCCACTAACAAGCGCCCCATCCAGACAACGCGCGCTCGCGCCCAGGGAAGCAGGCGCAGAGCGGGGTCCAGCCGCACATGCACACAGGGCCGGGACTATTGCATGCTCCCGGGCAGTTGGGTCCCAGTGCAACCTCCCGGCCGCACCTCAGGGGGTTGGACTTCAACCTCAGGCCACCTCCTGCTCACCCCATCCTCGGGAGCGCCTGACCCAGGTTGCTGCAGTTCCACGCCGCGTCGGCAGGGGGCGGGCGGAGGCCGTGGGCGAAGCGGCGGCGTGTCTTCACCCACGGCTCAGCCCATCCTAGTGATCAACTCCGGACACGCTCACCCGGGTCGGCACCTCACCGCACCCACTCGCCCACTAGTCTCCAACAGCCACACTGAAACACCCCCTACAGTGAAGACACGCCCCCATCCAGAGGACACAACCCTCCCCCACCTCTTCACACTCCTTCCCCGGGACACCCTTCACCCATGGCACGCCCCCTCCCCCCTCCCGCCCCGCAGACACTTTTCTCACTCTTGAGGTTTCACTTTCCAGCCACCCGGGCATCCTCCTACTCCGACAACAAGCCCGCTTCCCAAGACACCTCAGAAGAGGTGACCCTTATCTGCAGACACTCCCACCCCAGGAAGGATATGTCTCTCTCCAGGACACCCCCACCTGGATGATACGCGTCCCCCCCCCAACTTCGACGACGCGTCGTTTCCCCTCCCCTTAGATCTCAAAATCCCTCTTCCTGGCTTCCTATCCTGTCCTGTAGAGTTTCTCAGCCTTCTAATTATGATTCATGTGCGTGGTAAGAATTTAATAATCAAGGGCTGAGCTAGAGGCATTAACCTCAATTAAGTTCATTGTTTGGTGACCAACTTCTCTCCACACACTTTCTGCCCTGAAGTGGCCCTGTAGGCACTTAGGTATGCATGTGTGCCGGTGGAAGACTTTACTGTATTCATTTATTGGGCACCTTCTGTGTACTTGGCCCAGACTCCATCTGGCCCATCTTTAATGCTGGGGTACAGTCTCTAGACATCCTCCTACTCACCCCTCTGTGTTCTGCCTCCCTGTCCCCTGAGGCCTGTCTTCCCAGCTTCCCAGACTCCCAATACAGGCCAGCCCTCCTTGCCAGAGAAGGCCCTTTCCTCCATTCCACCGCCTTCCCTGAAGCCAATGGAAATGAGGTGGCATATTCTCTGTGGTGACAGGGGTACCAGAGCCTCCCCACAGCTAAGGTGGGGCTAACTTGTCCCTCCTCCCGGGCCCACCCTGTCACAGAAGAGCTGGGGGTTATGAATAAAGGGTAGAGGAAAGAGAGAGCCCTGTGGGTGGTCACCTGAGTCACACTGCTGTAAGGGTGTCCAGTGGCCCATGATTGCTGGAGAGGAAGAGATGGACAAATCAGTTGAGCACATGGAACTGGGACAGAAGAGCCAGGCGAGGTGGCCCCAGCTCCGTGCCGGGTTGAGAGCTGACAGGCCACATGTGTAAGAAGCAACTGCAGAGAACTCTGTGGCTCAGGATGGTGATGGCTGCCATTCTGCTAGGTTCTTTTGACTGAGGCTTTGAAGTGGGTTTTAACTCCACACCCTCATCCAAGACCCAAGCTGGGCGGGGAGGGGGAACCGACAACTACAGCCAATCCCAGGAGCTGTGCCTTCACACGAGTAGAAGTTCCAAAACTCAGAGACCTCTGTGCCTTCAGTTCCTGCAGGTCATGTGACCAAGCTCAGCTTCAGGAGCACAGGGCAGACATGTTCTCCAGAAGACCATGGTGCAGTGAGGAGGTGAAGGGAAAGAAGAAGTATGGACAAATTATCCAGCCTGCCACATTTCTGACTCAGAGCTTCCTGGAAACATGGGACAAGAAGCATTGTCATTACTGCACAACACACTCTGATCCTCGGGACTGTGTGTTAGAACTGTGGCATTGAAAGGGTGACTGTGCCACCCCTGGCAGGCTCATTTCCAGGCCTCGTCTCCACCACCCTTCTAATAGTCTCTGGGAAGGCTGAGTCTGGGGCCAGTATTCAGATGCCTGTCACTCCCAAGACAGAAAAAATCCAAAAACGAGTATAGGAAACCATGGAAGGATGTGTCTCTGCGAACTTTCATGTAGTCTGATTGGAGAGGCACTCTGAAGTGTGATTGACAGCAGCTTTCCTGCCTCTGGAGAAAGAGAGTTGTGTCCCCAGTTCTCTCTGGAAGCAGCATCCCTGCCAACAAATGGCATTGGCAGCAGTCAAGAAGGGTACGCAATGCTGTGCCTGGATCTAAGCAGGTACCACCTGCACCCATGGATCAGGGAGTAGAGTAACCAGACTGCTCTGAAGATATGGCAAAGCGGAGTGAAGGCAGAGCCAAGAGTCACTAGGGCACTTTCTGCCCACAGAAGCTAAGTTCCACACTTTGGTGCAGAGCTGCATGGCCTTGGCTGAACCCTTGCCCAACTCTAACCTACTTTTCCTTGTTTGTGCAAACATGTGTTTGCACTTTGCATCTCACCTCTATCTTGATGACAGACATAGGACAAAGTCACACACAGTGTTCAAGAGCCCAGTAGTTGGCCATCGGATAAGGAAGGAGCTTGGGTTATGGGGCTCAGATGTAGGACCATGCAGGATGACCCAGGGAGTCCCACAAGCAGGATGCTCAACCCAGGCATGATTCTCAGACCACGTCAACCTCAGGAAGCTTCTAGAAGGGGGCAGGTTTTGGCCAGGCAATAAAAAGTGAGCAAGGGGGCATGAGCCTGCATATCTTTAATTTCAGGCAGAGGCAGGTGAATCTCTGGATTCAAGGCCAGTCTGGTCTAAAAATCGAGTTCTGGGCCTTCCAGGGCTGCAAATAAGACCCTGTCTCAAAAGAACAAAAAACAAAAAGAGTCAAGCACAGTGCCAAGGCACTCAGTTCCCAGACTCAAGAGGGGTCCCCTGACCTCATCCCTCAAGGGACTCTCAGCTTCTGACAGTGAGGTGCCTGGTGCTCGTGTGCTGTTGGGAGCCCTGGAGAGTGAGGGCAGATGGCATTCTGGGCAAGCTCTGGCCTGGATATTCTGCTAAAATGTTTCAAGTATGTCAGCAGCAGCAAAAAGGCTGGGGCAGGGGTGTGACAGACCCAGGGACAGAGCCTGTGAGAAGAGGGTCCTGAGCACCCTAAGGGAATCAAAGGGAAATGAACAACAGACTGGGCTCCATGCTGGTGATCTCCAGACTGGCAGTCAGCAAGTTGTGCCACACGGTGAGGAACAAGGGTCGATGAAGGACTGGGATCTCCCGACCCCTAGTGGGCCCTGGTTTCTGCACTGTCCAGGACACCTTCTCCCTAGGCCCAGGAAACTGATTATTCGTGACTTTTCCACTTTAAATGCTGGCCAGGAGTATCAGCGTTCACATTAAAGTTCCACCACTGACTGGTTGGATGACCTTGAATACATCATTGATCCTCTTTGGTCTCAGTTTACCCCATCCTGTCTGTCTTGTGGTTAGCAAACCTTCCTAGGGCAGAAATCCAACTCAGTGTAAGAAAGGGAGCCAGCAGCCAGTGCAGACTCCATGACAGTAAGCATCATTCCCAAAGCCCTGGAGTGACTCTTGGGTAATCACTTGCTAGGAGCCAGCCCCTGCCTGTATCTGTGCCCTCCACCTCTGAATCCCGTACCATTTGAACAGGAGGATGCAAAACCAGCAGTCACTGATCTTGTGAAATTCTGTAGCCCTTTGGTATGAGGTGAATGGGCCGGCATCTCATCTGGGTGTGTAACACACAGGGTTCAGACACCACACTGTACCCCCAAAGATAGCCTGCACGCTCTGAGATGGGCAGACTTGTAACAGACTGTGGGGGGGCTGTGCAGGAGTGGAGAGCAGAAACGTGCTAGCTGGATCCAGTCGCTGAACCTGAGACGTGGTCTCCTGGAAGCTGAGGTCGGGGTGGGGGAGGAGGGAGAGGTGCGGCCGGGGAGAGGGAGGGGGCGGGGCGGGTGTCTGCCGAGCAGACTGGGAGGCTGTGTGACGGGCGCTGTCCGCGGTGCTGACCCGCAGCCTACTGGTTGGGTTCCGGGAGTAGTGCTGAAGGCTGTTCCTCTTCTGTGACCTCAGACGGTGAGAGGTGAGCAGCCCGAGCGTCCTGCCTCTTCTGGGTTTCTGACTGTGCTGTGCCCATTCGTGAGGGGATAGACAACCCAAAGGGAAATATACATCTTCAGGAAAATGAACAAGCAGAATTGCTCGAATTGCTCGTTCATTTTCCAGACTGGTGAGCAGCAGGGTGTGTCAAGTGTCAATATGGGTGGAGGTCAAGAAAGGCACAGGAGAGCACCTGTCCCCTTGTCAGCCTAATTTTCTGCATTGCATCCTTCCATGGGGAGGCAGCACGCTCAGAGGCTGCAGAATTTCAACAGCCCCTCAGTCCACACTCAGGCAACCAGATGACTAACTAAAGTTCTCTGTTCCCAGAAAGGTTGTGGGAGCCTTGGCGATTGGGTAGACCAGAGGTAGGGGGTTGTCACAGTGCACGAAGCAAAAGTGGAAGCTGTCTGTGATGTGCCCAGTCACAGAGATTATGAACACCAGGAGCAGAAAGAGAAGGGATATTCCATCACCCAATGTTCCTTTACTCTGAGTAAGTGGCTATTACTGGAGCCCTTGGGTCCACGTGGGGAAGCAAATGGGATCTTGGAGATCACCACACAGTGGAGAGGAGTCGTTAGCCCAAGGTGAGTTAACAACAGATGCTGGAATTTCCTATTCTTGCTCTTGTCTTAATACATAATCGAGGGGGAAGGAAGCTAGAAATGCCAGCCCATCCCTCCTTTTCCTGGGCCCACCTCTCAGATCCCTTGGCACCCTTGTCTCTGCCTTGATGCCCAGTCCAACACGACTCTCACTCTGACTGACCTGCATGGTGGCATGCAGTAGGGAAAGGGGATAAAAGGGGGTGTTTCCTGTCCACTGCAGGCAGAGCCAGCTCCACTCTAGGCTGAGGTTTCACCTGTCAGTGCCCACCTGGGGCCCTCGCAGTGAAGCTGGTGGGGAGAGATAACCTGAGGTGGCAGATGGGCACAGAATGCACACGTGAGGGTCTAATTGACAATCAATTGTGACTAGGAGCCAAAGGACATCCTTAGAGCCCTCGACAGTTCGGGTTGAGACTGGGAGGAGGGGGGGGATAGGCATCCCTCTGTTTGGGTTGTCCTCGGAGATAGGGTGGGAACAGTGGAAGAAACTTTGAGCTAGGTCCATACAGCACTGCCCCAGACCAAAGGAAGACCCACTCAGCTCCAGAGGACCCTCAGGCCCATCCTACTCTTCAAAGTTAGCAGTGAACTTGGTAGCTCATCACTCTGCCTGCGGCAGCTCCCATCAGGACACTGAGGGGCAGGAAGAGATGGGCAGTAAGTGAACTTAGACACCTATAAACTTCTGGATGGCCAAGATGCTTTCTCTGAATTACACTCAACTCTGACCAGCGTCTGCCTATCGGCAGGGAGAGCATTTGAGAGTACTGAGTGTGTGTGCATTTGGGAAAAACAAAACAAAACACAACCAACATCTAGTTGTATATTTTTCTATAACATGTTATGTTATCTTATTTCATATCCTATGAACATATTGTATTATATTTACTATGTCCTAGCAGTAATCTACACTTACATCCTAGAAAAAGCCTTGATTTGCTTGTGCTGAAGGAAAGCTGTACAGAGACAGCTGTGCAGGTCATCGCATTTCCTCACAGACACACCAGCTCTCACCCACCCAGGAAAGTGTGGGTGCTGTGGCGGCTGCTGTTTGTTTAGCACCGCTCACCTCGCTGACGACCTGCGCTGGTGACAAGTGTCTGTGGGGGAGTGTGTGCATGCAGGGATGTCACACAGTCTCTGCTACCCAGAGCCAGCTCCAAGGTTTGAATGTGAGAGGTTGTCCTGCCCTCCCCTCCCTCAAAGAAGCTCCCCTGCCCCTAGTGGCTCCGCTTCCCAGGGAAGCAAAGAGGATGGGGACCGGGCATTATGCCTGTGTGTGGTCTTCACCAAAGGACTTAAAAGAGACAGAAAGGAAAAGAGAGGAACAGGCAAGGAAGAGGTGATGGGTGAACTGCACTACACTGGAGAGCCACCTTCTGTGTATGGGTGCTCATGAATGAATCTTGCTTGTGAGGTGATCGCTTGTGAATGAGTGTGAGCGCGCGCGCCTGTGTGTGTGTGTGTGAAGAGAATGAGGAGTGTGTACATCTATATTCAAACTCAGCTGAGGAGAGGGCGGGAGCGAAGACCAAGGGGGGGGGGACGGGAAGAAGATAATTACCTCACTGCGATGAGAGATTACCCACCCTCCTTCCCCAGAGGTGATTTATAATTTAAAGATAAAGAGTAATCAAGTCCTGGCAAGGAAGGACACAGTGTTGTGGGTCTGATTAGAATCTCAGGATGGACCAGCACGCGGTGAGGGTGGGA
This sequence comes from Microtus ochrogaster, assembly GCF_000317375.1. Classification (NCBI taxonomy): domain Eukaryota; kingdom Metazoa; phylum Chordata; class Mammalia; order Rodentia; family Cricetidae; genus Microtus; species Microtus ochrogaster. The sequence goes on from NW_004949104.1 coordinate 9,263,622, forward strand.
GGGGGCAGGGAAGAAACTGAGGGGGAGGAGAGCCCTGCCCCCCTCCTCCCGACTCCCGTCCCAGCCTCCCAGAGGCTCAGCATGTCCGAGCTTGGCCCAAATTACAGGCGATCGGTCCCCCATTATTTCTCCTAACTTTTAATTTCTGCTTCCGAAGGATCATTGCCCGCGGTAATTGCAAAGGACCGTCCTTGTGCAGAGCAGGCTCCCGGGACCACGGTGGGAGGAGGAGAGCAAATCCGCTGAAGCACAAGTCCTTGGCGCACACACTCACACCCTAGGCAGGAGCTCCACCGCTGGGACCCACCTGGGTCCATCAGAGGCGAGTCATTGGCCTGAGCGAGGGAAGGAGGGAAACTCTTGACCTCCCCGAAAGCAAAGCATCGGCCACCCGGCCCTCACCCTTCGAAGCCAGGCTCGATCTTCCGAGGTCACAGAGATCGCTCTGAGAATATCCAGCCAGACCTGAGACTATCAAGATGTGCACAAATACAGAGGCCTCGAACGGCCCTTCCGATATCTTGAAGGGTGGGAAGGGGGTGGTTTCCGTATTATTTCTGGAAGAAACACATATTTTCCCATTACATGAAGGGTATCGATCTTTATGTAGGCCGCCTGCTATTTGTGCGATTTTTCAGTCCCCCTTTCCGGGGGCGGGGACCGGGAGGGCCGTCTAGCCCTCCTCATTTCGATTCCACTTCTAATGAGCATCACTCGCGGCCGCCAGCCCCGCCCCTTGCGGGGATTTCGTGCGGTCCCTAATTTGATCAGCCAAGGGAGCGGAAGTCAGGGCTGGTGGGGGCGGAGGGGCAGAGATCCTGACTGGAGAGCTCCAAACAGGAAAGACAGCAACCGAGGGCCTCGAAACCCAGACTCTGGAAACGCCCCACAAGGGGTTGAGGACTCTGAAGAGACTCAGAACTTGCAAGAGTCCCCACTATTCCCCCGTCCCAGCTGCGGAAGGCACGGGAGTCCAGAACCACGCGTGCCACGGCAGCAGGAGAGACCTGCCCCAGAGCGGAACCCTGAACTGTGAGGTCCAGGCTAACTCTGGGCTCGCCGGTTCACGCGTCCGGGGGGCCTCCGCAGCCCTCTTCCGTCGACTGGTCCCGCAATTATTTAAAAGCCGAGCTGTCTCCTCCCCCTTCGCCGAGGAGGCGGGCACGCAGTTTCCAGCCCGGCGGAGGCGCAAAGGCACTGTGCTGACCACGACACCCTCCGGCGGATTGCGCTGGGGCTCCCGGGAGGGCGTCTGTCTGTCCGGCTCTGCGGCTCAGTCCGTGTGTCCCGCACCGGGCCCGCCTACTCCGCCTGGGACCGTTCGCAGCCAATTAGGCGTGCGCGCTAACGAGGGTGGCGGAACCCCGCGGCCGCCTGCGGGCGCACGTGTGTGCAGCGTGTGGGCGCGTGGGCGCCTCCGGCGGGGCCGCCATAAATGCACTGGCCGGGCGCGGCGGACGCCTGAAGCAGTGGCGGAGACAACGCCGGGTAGCATTAGCCAAGCGGAGCGCAGCGCCGAGAACAGCTGGGCTGAACTGTTTTTGTAGGGCGCAGGAATGGGAGCCCAGTAGGCAGCGGGGCCCGAGCCGCCTGAGCGGCCCGAGGCCGGCATGAGTACCAGCGGCCCGGCGGCACCTGGGGACGTCCCCGCGCTGCAGCCGCCACCGCCCGGGCCCGGCTCGGGGCCCGCACCTCCCGCTTCTGCGGCTACTGCTCGGGACGCTATGGACGGACGAGCTGAGCTGCCCATCTTCCCCCGGGCTGGAGTCCCACCGCTTGCGGCCAGCGACACTGTGCCCGCGGTGCCAGAGGGGGCTGGAGCGGCTCTGGCAGCCGCACCCCCGCGCCCCACTTCCTTCTCAGTGCTGGACATCCTAGATCCCAACAAGTTCAACAGCAGGAGACGCCGGTGCGTGCTACTGGGCCCTGTGGTGCCCGCTACGTGTGCCCCTTGCGCCCCAGCGGCCGCGTGCGTCCCTGTCCCCGCTGCCTCCGGACGCTCTCCGCGCGCAGAGCTGGAACGCCGAACCCTTTCCGCTGCCACAGGAGTTGCAGCGGCCGCGGGAGCCGAACCTGCAAGTGAGTATAAGGGGTGGACGCCAGGGGCTAGGGCAGTGATTGCTCTGGAATGTTTATGCTCCCAAGACCCTGCGGCGAGCTGGGCCTGTCTCGGCTCTGTGGAAAGTTCGCAGAGCGCGGGGTCTGTGCCCGGCGCATCCGTGGCTTCCTCCCGACCCGGACTCTAGGGCCTGCTGAACGTCTCTGAAAAGGTTGTGCTGGGCTAGATCTGGGGTTTTAGCGTTGCGACACGGTCCGGGATTCGCCTAGTCAGTCTGTGGCTTTGGCGGGTAGTTGGTGCTGGAGGGAAGGGACGTACGGAGCCTGGCTTGGTGACTTACCCACCCCCACCGTGGCCTCCCCAGCCCCCCCTTTGGACAAATCAGACTAATTGTGACAAAACGCTGGTTATCTCTGGAAAAACAATTAAATCCCTTCGATTACAGTTAAAGGGAAATGTGCTTAGCGGCGGAAAGCGGCCGGTAATGGGGCGGCCCGCGCCCCCTTTGCGGTCGATATCCCATTACGGAGCATGCATATCTCTTTCAAGCACCTTGCAAACTCCCCCCGAACATCTAAATTATAGGGTCAAAATTCGGATAATTACTCGATTAAAACCTATTACACTTATTAGGGGCCGCTATTGATCGCGAATTGCATTCGACCAGCTCCTGATTGCTTTTTGCGCCCCTCCCCCGTCCTCCCTCTAACTTCCTGGCCCCTGCACCTCGCCCGGACCAGAAAGCTCAGGCTGGACAGGACTGGGGCCACCAGCTCTGCCAGCGTTTCTGCATTGACCTTCCGTTCCTGGAGGGAGGAAGAGCAGGTCCCGCAGGCTGCAGAGGACCCCTCCTGCTCTCTGCAAGGGGCTGATCTACCAGGAACCCGCGGCTGCCTGCTGGAGCTTTGTAGGGTGCGAGCCAGCGCTGCACAGTTAGGGAGGGCAACCAGGCTGGGGTTGGCTAAGGGTCGCCTGAGGGAAGACTTGCCCTGCTTAAGGCCTGGGAGTTGAGGCCAGGACATCCGCAGTCTTCACGCGTCCTGGGTCTTTTGAGCTGGGGGTTATTTGGGAGGAGTGATTTCGTTTATGCTCCAGTATGTCGGCGCCGACCCAACACGAAAGCAGAACCCGGGCACTGGGTTGGAAGGCTTGGAGGGCTCCTCTGGCATTTAAAGACCACCTGTGGGTGAGGGGTATAGACATTCTTTAGATACCTGCATAGGAGACAGACAACCTTTCAAATTTCAGAGACAAAATGCAGTCACCACGGCAGCTTCTGTCTGGATGCTGCGGGACTGGTGCTCAGATCCCCTCTCAGGCTGGTGCGCAGCGTTTCACAATGCCCTTTCCCAGCCTCCAAACTCAACCAGCTCGGAGGAGGCTGTCGTAGTGGAGTTGGGGAGCTGAGTAGTGGGCTCCAAGGCTGGCAGAAGAGCCAGCACTTCCTGCCACCTAGTTTTCAGGGCCTGAAGCCTGAGGTTAGGGTCAGGTACAAGACGACTGATTTTGGTTCTTAGACGAGGCCTCCTCCCAGCCGGCCGACCCCACCCTAGACCTCTGGCCCCTCCAGCTATTAAGAGTGCGGTAATTGGCTGGCCCCGCGCCGCTGTAATTGGAAGGTAATATACGCCGAAATAAATTAAATGGACTTTAACTAGTTTGTACATTACACAAAATGAGTTTAATTAAGTTTGTATCTGTCCCGTGAATCGATCAGAGCTCTCTCACCCCGTACACGCCGAGGTCCGCCCGCGCGCCGCAGCCCTAAAGGCCGAGGGAGGCGCGGACAGCGAATGGGACAGCAAAATCAGCTTGACACGGAAAGGATCCTCCCGAAGGAAGGCGGAGAGGAGATGCGAGCCGCGAGGAGAACGGCTGCAGGGAGGGAGGAAAACAAAATCTTTGGGGAGGGGACAAATGAGGAAGAGGAGAAAACCCAACGAGATAAAGAGAATCTCGGCAGGAGGGAGCAGGCAGTGCGGCTGGGTGCCGGGCTGACCCTGTGTTCTCTTCCTTTCCGCCGCCCGCAGGTGCTGGGGACTCTTACAGGGCGGACGAGACCGAGGCCAACGGCTACAGCAGTGGCAGTGGCCGCAGCCCGACCGCGGACAGCGAAGATGAAGCGCCCGAGGACGAGGACGAGGACGAGGCGCCGGAGGTGCAGGATGCTCACGGCACGGAGGAGGCGCGGGGAGGCAGCGGCGGCCTCGGGGTCCGCGGGTCGGGCTGCCCCGGAGCGGCCGAGGTCGAGGCTTCCCCCGTGGACGAGGCCGCAGCCACAGGGCCCCGTGGGAACTCGCCCGGAGCCCCGGGTCCGCCTGCAACAGCTCCGGGAGCAGGGGGCGCGGGGAGCACCCCGCAGGGCGCGGCCGTGGCCACCAAGCCCAAGCGGAAACGCACAGGCTCGGACTCCAAGTCCGGGAAGCCGCGGCGCGCGCGTACCGCCTTCACCTACGAGCAGCTCGTGGCGCTGGAGAACAAGTTTAAGGCCACTCGCTACCTGTCGGTGTGCGAGCGCCTCAACCTGGCGCTGTCGCTGAGCCTCACCGAGACGCAGGTGAAGATCTGGTTCCAAAACCGCAGAACCAAGTGGAAGAAGCAAAACCCAGGCGCCGACACAAGCGCGCCGACCGGCGGCGGCGGGGGCCCCGGCCCAGGAGCGGGGCCCGGCGCCGGGCTGCCCGGTGGCCTCAGCCCGCTCAGCCCCTCGCCGCCCATGGGCGCGCCGCTCGCCTTGCACGGCCCGGCCGGATACCCGGCTCACAGTCCGGGAGGGCTGGTGTGCGCCGCGCAGCTGCCCTTCCTGTCCAGCCCCGCGGTGCTCTCGCCCTTCGTGCTCGGGTCGCAGACGTATGGCGCGCCCGCCTTCTACGCGCCGCACCTCTGAACCTTGGTGCCAGGACCTCGGTGGGGACCGCACCGTGCAGCCTCGCGGCTGGAGGACCTAAGGCGAGCACGACAGTCTCTTTTCTAAGGTTTCAGTCGTTGGTTCTGTATATAGCTGGTTCCTACAGAAGAGAAATTTATAAACGAGTGTGCCCTGGGGTCAGAAGGAAGGCTCCCGAGGCCTGCTTCAAGCACTTTGCAGAACTCTTAATAAACCACAGGAAGCGTTTTAGAAGGCTCTGGCGCCGCAGGATTCTGATCCCGCCTTCCTGTCCGCTTGGGTTCTTACCTGTGTGCCTCCTTGAGCGGGGACTTCAGAGCACTGAGCTCTGGTTTTCCTGTTAGTTTTAGTGTCCCATGGCCAGTCCTCACTCTAGTAGCTTATATCCAGGTACTCCTTTATCTTCGGGCTCGCTCTGGGAGCTGGTGCAGCATCGAGCCGACTCCCCTTTCCCGCTCTTGCTCTCTTCCTCTCGTAGGTGAGGTTTTTGGTCCCTCTCCCTGCAATCTGGCACTGCTGGGCTCCAAAGGGGGTGCCCCATCCCGTTGCTCATCGTCCTTCACACCCCGTCCCACCTGTGGCCACGTGGGAAAAACATCTCACCGGCTTCCCTGGGCTCCGAGGGTTGGGGTTGAACTACCTGCCAGAGTGTCATAGCTAGACTGGAAGCCCAATGACCTGTTCTGGTGTGTCACTCTTGGGCATATTCAACATTTGTGTAAATGTGTATATGGTTTCTATGCGCAGAATGCAATGAGCGCGCGGGGCGGGGGCGTGGCCCTAAGTAGTGGCTGCACACACCTCGAAGCATATCCTGAACCACCTATGCAGGTCTAGTAGGGGTGGAGACAGGATGGGGAAGGAGTTGGTGTGTGGGTGGAGGGTTGGGCAGGCAACTGTCTTCAGGTCTGCACCAGGGTCTCTGACTCACCTTGGAAGAAAACAGCTGTGCTCCACTGTGGTGCTTGACTTCTTACCCTTCAGGCATCCTCCAGCCCACAGTCTGTCCCCACCCAAGCACAGTGAGCTCTTGGAGGAGTCTTGGCCCTAGTCAGCTACATTTGGGGGTCGGGTTGATAACGAACTGCAATGTCTAGAACTGGTGGGGAGTCCTTTTAATTGGCTTCTTAGTGGTCAGGAGTCAGAGGGCAGGTCAGAGCCGTGCATCTGGCAGTTGGCAGGGGCAGAAAGTCCGCCTGCCCCTTTAAGATAGCCCAAGACTGGTGCCTCTAGCTTCCCCCACTCACCAGCAGAGACCTGGTGCCCAACTCCAGCAAGCTCACTTTCCATTTCCCAGATCTTCTGGGCCTGGAATTTTCTGTCCTCACTTGGTGTTTGCCGGCCCCTAAGTGGGCAGCAGGCTGAACAGTACTTGTATTCCTGGTGGTCAAGAAGTGAGAGCCCTCCATGAAGTGTGATACATTTCACTGTAACAGGTGATAGGTTGGGGACATTCCTGACCTTGTTGCTGAGGAGTGGGCCTCTGAGACACAGCTGGCAAGGAAGCCCTAAAAGGCTTCAGGAGACTCTTGGCATCAAAACAGATAATGGCAGGCCCAGCCAGAAGCCACTCTGCCTGAATAAAGAGATCATGCCAGGGGGCTGCCCACCCAGCCCTCTTCAGCTCAGGGGCATCTCTCACACGCCAACACATGCAGAATCCTAGCCCCTCAGCAGGGTGGGGTGGAACATGAGAAGGGGTGGGGATGGCCTCTCTGTAAGCTCCCTCTGTGTTGGTGCTCAGGGTCCCTATACAGGGAGGGGAAGCAGCTCCCAGATGACCCTGGAAAAAGACCCAAGGTCCCCTTCCTTATGCCAGCCTTGCCGAGCTCAGCTGGGAATGCTGAAACAATCCAGAACTCCAGAGCTCTCCTGGGGAGATGACAAGGTAGGGCCGGTAACTGTGCGTCCCTGGTGCTTAGGTGCTCTTGCATGTGATAACGGATGCAGTTTGGCTGGATTGGACTCTTCTCATCTGCCGAGGCTCAGTCCCAAATAGGGTTGCTTACACTCATTCGGCCCAGGCTTTAGGACCGGGTAGGAACGTGAGTCAGCGGCCATGGGGCTGCAAAGCAGTGGTCTCACCACACATAGCTGCTCTCCTGTTCCTCTCTGGGCTCCCTGCTGGCTCCTCACTGGTGTACGGCCACATGCCATGACACGGAGTAGAGGCTGCTTCTTGGCATTTCCTGGGTCCCTGTCGTCCTTCTTGCTGGACTCTTACTGTGTATGGCACACTTTGTGATAGGATATTGTACGACAAAACCTTTTCTGGGGAGATGCAACATATCTTCTCACCCCAAATAGAGATCCCACAACAGATGGAATTACAAATACCGCCAAAGTCCAACCTGGTGAGCCAATCAGTTTTATTGGGGTTCCTTACAGGAGTGTGGGTTATTTACAGGAGCAGAAATAACTCAAAGACAGCCGCATCATCAAGGCCCACCCAGCATGGATGGCAGCTCACAAAGCTGGGAACCTGGAGCTCACCGCACAGCCTGTCCAGTTCAGCAGGTTGGAGGGTGCCCTTCCCAGGCACCTCAGTTGGTTTAAACCTGTTCCAGGATTGGTGTCCGCAGCTTTGCTTTCCCTCCCTTCCCAGGCACCTCAGTTGGTTTAAACCTGTTCCAGGATTGGTGTCCGCAGCTTTGCTTTCCCTCCCTTCCCAGGCACCTCAGTTGGTTTAAACCTGTTCCAGGATTGGTGTCCGCAGCTTTGCTTTTCCTCCCTGTCTCTTGGCAGCTCAGCTCTTCAGAGAGGGACTCTCGCTGGTCCGGAGGGGCTTAGTGAATTTGGTCAATTTCAGGATTTTCCTGAAGTTGAGTTGTTTGCCTTCCTGTGTAGATAGCTTCCTCCAGAATGGAATATTTCAGCATGGAGAACACTGTTACACGTCACAACTGTGAGCTTCTGTCTGGGACAGGAACAGGTCCAGCGGGCCAAAGGCTGCTGCATGCAGGCAGGGCTCGGAGGAGCCTGCTGGGCCTGCCTAGTTCTGGCCTCTTAGCTGGCTTTCTCAATACACATCTGGCAGCTGGTGAGGTTCGGGGTGCAAAGTCTGCTGAGCCCTCCAGTTGGACCTACAACTCTGTTTGGGCCAGACCTGGGTGGACACACCAGTTTGTTTAGTTCTTGGTCCAGGCCTTGGGTGCTCCAATAGACTGGAGGCCAGCTGGTCTTTGGTCTTGCTGGCCTTTACCACACCCCTTTGTGTTGGTGGTTAAGAAGCTGACTGGACCCCAGGGCAAGAAGTCTACCTTCTAGAAATTAGAACCCGCTCTGGCCTGGACAGCCCTTCTACATAGAATTTGCCCATCAATTTCTTTTCTTTAGACATGGTCTTATCATATAGCCCAGGGTATTCTCAAACTCTTAAGTGGATATTCATGCTTCGGTCATCAAAGTGCTAAGAATACAGGCGCACCTGCCCTGTAGCCCCCAGCTGCCTGTCAGCCACACGTGGGAGTTTCTTGTCAATAGAAGACAGGGCTGAAAGCAAAGACAAACAGGCCAGGACCCTGGAATAGGGAGGGGCCTTTGCCCACACCCAGGCCCCCTCCTCTCTGTCCCAACTTCCTGTGTGAGAACCGCTGAACCCAGACACTGAGGAAGATCCCAGTGAGGCCACCCAAACCCCTGCCCCTACCCACCCCCTCCTCACCACAATCCTGCCTGTGCTCCATGGCCCCTTGTGTGTGGGTCAAGATTGGGTTTGTTAGCCTCTGAGAGAAAACTCAAATGAAAGAATTTGAAAACAGACTTTATTTTCTCATGAGAGAATTGTGTCCGTAACAGCCCTAGGCAGATATAGCACCTTCACAGAGCCCTATGAAGCCTACCCAGCTCTGTAGCAACATCATTGGGCTGGGCCCTCATCCTCACAAACCCAGATGTCCTCTGGCCACCATGCCCTTATTCTGGGCAGCAAACAACAAGCAAGGAAGGATACCACTTCATTATAAAACACTTTCCCAGAAACCCAGGCTGCTTTTGCCTCATTGGTAGAGCTCAGCCATGTGGCCACTGAGGGAGGCTGGGAAATGGGGTCTTTTCCCGGGGTCAGGCCCAACAGAGACAGATGGAGGTTTCCTGCTCACAGTCTGGTCCCAGGCCAGACCTGCATGACAAGCATGGCTGCCTTGGCCTTCCTCTTTCAGCTCCTATGGCTCCTCTTGTCTTGTTCACGATCTGTGTTCACTGTCCCCGCTAACCATTTGCTCTTCCTCCTCTCTTTCCCTGCATGGCATCCCTGTGTTAGCTATTCCTCTTCTGTGGTCTTGCTGAGGGAGGCTATGGCCTTACTGAGACCCCACTCAAGGTGTCCCTAGTGGCCAGTGGCCTTTGCTGCCCATCTCAGGTCCACCTTGTACCACAACACTCAGCCCCAGAAATGTTCAGGCCCCACCATCTCCTCCAACTATGTCACCTGGAGCCTAGCTCTGCCCGATGCCCAACGGAACCTGACAGAGCCTGCCAGTGGCTGCAACAGCCTGGTGCCATCCCCTTCATGTCTTCCTTGGTGTCTGAGTACCCCCTTATGCCAGAGTCATTTTGCTGGCTGTGACCAGGGCCTATGGTGAGCTCCTTAGGTATCCATTCTGGGCCATCAGGACAGGTGGATCAGAGGGACCCTCTCTAGCTCCAGGAGCAAGGATAACTTTGGAGATAGGGAAGCTGGACCCAGCACACAGTAGGGGAGGTAACACCAGGGAAGCAGGACACAGAGAGGAAAGCCAGGGGGACCATCCCTAAGATGGAAAGAAACAGCCAGTGAGGGGAGGAAGCAGGATTGAGCCTGCCCTGCCACCACAGGGTGTACTCTACCCTGTGTCCCACCCCCAGGACAGCCCCTAGCTTCTCAGTCTCCTAGAGGCCCCTCCCCTACAGAATCCTGCCACCTCCCACAAGCACACATCTGGGATGTTCGTGTTCCACAGCCTCCAGGGACTCCTGCGTGGCAGCCACCTTGGGTGCAGCATTACCTGTACCGATGAGCTCTTCCAGGGGCACTGATCACATCCGTCCTGGAACAGACAGACTAGTGCCTGGTGCTGACGACCAAGCTCAGCTGGTAGAGTGCTTGCCTAGCAGACATAACCGGGGCATGGCGGTGCATGGCTGTGGTCCTAGGACTCAGGGGATGGAGGCAGGCTGATAAAAGCCCCAGACCATCCTTGACTACAGCGTGAGCTTGAGGCCAGCCTGGAACACATGGGTTCTGCCTCAAAAACAAACCGGCACTAAGTTCTGCTTCTTGGCCAGGGGGTGCTTGGCAGGATGACTAAATTCTGGCAGAGCTGACACAAGCGATGTGTGTGTGTGTGTGTGTTTGTGTGTGTGTGTGTGAGATGGGTACCAGGTGATCCACGGCAGGTCTCAGTAAGCACACTCCTCTTCCCTTTTGTAGACAAGGTAATGGCTGGAGTCCAGTCTCCTCAGGCTGTGATGTGGCCTGGGAAGATGAAGCCTGTATGCTTGCTGCTCTTCCACAGTCCTAATGGCGGGCGTCATGTGGCCTCCTAACAGCCCAGCACCCATCTCTGACAGAAACATCCCACAACTCTATTTTACGGGTGGCGGCTCTGTGACTGCTCCTAGGCTAAGGCCTAGAGCTCAGTCTGGCCCTTGAGTGCTGGCAGCTGTACTCATAGCTCTAATGGACACTGTACAGGACTCCTGCAGCTGGCTGACTCTGACTTCCCCAAAGCCTGCCAGCCAAGCCTGCCTCTTCCCCTCCCTGCAGTCCACCCCCAGACCCAGTCTTGAGCAAGTAAAGACTGTTGAATCCTAAGGGCCAGCAACTGCCTTTCTTCCAGCTCTGGGCCTTGGACCCAGGTACTCTGACCTCTTCCTCCTGAGTCAGGGGCCTAAACTACAGCAAATACTGGGTGCAGGGTATTGTGGAAGCCCTGGGGGCAGTGCCCAGCTGAGTGGCACTGCCCAGACCTTCACTGTGGCCCCTGCCCAGCTCCCATCCTGCCAGCGACACTGGCAAATCTTTCTTT
>NW_004949104.1:9274675-9277843 GCF_000317375.1 Microtus ochrogaster
TGTAGACCAGGCTGGTCTCGAACTCACAGAGATCCACCTGCCTCTGCCTCCCGAGTGCTGGGATTAAAGGCGTGCGCCACCACCGCCCGGCATCTTTCTTATATAAAATCAGGGAGATCCACTGAAAAACAGAATACAGAAATCACCAGGATAACCAGTCAGTCCCAAGTCACACCTTACAAACTCTTCTCCCATCCCTGATGTTGTAGCTTTACCACAACAGAGCTCTTTGACCTAAAATTGCATCACAAATCTGCATAAGTAAAAAGGCTGCGTGCATCTCACCAGGTAGGCAGTTCAAGTGCCAGACCAGGAACACTGCAACTGGGACTTGAACACAGTTTAGATGCTCTCTCAGATCTGAGAAAAGGTGTGTGGGACAAGTAGTTAGCTATCCGAATTGTAAAAACCGTATTTCCTAGTTCATACTTTTTAGGCCAGTGATTTAAAGGGGAATATGGATGCACAAAAGTGACAGAAGAAAACGGGATAATCGTGCTAGCCCCGGCTCAGCAGTTCCACTTCCAGATTGGTGTGCAGCTGAATGCAGCGATGGGTAAGAGTCGATGCAGCCAGCACACCCATCCTCACAGCAGTGTGCTGCAGGGAGATCCTTCAGAAGGCAGAATGAGGACCACTGTTCACAGCAGTAACCAACAAAAACAAACTTTTCAAAACCCTGGGAAGTTAACAGAGGTTTCTAACAGCCAACCCCTTGGGATGTCTGCTGAAGAACGGCTGAGGAGTAGGATGCAAGTTCATTGGCAGAACACACGCCATGTGCAAGGCACACACAAATACAACTGTTTCTGGTAGTGTAGACCTGGGATCCCAGTGTTCAAGAGGCTGCAGCAGGGGCCCTTGAGTCCCAGGTCAGCCTGAGTTATATGTAATAAGACCTGTACAAAAACCAAAACCCTGAAAACAGAAGCAAGTTCCTAGCCCAATTCTGCCTGACTTCCATGTGTGTTTGGTCATCTTGGTTTGGACGCTCCTACCATCCTCCTCATTATATCCCTAAACTTGTGCAGAGCATCAGGGAAAGTGTCCCAAGCATGGTTAGCAGCGGAAATCTCCACCATCTTACACAGTACACAGCTGCCCAAACAAAACAATTTTTACAAGGAGCCGTCAATCCCAGGCCTGTTCTAAATGAAAAACACTAGAAATTGAATGTTGTGCGCCAACAAGGAAACTTCTGCAAGACAAGTCACAATTCAGAGAGCAGTAGCTTGTGCTTGGAGACATGGGACCAAGTGCTTGGCAGGGGTTCTGAGCTCCAGGATCTTGTGGAGGCAGGCGCTTTGGACTTAGGAGAGAAATAAGTATCTATTTTGTTTACAACCAAAGGAAAGGTTACAAAGAACTAAATACTGATTTCCACAACACAGAAATAGAGGAAACAGCGGCAGGTAAAAGTTCACCCCATCAACAACACTGGTGGCCGTGAGCAGATCAGAGACTCCTCAGGCTGCAGAAACGAGGGGAGAGATTAAACAGCCTACACAGTGGGCAGGAAACAGCTACACAGACAGGATGGAGGGAGGAAGTGGGAAAGGTGCACCGTAGAAGCCGGAGGGAGAGAGCTGAGTGGCTACACTGTTGCCAGCGGAGGGACAAGGGCCCATCCATTAGGAAGAGATGGCAAGTATAAAAGAGCTTAACACCTGCCCCAAAATACATGAAGCTAAAACTATCAGAATGAGGGCGACAGAGACAACAGCTGAAGACTTCATCATCCTGCTTCAAAGAACAGATAAGGAGGCTGGCCAGCAACGGGGAGGGGGAAGTCTGCAGGCATCAGAGCCTCCAGAGCAGACAGGACAGAACTCAATAGTGGCTGGTTCCCTGGCAGACAGGTCAGTGTGCTTAGGACGCCTTGGCATCATACGAAGCACAGTCTTCAGTAAGAACAAAAATCACTATCTTATATTTATATAAGATATATATTTATCTTATATTTATATTTATGGAAATCAAACAACAAATGTCTAATCAACCGAGAAAAGAATAATGGAGAAATGAGAAGGTTCTTGGAAATTTTAAACAAGTTCTGGGTGTGGCAGCATATGCCTTGAATCCCAGTGCTTGAGAGAGGCAGGAGGATGGGGGTTTAAGCTTAGCCTGGGTAAGACCCTGTCTCAAAAACAAAACAAAAAAATTTTAATTGTTTTTATTGAGCTATATATTTTTCTACGCTCTCTTCCCTTCCTCCCCCGTCCCCTTGATCCCCAAGTTCTCAATTTACTCAGGAGATCTCGAAACAAAAACTTAAAAGACAAAAACACAACATGAAAAAATTTAAAAGATCAATATAAAATGCTTAGATCAAAACTTACCTCTATAAATATACCTCTACTAAATAAAAGATTTTTAAATCAATAAGCTAATTGTTTCTAACTTAAGATATATGAAAAGGAACAGAAAATAATGTCCAAAACAGTCCAAAAGAAATAATTAAAATCTGAGTGGAAACTTATAAAATAAAAACATGGAAACATATCATAACATGAAACCAGGCAGTACTTGTGCATGCCCTTAAACCCAGCACTCAGGAGGAGAGGCATGCAGATCTCTGTGAGTTCGAGGCCAGCCTGGTCTACAGAGTGAGTTCCACCACCACCGCCCAGCTAGTTCAATGTATGAACAGCATATATAATACATTGCATCTGTCTGGACAATCATATGATCAATTCAGTAAATACAGGGAAAGCATTTAGCAGTAAGGCAAAAGCATTTTATAAATTGAACCATTTAATATAAAACACTCAAGAACACACACAAAAGTTGACTCTACACATAGGGACTAAAACTATATGACTCTCACTGGCCCTGAGTCGTAGTAAATGTCTTTAATCTCAGCACTAGGGACACAAAGGCAGGTAGAGCTCTGTGAGTGTCAGGTCAGCCAGTGCTACATAGTGAGACCCTGTTGCAAAGCAAAGCAAAACAAACCAAAAAAGACAAAAATCAGCTCTCAGAAAAAAGTAGTAAATCTCTGTGGCTTGAAGTTAGGCAGTGGTTTCTTTGAAATGATACCAAAACCACAAGCAACAAAAGAGAATAATAAAACGACTTCATTAAAATTATAAAGAAAAAACATGATAAAGAGGATCTACAGAAATCCACAGCGAATATCACACTCAGCACGTGTGTGGGAGGTCAGGA
>NW_004949104.1:9278432-9281487 GCF_000317375.1 Microtus ochrogaster
GGGAAGGGAGAACAAACTCTGTATCTGGAAAGAACATCTCTGTTTATGGATACCAGGACTGTGCATAGCGAATTCTAAGGCACACACAGAAATACACATCACTATTAGAACAGAAAAGCTTCACAAAGTGGCAGGATACACTATCAAAATAAAAAATCAACTGTATTTCTATACATTAGCAACAAATAATCTAAACACAGAACTTAGAAAATCATATTTATAAAAGCATTAGAGTACTTAGGGATTTTTTTTTAAAAAAATAATTGACCTATATAAAAACTGTAAAACACTGAAAATAACTCAATTAAATGAAATGCTATCAGAAGTTCATGAATCATAAGTTTTAGTATTAGGCGGTCACAATTTCCCAAAGTGATATCAAATTGAAAAAAAATCCCTGTCAAAATTTTACCTCCTGGGAGATAGGGCTCCCTGAAAAATTGATCCTAAAATTCACTTGGAAATATATGGACTCAGAAAAGTCAAATCTAGGAACACAGAGCAGGAATGCTCACACCTGTCCAACCCAAACTTTACCATCCATGTAGCTACAGTAATTTAGGACCACAGTGCTGCAGCTGTAAGTGGGAGAAGGAACTGGAGCCCACAAACCACACATCCGCGTTCAGGTAAATGACAGTTTGTCAGCTTGTCACAAGCTAGAGTCATCAGAGAGGAGGGAGCCTCCATTGAGAAAATGCCTACATAAGATCCGTTGTAGGGTAAGCTTCTATTTCTTAACTAGTGATTGATGGAGGAGAACCCAGCCCAATTGTGGGTGGTGCTATCCCTGGGCTGATGGTCCTAGATTCTATAAGAAAGCAGGCTGAGCAAGCCAATAAGCAGCCCCCCTTCAAGGCCTCTACAACAGCTCCTGCCTCCAGGCTCCTGCCCTACATGAGTTCCTGTCCTGACTTCCTTTGATGATGAACTCTAATGCTGAACTTGCTTTGGTCCTGCTGTTTCACCACAGCTAGAGGAACCCTAAGGCAGTGGCCAATGATCACAATGGTAGCAATCAAGTGATGAGTTAAAGGGAAAGGCACAAGTCCTGAACACAAACAGTGGAGTTGGCCCAGCTCACAGGACACACAAAACTTGATTCAAAATGGGTCAGAAGGTTACAAGTGTGAGCTAAAACTAAGCAATCCTCAGGAGAGCCAGGTGTGCTGCCTCACTCCTTAATCACAGGACCCGGGAGGCAGAGGAACGCAGAGCCGTTAGGTGGAGGCCAGCCTGGTTTACGTAGTGAGTTCCAGTACAGCCAGGGCTGTGTAGAAAGACTCTGTCTCAAAATGCCAGGTGGTGGCGGGCACACCTTTAATCCCAGCACTTGGGAGGTAGAGGCAGTTGGATCTCCGTGAGTTTGAGGTCAGCCTGGTCTACAAGAGCTAGTTCCAGGACAGGCTCAAAAGCTTCAGAGAAACCCTGTCTCAAATGACTTGAAATTGATATATGTATGTGTATATATATATATATGTATATATGTGCGTGTTTATATATAAAATATGCATATATGTTAGAAATGATACCAATGGTACAAATGACAAAAATTATATAAATAAACTTTATTAAAATGAAAAACTTTAGGGCTAGTGAGATGGTTCAGTGAGTAAAGGTACCTGCTGTTAAGCCTTCTGACCTGATCACTCCCCAGAATCCATATAGTGTAAGAAGAGAATGGACTTTTGAAGGCTGTCTTCTGACCTCCTTACATACGTGTGTACACACACACACACACACACACACACACACTGTAACTTAAGGAGATTAAGAACTTTACTTTAAAGGGCACTATGAAGGTGAAAAGACAAGGAGAAAATATTCGCAAATTAAATAGGGATGCAATGTTTAGAATATCTACAAAAACTCCTACAAGACAACCCAACTGAAAACGAGAAGTTATTTGAGCAGATACAAGTGGCCAATAAACAAAAATACTGCCATGAGTCATTAGAAAAATGAAAAGCAAAACCATAAGGTATACTTTTCACTAATATTGCTAGCATTAAAAAAGAAAAATGATGGCCAGGCTGTGGTGATGCACACCTTTAATCCCAGTACTAGGGAGGCAGAGGCAAGCGGATCTCTGTGAGTTCAAGGCCAGGCTGGTCTACAAAGTGATTTCTGGCACAGGCTCCAAAGAAAAAGAAAAGGAAAGAAGGAAGGAAGGAAGGAAGGAAGGAAGGAAGGAAGGAAGGAAGGAAGGAAGGAAGGAAGAAAGGAAGGAAGGAAGGAAAATCTGAGGCTAGATACAAGATGACTCAGCAGTTAAGAACACTGGCTGTTCTTCCAGAGGTCTCAGATTCAATTCCCAGCACCCACAAAACAGCTAATATCTGTAACTTCCAGGGGATCTGACCCCCTCTTCTAGCCTCTGTAGAACCAGGATAAACATGGTGCACACACATGTAGGTAAAATACCCATAACATAAAAGAATTCTTTTTTAAAAAAAGTCTGCATGGGTGTTTTGCTTGCACACGAGCACCATATGTGTGTCCTGTCCACTTCTAGAGTCTCTAACTTAATGGAGAGCGGGTTGAAGCGCTCGCTCCCTTACAGTCCTCTGAACTCCACTGGTATTTGTTGTGAGGTTTCCCTGGTCAACTCTAACTCTATCCATTTGAATCTTATCTTTGCTTCTTTTGGTTAGTTGGGGCAAGGATTTTCTGATAGCTTGTTAAAGAATCAGCTTTAGGATCATTAAATTTTTGTATTGTTTTCTTTTGATTTCATTAATTTATGTTGTTTTTATTATTTATTCCTATTGGATTTGGGTTCTTGTTTTTCCAAATCATTGAATTACATCAGGAAGGCACTTATTTATGTTTTCTTCTCATTTCTTTGTGAGGAGATGTTGAGACAGGGTCTCTCTGTGTAGACCTGGCTCTACTGGAACTCACTCTGTAGAGCAGGCTAGCCTAGAACTCAGAAGTCTGTCTCCCAAGTCCTTGGATTAAAGGCGTATGCCACCACCTGCTGGCCTATGCCACCTGTTTTAGAGAAGTGTTCATGGCCTGCTTAGTAGAATGTATATTCTTTTTTTTTTTTTTG
>NW_004949104.1:9282506-9307902 GCF_000317375.1 Microtus ochrogaster
CCACAGAGATCCACCTGCTTCTGCCTCCCGAGTGCTGGGATTAAAGGCATGCGCCACCACCGCCCACCAGAGGTGAGTTCTTAATCTAGTGAACTACCCAGCTCTTGGCTGCGGAGCTGAGGCCTTACAGTCATCGTTTAAAGTGCTGGTTACTGTTGTTTTGCTTTTTGTGTTCTTCGCCCTATTTTGTATTTCAGTGATTACAGCTTCACTTATTTTCTTTCTGTAGTCTCTTAACTATGCGTATTCCTCTCTTCAGTCCAAAGTATTACTTCTAGAATTCTCTGTAAGGCTGGCTTGGTGGACATGAAGTATTAGTGTGTCTTACAACATGGAAGAACCTTAAAATAAAGGGAAAGAAGCCAGAAACAAAAGGCGCTGGACTCAGCCAGGAGTGGTGGCACATGGCCTTGCTCCTTTAATCCAAGTACTCAAGTGGTGGAGGTAGGAGGACCCCTGTGAGTCTGAGGCCAGCCTGGTCTACATCTGAGCTCCAGGAATGTCAGAACTACATGAAGAGACCACATCTCAAAAAAACAAAACAAAAAGCAGAAACAAAAGGTGACAGACCCCATTATTCTAGAAAACACAAATCCTGAAACAGAAAGGGGGCTCAGGGGTGGGGTGGGCAGGCAATTCATCCTAGGGTGATAAGGTTCTGGGAGCAGATAGTGTCACTGATTACACATCTGTGTCTGTACTAGGCAACCTGATATGTGAGTTAGGGTTCAACAGAGCCATTCCACAGAGCTCTGTGCTAAGAGTTGTGCATCTGTATTTTTCTTTTTCTTTCTTTATTTATTTATTATGTATACAATATATTCTGTCTGTGTGTATGCCTGCAAGAGCACCAGACCTCATTACAGATGGTTGTAAGCCACCATGTGGTTGCTGGGAATCGAACTCTGGTCCTTTGGAAGAGCAGGCAATGCTCTTAACCTCTGAGCCATCTCTCCAGCTCCCTGTGCATCTGTATTAAACAGTGTGTGCATGAAAGAGAAGGTTTCTAAAGCCATCATAAGTACATAGCCCTAATGGAGACATACTTATGCCCAAAGCCTGACCTGCAACCAGATGGGGTACCTGCCTTGACCCCTAAACTCCAATTCTGTAGGCTCTGCTGAGGGGCTCCCCGCCCCCAGAAACATACCCTCCTTATGAAATCTTCAGGCCTGTAACTGACTACGTATACTCGGCTAGTTTTTAACCTTGTGTTGATTCTCTGCTCTGCCTCCGAAGTGTTAGGATGACAGGTGTACATCACCTCATACAGCTTTTTGCTGCTTTTCAAGCAGCCTTTCTAATCCATACTGGCCTAGAACTCACAGTCCTGTTTATGTCCCCAAGTGCTGGGATTATAGGTGTGGTGCCATATGCATGGTTAAAATTGTTGGACCATGCTCTGGCCTTACCACTAAGCTACATTCCCCGGCCTCCTGTAGAGCGCCCTAATGTATCATTTTCCATTGTTACTTACACTCATAAAAGACAAATTCTGATTTACCCAGACCTAACCCTAGTCACCTATCCTAGTAAGCTGAAGGCCAAAGGGAACCACAGCACATCCCCCACACCCTTCAATTCAGTGCATAATTAAACTGGTTCGCAAACTTCTCGTGTTTCTTCTGGTCCATCTGGTTCATGGCAGCAACTACTCTCTGCACGGCTGCCCTGTGGAGAGAGCAGAGTAAGAGACCACTATGGATGTGACAAGGCCCTGGGGTCCTGGGTTGACCTGCTTCAGTGGGCATTAGACGTCTGGAAGGTGGGGCTCACCAGTCTCAGCTACAACCACCATGGCCTTGGCTGTGTCTCCCAGCCCTGAAGGCAATTGCAAGAGCACACTTGCTAACCCCAGGCTGACCTCAGGAAGGCATGGTGAACATGGGCTGAGTCCAGAGGTAGAGAACTCAGCAGAAGGAGAAAAAAGAGAAAGCAGGAAGCCCATGTGGCCCAGCCTCCACCCCACCCAAGGCAAACCAAGAGCGTACTGACTAGTCCTGTGATAAAGTATCTAAACCCAGCAGTGTGGGACTCTATGTTTGTCTTCCCTGAGGTCACTCCTGTAACATCAGAGTGCAGAGCAGAGTTACCCTCTTGTGAGCATGGTACTAACCCAGGACACAGAAAAGCCAGCATCTGGCCTTTTAGGACCATTTGGCTGCCACCAGCTCTACTTTCAGAGAGGTGGCTATGGACTCCTAGGAAGAATACTCAAGGCACCAGCTGCAGCTCTATAACCAACCAGCTCTTTGCAGGGCTGGAGATCACTGTGATGGCGAATTCTGATTATCACCATGACTAATACAATCACTAACTCAGGTGGCTCTCCCCCAACATATCCTAGACCAAAGCCCAAGGCCTTGGGCCAGTGACAAGTTCTTACTTGGCAAAGACCTTCTTCTCCAGGCGGGCCCGGCTGGTGTTGGCACGCTCTCGCAGGTCAGTGAGGTTGGGGTGCTTCTTCTTTTTCCCTTTGCCCTTCTTGCTATACTTGGACGAGCCGAGGTCCACTCCTGTGGCTGCCTCCACATCCTTCATAAACTCAGGATCCTGCCAACCTGCACAAAACTTGAGGGTTTCAAAAGGTGCCTGGCACCAGCCAGGGCTGACCCTTGTGGGTTTCTTCCTGATGGAGGGCTGGAGCCTGCCTGCTGCATGCTCTGGTACATAGTCTAAGAGGGTCTGTGCTGAGTGACATGGCTACCTCGGGAATAAGAGCCACACAGGGAAATCTCTTTACTTATTCCCACTGCCCTGCTTCTGTTACTTAGTCCCCAAGTATCCCGAGGTTTCCCACAACTTGAACAGGCTGGAAGGATCCAGGCAGGCCCAGCACCAATGGCCACTACTCCTGGCATTCACAGCCACTCAGCAGGACAGTACTCAAGGCCACTGGCCATGGAGTCAGAGTGTCTACAGGCTACTTCCCACCTGCAGGCTGGGCCATGGCCAGCCAGGCCAACTGTAATGCTTTCAGCCATATCTGCTGGCTACTGGGCCTGTGAGGCAAGGGTATCCAGAGTTGAGGGGAATGGCAGGCTAGAGACGGGTTCTCTGGACACAGGAAATGTGGTTATGGGCCTCAGTGCAGAGCAGAGTTACCCCTCCTGTGAGCTGGGCACTACCCGTTATAGCCACAAGGGTCTATGGAAAGCCAAGGGAATTGAACAGCATCCAGCCCACTGAGCAGCCTCATCACTACCCGGCCAAACCCATGGCAAAATGGCTGCTCACGTGCAGGGCTGCTGAGATGGTTGGCCACATAAATAAGCACCAGCCTTCTGAAAGTCAGAGCCCAGGACTCTGGAGTTCCATGTCCAGCCTCTGCTGGCTCACCTCCACAGGCTGCCCTAAGCTCTGTTAGGCATGACATTGCTCCAGCCTGGCTTGGGAAAGTCAGCCTAGTGAAGAGTGAAGGCAAATTAAACCTAACTCTTCCAGGCCTGTGGGTGAGCCTAGCAGGCAGAAGAGCGCCTGGCATTCCTTACTATAATGGCATCCAAGTGCCAAAGATCCATGAGCTGGGGCAGAGTGGACAGGGAACAGTGCCTGGACAGGGTGGCAGCAAAGCCAGACTGTGAGAAGGGCACGTCCACTAAGTGAGAAGCAAGCACGCCAGACAGACAGATGGCTTGGCCTCTCCAAGCTGATTTTTTTTTGAAGTGAAGGAACTCAGGACTGCACGATTCAGATACAGGGACGATTAATCCAAGATTAAGGAAAACTGTCTAAACAGTTTATCTCCCAGTAATAAGAAGGCGTCACAGTTTAGGAACCTGGTGAATGGAGCAATTGTTTAAACACAACGAAAAAATGCCGGCATCCAGTGGAGATGGAATGAGCACCTCAGGAAAATGAAGGAGCAATTTAAAAGCCTTTGAAGAAAATCAATAGACGCTGGGCTGTGCGGCCTTCCTGGGCGCTCAAGGGCCCCGGAGCACCGCGTGCATTGTCACTGAGGTTAGCACCAGGGAAAAGAAAATTGCCCCGTGTGCGAGGGAGGCGGGATCAATACTGCAGTTAGTAAAGAGATGCTATTTCACATCTGACTGGCCAGCACCGGGCTTGGCCCGTGGCCTGATACCTGTTTGTTAACAAGCCACCGAGGGCTGGAAAACTAGATACTCTTCAGGGTTGACACAAAAATAGGCACTTAATTTGCTCCTGAGTGTGAGCCACCAGGGAAGGTTTCTCCCGCAGATGAACAGGTCAGGCCCTCCCCACTGCTACACAACCCAGACATGTTTCTAGGCACAGGATGAGACAGGAATTTGTGTCTCAGGACCACAGGGCAAGAAGCCATGAAGGGCCTGTAGACATATCCCCATACAGAAGGGTCTTCCATGGCTGACCACAGCCTCTAAGTACGTTTAAACACTGTCTGACTTTGACCACCCATGTAGATAGTGAGGTGAGTTGGAGCTGAGCAGGGCAAGTCAGAGCCAGCAGAGAGACCACATAGACTCTAGGTGACCATCTCAGGAGAGAGAGACTGTTGCAATTCCTTCATCTGCTCAGGAAGCAGGAACAAGAACCAGAGCCTGGGGGCTGTAGCTTAGTGGTGGAGTGCTTGTCTAGCACATCCTGGACTCTGGGTTCAGTCCCACTGTGCAGATGTTGGTAAGGTGGTGGATGGAGTCAGGAGTATCCACATTCCTGTTGTGAGCCTTGAAGACAAATACCTCACACCATGTGTACCCAGCCTTGCCCATGGAGCCCCTCACCTGCTTCTCAGCTCCAAATGGAATTGGCAACTTGGCAAGCAAAGTTGGCTGTGTCTGCAGCCCGTCTCGTGCTCCCGCATGCATTCCTACCTGGATGTGCCTGCTGCTGCTGAAACCGCTGCCTTTGTTCACGGGCTCTGTCCTCTGGGTTGAGGGGCTGTCCCTTGTCATCTCTGGGGATGATCTTCCCATGGAATGGGCACTATATAACAAGCACAAAGCAGTTGATGGCCAGGAGGTAGCACAAATAGCTTTAGGGGACAGTGGCTCGGCCAAACCCTGTAATCGTCAGGGGGAGCTCTGGGGAGCGGCAGCAGCAGGAGTTTGAGAACTCGGGTCTGTCTCTCCATTCTCCCTTCTCCAAGCTCAGGACAGCCTGCACAGGGCTCTAGATGCAGAGCAGCAGTCTGACTGTTCTAGTAGTCTCTTAGAAGTCAGTATCAGGGCCCAGGGCAGAGAACCCCAGGCAGGATTCTCTGATGGCCAGTGGCTAAGCAATGATGACACTGCTTATAAGGCCTCTTATACAGGGCTCCTCAGGGCTCACAAGGATTCCTGGTCTAGAATGGAGGCAGAGAGGACAAGCACTTCCCCAGGCCACTAGTGGTGGCCCAGCCTCTCCATGGGTAGCTATAGCTTCATGCCGACAGCCTTGCCCACCAGCCTTACCTTCAGTCGATCCTGGCGCTCACAGAGCCTGCCATTAGGCTTCAGGGCCCGGCACTGGTGCTGCACAGGCTCAAACTTCCCTGCAAAGGTAATGTGTCGGCTATGCAGCATCTCAGAAACATGGGCACTGTCCACCTCCTCCTCTACCTCGCTGGGTTTCCAGAAGCGGTGTTGAGAGTCAGATCTGCAAGGTGCACCAAAAACCCTCAAAGTGGCTACTCTGAACCCAGAAGAGGGCGTCTGGCCCAATCCCAATGCACCCCAAATGTATTGGGGAGAGCACTAGGCCCTGGTGGCCTTGAGGCCTTTGTGGACTAGAGAACATGATCACTCCAACTGGGTTCAAATACTGTTGTTTATGAACCAGCCAAAGATGGTGGGTATAACCACTAGCCTGAGCTTAGATTCTCCTCACAAAGCAAGGCAGCAGCTCCAGGGCCCTCAGGCCATGGCTTTGAGGGTAACATGAATCCATGACAAAGGTCTCTTTGCCACTGAGTGGGCTCTGACACTGACATGGAACCAGAGGAAGAAGCTTGTATAAATTCATGCCCAGTCTTGATGCAGTGCTAAGGGACTCTCTTGCTATCATCAAATCTTCATTTCCCTGCCCATCCCCCCAGCAGTGCTAGGGATTGAACCTAAGGTCTCATGCATGCTAGGCAAGCACTCTACCACTGAACTTCAGCCCCAGTCCTATCACCAAACCTTGTTAAAGCCACTTTTCTTTGGATGCCAGAGAATGGGGTTGGCTTTGTCACTCGGCCCCCTACCTAACACATGGTAGGATTCTATGGGCTCTGCACATGGATGCCAGCTGCCCCAAGAGCTGGCACCTCTGTTGATTGTTCAGAGATGGTGGGGCAAATGGCGGGCAGAGAGTAACGTGCTCATTAGCTCTCTGCAGCTTGAGGAAGAGCTGCGGTGGCCAGAAAGGGTCTCAGGACTGAGCTTTCCCCTCTAGTCCCTCACACTGAGTAATGGATGAACTTCATGGGTACCTTGTGAAGAAGCAATAGCAAGGCTCAAGTATCAGTGTCCTAAGAGCCAGAGAACAGATATACAAGGCCACGCCATGCTCTGAGACCTGGGAACCAGATATAGATATGTTAGACTCACTTAAGGATCTTTCCAGCCGTTAGCTTCTCCTGGCCCCAGTAACACAGGTCCACTCCGAAGGGTACAATGGGTGCTCGGGCCCGCTCTGCCTGCTTCTGGGCTTCCTCTGGCCCCAGAGGTACCCTGGAAACAGATCAGCACATGTGGGCTACCCATTCCTTGTGTGGCCACTTGCCTTTCCTTCCCACACCCCAATGTAGCCCAGAGGCCTGGGGTAAGCATGAATAAACTGTGTGGTGCCTGAGCTTTCAGAGTGGCTGCTGAGATCCAGCAAACAACCTGGCCCTACTGAGCACTGGCTCTGGTCTGTGATGTGAACCTACCTGGGGGTGGGGGAGGGTCACCTGACATTTCCTTCAAGAATGGGGCCTGGCTGCAGGACCTCTAGAGGGCTGCTGCAGGCCCAGCTGCTCAGCAGGCCCCAGTCAACAGGTGCTACTTGTCTAGGGTTACCTGCACAGACTACCTCTCAAAGCAGGCTGGTGGGGGAGTTTCTTGGGCAGCCTGTGCAGGCCAGTCAGCGCTCCAAATGGGTGGCGGCAGTATTAGGCAGTGGGCCCAGCAACACGGGACATCTAGAATTACCCGGGAGAGGAGGATGAGGTAGATGGCAAGCATTCCTGGAGTCGCAACAGCTGGGCAGCTGCAGAGGTGGGGTCTGATGCCTCCTCTTCCTTTCTCATCCTCGTCCTCTCCTGTAAGCTGCACACAGCTGTGCCCTTCTCTAGAGTCTTCAGTGGGGCCCCCGGCTCCAGCCCTGGAATGACATGTGTCCACTTTCGACATCACTCTCCAACCAGGGGCAAACTGGGAAAGCACCATGTGGCCAGGCCCCAGATGCACAGACACACGACACATTCACTCCTCAACAGCACAAAACATGCCTGTCACTTCAGGTTCTTAGATAGAGACCACACTCTTGTGCAGGGGACACAGGGCAATGACCCAGACAGCCCTAGCCTACAAGGACTATCACAAGAAGCCTCCTCAGAGTTGTTCACAGCACGGACTGACAACACTGTCACCTTTGCCCACAGTTTCGCACACTAAGAGGATGGACTTTGTACTGGCTGGTTTTGTGCGTCAACTTGACACAAGCTAGAGTAATCAGAGAGGAAGGAGCCTCAGCTGAGGAAATGCCTCCATGAGATCCAGCTGTAGGCATTTTCTCAATTAGTGATCAATGGGGGAGGTTGCAGCCTATGGTGGGCAGTGCCATCCCTGGGCCAGTGGTCCTTGGTTCTTTAAGAAAGCAGGCCAGGCAAGCCATGGTGAACAAGTCAATAAGCAGGACTCCTCCATGGCCTCTGCATCAGCTCCTGCCTCCAGGATCCTGTCCTGCTTGAGTTCCTGTCCTGACTTCCTTCAGTGATGAGCAGCAATGTGGAAGTGCAAGTCAAATAAACTGGCCCGCAACTTGTGTTTTGTTGCAGCAACAGAAACCCTAACTAAGACATACGAAACCTGCCATGCTATAAAGAGACTATCTAACTATAGTGTGAACACACAGTTCCCTTCCCCCAATACCGGACCCCCCCCTTCACTGAGCAGGGAAGAGAGGAAACTAGCCTCTGTATGAGGGTGACTCTACAATTTATGCTGAGACTTAGTGGTACATCTTCTCCCCTATACTGTCCTCAGAAGAAACACCCAAGGTTGTTCCCATCTTCTGCCCTAAACGTGAAAAGCCACAGGGATAGCTATAGTCGGGCCTGGGTTCTGTGACTGCAGCACCTTTTCTGTGCTGCGGGGCAGATGTCCCTGACTACAGGATGTCACCCTGGGATACCTGCCTACTACTAAGCTAGAGGAGGTCATGATGCTGACACTCGACACCAGGATTTCTACAGGATATGGCAGCTGGTACCCACCACAGCTCAGTATCTACTCTCACATCTCCAGTGGCAGGATCCTGCCACTTTACTCCCCTTCCTGCCCACTCTCGGGTCTGGCTCTCAGGAGGTTGCACGTGGGGCGAACTCTGACCCTTGCTGGTCCCAGAGCACAGACTGAAGTCCCAGAGGCACTACCCACTTGTTACCCCCCACTCCTCACATTCACTGCAGGAGCAACCTCAGCTGGATACCAGCCCTGCTACCAGTGAGATCTGCACTGGCAAAAAACAAAACAAAACAAAACTCAGGCTTCTAAGCACTCTGCCCCCAAAGAGAGAGAACAGGTGATACGCCATGTTTTAGACGAGGCTGAGATGTGGAGGACTGTAGCCAGCAAAGCACCATGCAGCGGTCAGAAAAGAAAGGTGTTGAAAACATCTTTCATCAAAGATGAGGAGCAGGGGGCTGGGGAGCTGGCTCAGCGCTGAGCACTGGCTGTTCTTTCAGAGGACCCAGCTTCAATCTCCAGCACCTCATGACAGCTTACAACTGCCTGATTCCAGTGCCAGGGCCCTGATACCTTCTTATGGCCTCCTCAGGCACTAGGTACACACATGGAACACAAACATACAGGCTGGCAAAAACCCAAACACATAAAATACAATTTTTTTTTTGGTTTTTCGAGACAGGGTTTCTCTGTGGTTTTGGAGATCCGCCTACCTCTGCCTCCCGAGTGCTGGGATTAAAGGCGTGCACCACCACCGCCCGGCTAAAATACAATTTTTTATAAAGGATGAGGAGCAGGAAATGCGGCAGAAAAATAACTACTTGTGTGCCTGAAGGGCAGAAGGACATCGGTGGTGTGCATGAGGAAACTTGCAAAGCTCGGAGGTGGGAAGGGCAGATATACAGGTTTCTGGAATTCCAGAGGAAATAATAATTGGAGCAGGGGAAATAGTTGACGAAATGAACACGTTTTTTTGAAATTAAGGGACGTGCTGCCTGCCAGAGGAAGCAAAGGGGCAACTATGGCTGGAAGAGGAAGTTAGAGAACACTAAAGACAACAAAGAAAAAGGTGAGCTGAAAATTCCATGGAAGCAGCACTTTCGGTTGCAGCAGCAGGTTTAAGGCCTTGCAAGGTCACCTTGAAGGGTGCTGGGAAGAGCTGGGGATACAGTGTTGTGGCAGAGCATGTACCTAGTATGTGCAAGGCTCTGGGTCCCATAATCAGTACCACACAAGACAAAAAAGTAAAAAAGTACGTAGGAGGAAGAGCGAGCTTACAGTTGATTAGCCTGAGCTGTCAAGCCCCCCACAGGTGCAGGAAGGGGGTCTTGTGGACCCAAGGCCTTACAAGGCCACCACTTGCAGATTCTTTAAGAACACCCTTAGGCCGGGCGGTGGTGGCACACGCCTTTAATCCCAGTACTTGGGAGGCAGAGGCAAGCGGATCTCTGTGAGTTCGAGGCCAGCCTGGTCTACAAGAGCTAGTTCCAGGACAGGAACCAAAAGCTACAAAGAAACCCTGTCTCGAAAAATCCAAAAAAAAAAAAAGAACATCCTTAGCATAAGTGGTCCACCAAGAAAAGAAATTTAAATCACAGGTGCAAGACAAGATAATGATGAGCAAATGCCTTTTGACATCAGAACACTAACTCAGTGGGTACCAGGGTTCCAGGAGGTAGGATAAGACAGTCCTTGATCTTCTGACTTATGCAGAGGAGAGGAGAGAAACCATAAAAAAATTAGTGAGTGAGGGGCTAAGGGCTGCTGGTGGTAGAAAGCATGCCTAACATGTGTACAGCCCTGGGTTCTCTCCCCAGATCCATAAATGGAAGCAATGAGTGATAAAAATACGTGAATCGTAAAATTAGAGATAGCTATCAGAAGGGCACAGAGATACATTTTTTAAGAAGAAAAAAGGCAAACAGTAACCGCAGCAGCAAAGCCAGAAAGGTGCTCAGTTCTGAGCACACTGAGGAGCGCCCGTCAAGTGAACTAATACACAGACTGGCACGTCAAACATGTGCAGCTAATACATAGCTACCGCAAGGTCAAAAGGAAAAGCTAATAAACAATCAAAAGACAGCTGAGAAAACGGGTTAATATCAGGAAAGTAGATTTGAAGTTTAAAAAATAGAATAAAAGAAAAAATACTCGAAGGTCTGATAAATGGAGCTGTACCTAATAGCCAAAGTACAAGCTGGGCCTCACTTGTCATCCAGAACTTGGGGCACTGAGGTAGGAGAATCTCAAAGCCAAGGCCAATCTGGATCTAAATCAGGAAAAAATTCATTAAGAAATGCTAAGTCTGTTCATTAATTTCTAGATTCAAGGTGAACGAGTGTTTTGGGGTATATGATACAGGTATGTGATTGCAGGGCCTGGGGAGGAGATTTCAGCTGAAGGCAGCTTGAACTCAATGCAAGACACTGTTTCCAAAACCAGAGCAAATGAAGTCTAAGCACACAAAGAGACATCCATTAAGGCAGACCAACACACTGTACCTGAGGTCCTTGGGAAGTCAAAGTCTACAGCTCTGAGGGGGTCACAGCACTAAGCCACCAGAGTTCTGGACTCATCATGGGCTCACCGTAGCAGAGGTCAGCCTGACATGGCACAGAAACAACCAGCTGCCCCTCAGGGCTTCCTGGGGCCGGGGAGGCAACAGCCAAATCAGCCTCACTGCCTGTTTTAATGACAGAGTTTACTGGTCCTAGCTATGGCCATCTGGAATGGAACTAAACAGGGACCTGACGCAGTACAGAAAGCCAAAATATTTCCTCGGTGGCCCTTCATAGAAACATCTGTTGTCTCTGCTCTGGTATAGCTATGCACAGGTAAGGGCTCCTATCTCTTGGAGCCCTTACCTATCTATCTCCTATCTCATGGGTAGGGAACAGAGAACTTGGGCAGGGTCACTCTGAGCAGGTAGCGGAGTCATAGTCAGCTACCTCCAGGCTCTGGAGCTGTGCGGTCCTAAGATTTGGGCATACTGTGTGTCAGAAGACACCAGGCAGCCCCTTCTCTGCTCTGTCCTTAAAAACAGCGCCCAAGGTTTGGGTAGCAAACACTTCCATGCGACCTTCAGCGTTTCCTATCACAATGTTCCTGGCCATGTGGAAGGCAGCAGTTAGCAGCCCCGCATACATACATACAT
The DNA here is from genome assembly GCF_000317375.1 of Microtus ochrogaster. Lineage (NCBI taxonomy): Eukaryota > Metazoa > Chordata > Mammalia > Rodentia > Cricetidae > Microtus > Microtus ochrogaster. The sequence goes on from NW_004949104.1 coordinate 9,294,018, forward strand.
ACACAGCAGGGAGGCAAGGCTGGTAAGTGAACAATGTGGCATTTAGATAGATACAATCGCAGCCGAAAGATCAATATGAGAATTCCTAAGAGTTACAAGAATGAAATATATTTTTCATTGATTTGTTGTTTTAAACCATTAAGAAGATGGGTAAGCGTGTTAGAGCAGGGTAAACACTCAGGGCACAGAACACACCACTGTTTTCACGCCATTGAGGAAAATCAATCTCACTGACATATTTCCAAAGTTAAAACCCCAAAAGCAGAGCACACTCCTCAGGCCAGAGGGCGTGCAACCCTAAAGGAATGAGACATCATCCTGCTGACCACCGTGGCCCTGCGGCCTTGCAGGGCCTGACTCCAGTCCCTTGGCCAAAATTTACTCCCACAGTTGCTTTTAGAAAGAATCATAAAAATGTCCAAAGCTCCTTTTTTTGTTTAAATTGGCCAAGTGGCACCTATTTGCCTGGAGCACTAAAGCAGACAGTGCGGGAGAGATGGATCGATAGGAGGAAATGGAGAGGCTGGGGCTCCGCACAAAGTTAGGCTGCCGCGCTGACATTATTGATTTTACCTAGTTCAGCTGGCCTTGTAATTAAAATGTAAATTTGAGAAAGAGATTATGTCCTGACAGAAATGGTAGGATTAAGGGGAAGATAAAAGCCCCTCAGTGAAAATTCTGAGAAAGAAATGAGAAAGAAAAAAGAGCCTGATTTCCTCAGCCGTGTGGATTTAGACTGAATCTAACACTTCAGATTCGCCCGTGTTTAATTGGAAAAACAGTGATGGACTATAAACTAGTATTATGAACTGAGCTCATTGCGCACTGTCTGTCTGTCTGGACACTCCAGCCTAGGCTGCTGGCTTAGTTCCCAGGACTCCCCGGGGGAGTCTCCATTTGGTGCAGTGATGGAGGCTTCCCATTTTCCATCCCTGCCACAGTCCTGCTCACGAGGCTAGTGTCCTTCTTACCCCAGCACCTCCTGTGAATGCTCCAACATTCTAGGTGTGTTATGTATCCCTGGCCTCAAGTGCCCACCGACCCTTCCTTGGTTCCTGTGGCCCTCAGCCGCATGGTGGCACCAATGGCCAGATTGTGGCTGCTGTGGGTCTACCTGTACACCTTGCCAGCCCACCCAGCCTCTACCATGTTCTCCACTTGATGTCATTTTGAAAACACAAAACAACACCTGGTTCAGACCACATGGGTCACTACTGCCTTCCAGGTTTAAACCAGATGCCTAGAGCCTGTCCAAGAAGGGACGAACTACAGACAATGACACAGCCACGAGGTCTCTAATTTCTGTTAGGCTGGGATAAAGTCCCTCACCAGCTTTGTAGACCCTTCCATGGCCAGGAGTACATGGAGGGCTCTGAAGAAAAGACACGGGCTGATGGGCACTGGGTGCAGGGGCTATGGGCAGTGTAGTTATTGCTCCTGTGTAACTAATAACTAAACACCCAGTAGTGGAGCCAACAGCATTCTACTGAAAATCATGAGTATTCCACACTGGAACACAACTCTGGGGCCTGGGCCAGGCTGGGGTGACCATGAGTAGATGTAGGTTGTAACTGATGTGGGTTGTAACCCTGAGCACTTACGATTCCCCGTGCAGTCAGTACTCGAGTAGCCTCACGGCAGGTGGCCTGTGGCTGTATCCAAGCAAGTAATGTTGGGAGATGCTTCAAAGTATTTCTCAATTCAGCCTCCTTTGCTGGGCTCAAATGGCCAGCAGTCACAAGGCATCCAGGTACAGGCAGACACAGGACAGTCTCCAATAGGAGGACTACAGGCTTTGCTCTAGCCCTGGCAGTGTCCACTGGTGGCTGAAAAGGGCTTTACTGTGTGTATCTAGCTCCCAGAGGGGACACAGAGTCAGCATCTGTAACAGAGGCTGCTGTCCTCACTGGCACCATCACTGGCCATTCCCAATCCACAGCCCAAAGACATCCTCTCCGAGGATGGTAAGAATCTGTTTTGTTCTCAGTGTTGGTGTGTCACTGCTGACCCTACTACATGTGACCTGGAGCCACTCAAAGTCCGTGTAAAGTCAGACTTACCACATCTACGGGAAGGATACAAACGTCAGAATAAAATGCAGAGAACAAAAGTAAAAAAAATGCTGGTGTGACCAAGAGCCCTGGATCAGTGCTGGCTCCCAGGCTCCCCTGAAGAACCCAAGAGTCTCCCAGCTTAAGAAGAAAAGTGTGGCTTCCAAAGAGGGTAGAAGGACCACGGTCCATAGTTAGGTGCTACTCATACTGCCTGGACTGTGAGGAGTGTCCCTGCCTCACCTGATCTCATAGCCCACTGTTCTAGACTCTGGTGGCCTCAGATGTAGCCACAGCCATACCAGCACCTTGCTAGACCAGGGCCTCATCCAGCTGAGGGTAAAAGAAATAGGGGGCAAAGACCACCCTGGGCACAGGAGGGTGGCCTTGTCATCCCATGGTATGCCTGAAGCACTTTTGGGTACCCCAGGTGTTAGGTGTGGCACTTAGCTGTGACCACTTTGGGTGAGAGTTTGACCACGTGGTATCTTTACTAGGTGAAAACGTAAGTTGGGAGATGGTGAAATCCATTTCAGGTAGAGATGGGCGCTTGGAGAAGCGTGTGGGTGGAGGAGGCTCATGGGTCATGGGCTTGCAGGCTGAAGAATCCCATGAGAGCATTGCAAGGCTGAGGCCTGGAGAAAGGGTATACACAGCTCAGCAAGGCGCAGGAGAGGCAAGCAGGTATAACAGGGGCAGTTCAACTAGGCAGGGAGCTTTTCATGGGGCGTTACAACACTGGGACTCCTTCCTGCAGAGTGGGCCAGGCCAGAAGATGCTTAGCTAAGGGGTCACCAGTACCCCCTTAGTGTGGGAGGTTCCTCCTGACAGTCACACACTCATTGATCCCTAAGCGCCAGCCTGCCCAGCAGATGGCGCTGGGCAGAGGGCTGGGAAAGTGGAGAGGGGTGAGTCTGCCCGGGTTAATTTGGCATGACGCCCCAATGGGTCATGTCTAAATTCTCTTGCTAAATTCAAATTCTACCCCACAGAAGCCAGGGTACTTGTTTGTCTTTGCTTCCTTTTGACATAACCGAGGGTGTGACCTGGGTCCTGGATCCCCTTTAAATTTCTCTCTGGAGGGCACAAGCCTAGGACACAGAGTGTGGCTTTTAGAGTTCTTGGAAAAGAGAAAAATCTTAGATGGGACATTCCTGTCTGTCACAGTGGTGCTGTGTGTGACAAGCTGATTCCTGCTATGGGGTTCAGACAATGCTGGGTCAGAGGCCACGTCTGTGACTTCAAAGACACAAAGGGATGTTTTGCATGGTATCTGCCTCCCCTCCACCCTGGTACAGGCCCTATGTAAGCAAAGGCATCCCCATAGACTGCACCCTGTCCCACAGTCAGAGCATCAGATGGCCCGGAAGACCTTGTGTGATGGAAGCCTGCCATGTGCTGGCCCCTGGAGGGCTCGGGGCACAAAAGAAAAACTCCCCAAGTTAAATAAAGCAACAATTACTTATACAACAGCTGTACAAGGGAAGCTGAAGGCTAAGCTCCCTGTGTTGATGTCACAATCTAGAGGCATTGTCCAGATGGGGGACTTGTCTCCCCTGTACCCCTGATGCCCAGTCTTGCCCCTCATTTGCCCACAGCTCACCATATTCAGCCCGGAGGTGGTCAGGGATTCGAGGTTCATAACCTTCTTTCTCTGGGACTTCCACAAAGTCCTGGTCCTCATCCTCGCTGTCCTCCAGGGCTTCTGTCTGTGGATACATCCCAAGGACAAATGAGGTCATCAGCTCTAGACAACAGCAGTTGGCTGTGGACTGTGTGCAGGCGCTGCTTCCCATAGGGTCGTCTCTCTAGTTTAGGACTTCACCATCAGATGTGGATGGTCTTTAATTACAATGTCTCTAAGGCTGTTCTTATTTTTAAATCACAGTGCCTTTTCTTAGCTCCTACCTGGAGCCATTCCCTAATCACCACCAACTCTCTTGTGCCTGTTGCAGTGTGCACCGCCGAGCACTTGCACAGCTGCCCCATCCCCAGTAAGCAGGCAGCAGAGCCTCAGTTAATGCTGTGCCAGCCCACCTACAGCTCTGCCATGCCCAAGTAAGCCACCAGGGACACAGGTCATAGTACTAGCTATGGCTCAGACTCCCTGCTCCTCCAATCTCACCGCAGAAACATCCTCTGATGACGTTCTTCCCGCCCTACCTCCCAGTGACCTAATGTTCTTCCAGAACCTTCCACACCCAGGATAGAAACCCAACCTTCCTCCATTGCCCACCTGTCACACAAGGGGGCCAGGCTCAGCTAACCAGGACAAGGAGGTCCATGCCCCTAGGGATGTAATACCCCTCAGATTGTGGTGGCCCCTTGAGCTGTGATGCCCCTGGAATGTGCCAAGTTTCAATGCCCTTGCAGCTTCCAAATCTCCAGAGCAATTTACTGGACATGGTGGTGCCCACCTTTAATCTCAGCGCTTGTCTGTGTATGAAATGAAGGGGAATGTACAGGGCTGAAATACAGAGAAGACTCAATTGCAGTAAGAATCCACAGAGCCCTAACTGACCATCAGGAGCTCTGCACTGAGTATCCATCAATGTCTGAGAGTGGACTGGGCTGTTGGGAGGCAGAGGCAAGGGGATCTCTGTGAGTTAGAGGCCAACCTGGTGTATGTAGAAAATTCCTGGACAATAGAGAGACCCTGTGTCAAAATACAAAACAAAACAAAAACCAAACCAACCAAACAAACAAACAAAAGCTCCAGGGCAGAGTTGAGGCAAGGAGGACCCTTGTCAAATGAAAGCCAACTAGTGGGACCCTTATAGGGTTTTAAGAAAAACTTTGAAAAACTTTTTAGAAACCATTTCCAACAGAAACTTTGAACTCACAGATGTTTCCCATGGTCCTTCTATCTCCTGAAGGGAGAAAGGACATCTAAAGAGTAGCTTCTACTCTTAGGTCAGGAGCCACATGCACTGGAAGCCAAGCCGTGCAAATGACAGCCACCACGGAGGCATCTACAGCAGCACCTGCCTAAGGCCTAGCTCAGCACGCTGCCCGCCCAGGTAGAGCCAAACTCCACCTTGGGGCTGCTAGAGCCATCAGCAGCCACATCTGGCCGTGCCTGTTGGCCCCATGCCCCAGTCTGGGCGACTGCTGCCCGAGAGAGCATAATCAGATGCAAATGCACTTTGTTTTGGTGCAGCCCACAGTCGTGCATCTGGGAAGCACGGGAGACATTAATCATCGGAAACTGTAATTTTTGTTATCAGTCTAACACTGATCAAAAGGGAAGCCTGTCTCCACCGCTGACCTGTGAAACGTCCCAATTATACTCTTTGGAAATGACAGGGGCACTTAACTCCCGCGCTGAGCAAATGACGACGATCAATCACGTTTGAATAACAATGAGCCACGGACCTGAAAATTATTTTTGTATAGAATCTACCCAGGAATTTATGAAAGGTGGAAAGCAGCCCAAGGTTTTAGGGCATTACGGGCTCAGCTAGTGCAGTGCGTATCAAACACTAAACAGAATTTATGTGTTTTAATTTTCTAAAAGGTAGATGTGGGCTGGGTGCTACAATGCATAACATATAGTGCCAGGTTTTAAATATGGGGGTCATTTTCATAAAATATTATGCTTATTGCTCACACCCTTGAATTTTGCTGGGGACTTTTTATCAAAATTGCATTCCCTAAAAATATTCAACTGCTTAGGTAACTATTAGAATTTTATCTTCTTCCTCCCCAACTAAATCGTTTATTTTTAAGATTAAATTTGAAGCACTGGCTTCTTTCTTGTTCTTAAATTAGTACTGATAAGGCCTCTGGCTGTCTGCTCTTTCACTGTATGCATTTGCCTTGAAAAGACCCAGGCTTTCTCTGGGGCCACAGAGAGATGCCAGTCATTTCTATACTTGACTCTGCAACTATTCGAAGATGGGGTCCTCACGCTGCAACAACTGGAATCTAGAGATGCCACCACTAATACGTAAGTGAGACTAACATGAAGTCTGAATCCACATTTGGTAGATACCAATAATGCAAATCCTTGGTGCCAAAGTTACCAAGGACAGCAGACAGATGGGCCATACCTGAGGGACGGGAAATTACTCTGATGTGGAAAACCTCAGAGCCCTAGCTGTTGGGACACTTCTGTGACCTGCTCAGGAGTCTGGCCAGGAACATAATGGCCACAAGGGACAGTACCCTAGAAAGGTAACACAGCCCAGAGGGGAGAAGGCTTTCATGGGATAGTCTGGAACCTCAGGTGACCAGCCTCCACTATTTTAGAATCTCAAGAGTCATGACCACTGTGGTGGTAACCTGCCTCTAAGGTCACATGGGAGGTCAGACAGAAGACAGCATCCAGAGGGGTCTGGAGAAAACAGCTGGACGCCAAGGGTCCTGGGAAAGAGCTCACATCTGGTTAAAAAAAAAGGCATCAGGACTGGTAATATCTTCAAAATAAGGCCAGACTTTTAAAATGCTCTCAAGAACAACTTACTCTTATCCCAGTGAGGGCCAAGTTTTCTACTTTGGGGAAACAATGTAACACAAACTGCATGAAGCCAGGGAAAAGGCCAATCCTTAATGAGATCTGCACATGGGAGCCACACATCAGCACAGGTGATTTTCTGACAGGTGAAACCCTTGGGTGCCTTTGAGGATAGGGTGGTGGTCAGAAACCCTTCCAGCCAATCAGATGACTTCTCCCAAGCTGCACCCCCTGGTGGGAGCTACAGATCCCTACAGAGGGCCAATTCAGCCACCCACAGGATAGACACAAGCTTTTACCCACTACAGTTGCCATGGTGGGGGCACTGCTGGTTTTATACAAATTGATTCTCACCCACGGTTAAAAGGATTTAGAAAAATGAGTCGTCATGATCATAATTAAACAAGCAATAAAATGGCTAAAATATACAACGCAATCAGTTTACAGAAGTAGGGTGGTGAGTGCTAATTATTTGCGAAGGAATGGGAAGAGCATCTCAACATCCAGAAAGCCATGGCCGCCAAGCCCACAGCCTAGAGATACAGCTGAGACCATTAAATAAATTTTGTACGATCTAATTAACTTGGTGCGCAATCTCAATTACTTTTCACCCAAGAAATCACTTTTGTTCAGTTTTATGTGTGTCTATTTCCCTTTTAAAAAAAAATGATGTAAGGCCTCGTCAGACAAGTGAGTTCCAAACTGCATTTGTCTTTCAGCGGCTTGATGGCTATGCATTTAAAAACCCATTCTATCTTATAAACTAAAAATTAAACGTGCTCAGCTGTGATGGCCGTCATTGCATCTGCTATTTATATGCTAATGCCCTCCCTGGAAGGCCGTGCAAATTGCCCGGCCAGGCCAATATCTCATGTGCATCTCGGCTGCCAGGGACGCACCTTCAGAGGACAGAGGGTGTAGTGGTGCTCACCACGTGATAACACAGAACAGGCACCTGGTGGTCACTGAGTCAAACCTGCCCAGATGCAGGCAGGGCACTCGAACACATGTTCAAGTCCAAACATTACGCTGGAACAAAACTTCATTTTCGGGAATGACCGTTTCTATAGAGGCCACGTACACAAGGGATCTCTCAATAGCACTGCAGGACACACAGGGATGGGCATTTCTCCTCCTCCTCTCCCCTGATCTGAAACAGTGTGGAACAGTCCACAGAAACCTGCCCTTGAGAATCCAGTATGCTCAACAGCTCCAGTGCCAGGGAGCTTCCTGGAACTGGGGCTCAAGAGCTGAGTCTAGCCTTCTACAAAGCATGAGGCAAAGAGCTTTTAGTGTGCCTAGAATGTGCCTGGAAGTCCATTTCTAGAGCAAGGCTAAGACTAGAAATCTCTGCTGGATCCAAACAAGCAGCTAGTCAATCAAATTGAGGCCTGGGAGCCTAGGTGGACACAGGCCAGGTGCTCTGGGTTTATAGCGCTCCTAATGAGTATTCTCAAACCAGCTTCTCTGGGAACCCACATACACATGCTCCCAATGACAAGGTTGTGTGAGTGGTGCAGAGGCAGGGAGAGTTATCATGAATGAGGTTATGCGAACTCCACACATTAACATCCAATGAAGTGTGAAATCACTAATCATTCTTCCCAGGAGTGTGCAGAGAAAGCCAACCACACAGGGGAGGAGTGTGTCCTCATAGCTAACACTTGCCAGGATTGGAACAGGGCCCTCCCAATGCCTTGGCTGTCATCTCAGGTGAAAGCAGGTGGCCAGCCTCTGGGAACATGAGGCCATGCTATGCTGTGTGGCCTGTCCCAAAGGTGCGGATGCCATAGTCATCAGACAGCCGTTCCACTCTACATCTGGGACTTTAGGAGGGGCCAAGATCAAACAAGTTCCTCCAGACTGCTTTCTCATCTGTGAAATGGAGAAAATACTCCTGGAGCTAAAGAAACAACATATGAGACGGTACTGAGAGCTAGTTCCTTCTGGAAAGACAAATGATTGGGCTGGACACTGGAGCCAAGACCAGATCCATGCAGTAGGGCGTGGGAGAGTATAGGCTGGTGGACAGGCTGCGGAGCTGTTTTCTCCCACCCCTGTGAGCATAAGAACTTATGCTCAAAGCTCTCCCCACTCCCTGCTGCTGGGTGCGTGCCTGGCCTTCAGGGTGATGGAAGGAGCACAGCATCGGGAAGGCTGTTTACGGGCCCTGCTGCTGCACAAGGTCCCGCAAAGGCTGATTTAGTTTCCCTGCTTTCCCCGGGTGTGCCTGACTGTTCAACATTTCATTCCCCGGGTTTTCTGCCGCTGTCCTTTTCACCTACAAGAAGCAAATCCTGCACAGCCTAGGGAGCTTTCTTAACACTCAGCAGGAGAGGAGCTGGGCTTGGGTGTGCTCCCGACATAGCACCCATGGGCCTGGTAAGGAGGCTGGCTGATCTGAAAGGCAAGCTGCCCAGCACCCAACACAGAAAACAAGCAAGGATGCACAGCATGAACCAAACAGATTTGATTTCCATTGCTGTGAGAGGGCGAAGATGAGTCCATGGTTCCATGAGGGTGGCTGCTGCCACACGGCCCATAAGACTGGTGTGCACAAAGACACATTTATAACCACAGGAACAGGTTGACCAACAGTCCAGGAAGGAAAGAGCAGCTGCTGATAAGTCAGACGTACTGATGTCTGCAATCACTGCTCTGACCACCAGCTGGTGGGAATTCGTATTTTGTTAATTACATAACACAAACTAACCATGATCAGAGCTCCATAATGAAAAGGCAGGCAATTTAAAAGTTTTCAAAGGATTTTTATCAGTTTAAATAATGAGGCCGCCATGGGTTATTACAGCTCTTCTGTAACAGAGCAGGTGGAAACCAACTCCACCAAATGGCCCTCCACATTGATTGGGTCAAGATTTATCCCCAGTCTGCCACCAAACTGAGCTCAAGAGCACACACTCTGTAAAGCAAATGCTTAGACATGTTTAAACTGGTTTAAGTATTTTTGAAGATAGACCATCTATGTCAAAAGGAAAGCAATACTGTGCAGAAACCAATGGCAACATTCAAATGGGAACTGGGGCTGGACTCCACAGATGCCTGGGAGAAAAGGGGACTACCCCGCACAGCCTGCATCAACCCAGCCTTCCAAAGACAGCCTGGACCTGTCCAAATCTGGGCTGCTGTTTATGACCAGTAGCACTGTATTTGTTTCAATCTCACACATTTGTTAGAAGTTCTTAAATGTTTAAATCATGCATTATTGAATTAGTGTTCCCTGCTCAGCCTGTTCTACATGAGGAGTTAACGATGCCAATCCCGTGCTAAATGGGGAAACACTAGGAAATGATTTAAACCCTCCGTAAATTTTATTTGGAAATTAGTGAACACCTCATCATGATTTCTAATTAAAACAGCTCTAATTAACATAGACATTCATTAGCCCTCTCTCCTTGCCCCTCCCCCACAAGACACTGTGGTGCAGCAGCCTTGCAAGGAGCTGCCCACCAGCTGCAGGAAGGGCGGGCGATGTGTAGATAGGCAGTCGCTGTATCTATTCTGGGAAGCAGTGCTCACCTGAGCCTGGGCGCTGCCACTCACAGTCCGGGAGCCGCCAATCACTTCATCTACAAGCAGCGCCTCACTCGCTCTCCAGCTGCGGCAAGCGAAATCTCCAAGGATTTCAGAGCAGTGCCTTTCGTTAAAATCAGTTTGCAGAGACAGGTCTAGGAAGTGTCCATTAACGGAGAGCAGAACACAGCACTACCTGCCTTCCCTCTGAAGGTAGGGCACCCTCAGTCCACGGGCTGCCACCTCACTGGGCCCAGGCAGCCCAACGAACCCACAGACAGTCTAGGTTAGTGTGCTGACCTGTGTGACCAGAGGAGTCAGAGGACCCCCCCAAAATGCCCTGAAGGGCCTGTCTTCACAACAGATCCTATAGGCACAGGTAAAAGTAGTCAGGCTTCAGCTGTGACGGTCACCATCTGCCTGCTGAGATGCACAAGGATACTAATCTGGGTAAGATCAGGCTAGGAGTCACTGGGTACAAGGGATAGTGGAAACAGTACAGGCCCTGGGCGTCACATCAACCCAAGACTGGCCACCATGTACCACAGGAAGACCGTCCTTGCAACATGCGTCCATGTTAAAGTGCTGGGTCTCAGACTCCTGGGGCCCACATCCCCTCACACCAAAACACCAAAGGCAGATCTCAACAGGAAGCTAGGACAGCAGATGGTTTAGGACAGCTAGTGGGAGTCAGGGCAAGCCACTCAGTCTTTCTTGGTATAGTACCAGGGATTGAGCCTAGAGCCTCAAACACGCCAGGCAGCATGCTACCACTGAGTTAAATCCCCAGGTCTTTTTCTATTTTGAAACAAGAGCTCACTAAGTTGCCTAGGCAGCCCTATAAATCACTCTGTAGCCCAAGCTGGTCTTAAAGTTATGATCCTCCTGCCTCAGCCTTTCAAGTAATTTGGACCACACGGTTTCACCACCAGGCCCAGCTTCCACTGAGTTGTGTTGAGTGCATGGCCATCACTATTCAGGTAACAGAGACATGGGTACAAGCCACACAGGAAAAATGGTGCTTCTTGCCTGGGCTCTGCGGATGGAAGTTGCAGCACCCACTGCTGGCCGAACTAAATATAGAGCTCTGACCCAGGAGGCTGCGTGTCTTAACTACCCACAAAGGTATCAAGAGTGTCCCGTAGGATGAAGAAAGTATGGAATATATACATATTAGAGTACTACTCGGCAGTAAAAAACAATGACTTCTTGAATTTTGCATGCAGATGGACAGAAATAGAAAACACTATCCTGAGTGAGGTAAGCCAGACCCAAAAAGAGGAACATAGGATGTACTCACTCATATTTGGTTTCTAGCCATAATTTAAAGGACATTGAGCCTATAATTAGTGATCCTAGAGAAGCTAAATAAGAAGGTGAACCCAAAGACAAACATATAGTCATCCTCCTGGATATTAACCTTCATCAGGCGATGAAAGGAGATAGAGACAGAGACCCACATTGGAGCACCGGACTACAACCCCAAGGTCCAAATCAGGAACAGAAGGAGAGAGAGCATGAGCAAGGAACTCAGGACCGTGAGGGGTGTACCCACACACTGAGACAATGGGGATGTTCTTTAGGGAACTCACCAAGGCCAGCTGGACTGGGTCTGAGAAAGCATGGGATAAAACCGGACTCGCTGAACATAACAGACAATGAGGACTGCTGAGAAGTCAAGAACAATGGCACTGGGTTTTGATCCTACTGCACGTACTGGCTTTATGGAAGCCTAGGCTGTTTGGATGTTCACCTTACTAGACCTGGAAGGAGGTGGGAGGTCCTTGGACTCCCCACAGGGCAGGGAACCCAGTCTGCTCTTCGGGCTAATGAGAGAGGGGGAGTTGATTGGGAGAGGGGAGGGGAGGGATATGGGAGGCGGTGGCGGGGAAGAGACAGAAATCTTTAATAAATATAATAATAATAATAATAATAATAATAATAATAATAATAATAATAATAATGTCCTGTAGGCCAGAGGAAGACTGCCCAGGTCTCCTCCAGCAGTCAGTCACTCAGCACTCAGGAAATATGGAGCCAAGAGACATGGCTAAGACAACACCCAGTTCTGTCAACCCAACAAAGCTTCAGGCCAAGGAAAACAGCCACACTACTAAGACCCTCAGGGCTTAGAGTCCTGCCAGCCCCAGCACTGCTGCTGGTCCCAGTATGGTAGTGCAAGCTAGTAATACTTAGGCCCTTGAAAAACCCTTCTGTGCTACCCAAGAGCATTCAAAGTTCTATGGCCAGTCACTGGAACATCAGCTACCCAAGGATGTCCCTGCACTGCCAAGGCCCATCAGCAAGGTGACTGTCCACATAGTGTAGTAATTAGCTTGACTGAGATCTTCAGGGAGGGACTGGGGTACACAGCAGAACAGTGAGGTGGCCTTCCACTTCGCAGTCTTGGCCAAGCCTGGAGCCTGAGACTTTGGACACTGAGTGTAGAGATGAACGCCTCCTGACTGCTACAGTGAGGGCTGGAGAAATGCTCTCTGCTGTAGACATACATTGCTCAAGATTCATAAATCTGACTTGATAAGTGACACAACCAAATGCAACTCTCACGAGATGGTAACCCACATACCAAAGCCGCCAGACAGACTAGGTGCGGCACAGTACTTCCTGATCGCAAAGGCTGGCCGGCTGAAGGAGAAGCAAGGTCGCCCTCTGCTGGCCCACATCACACATACCCTCAGCAAAGCTGGGACCAGCTGGCAGCTGCAGAAGTCAGGAGCTCCCTCCTACCCCATCTAGTCCCAGTACTTCCTCTACTGCCCTTTCAGCTGCCACAAGGGGTCAAAAGGGTCTCTAAACGTTAGGCGAGCATCCTCTTGGCTTTAGGCTGGAGCAGTGATGGCTTCAAAATTGAGCTTTTCCTCAGTAAAGGAAGCGTTGTTTCCACCTCAAAGCTAGCTTCCAAAACAGAATTTACAAGTCAGACTGACCAGGTTAGCTAACCTCTAAGGCAGTGGTTCTCAACCTTCCTAATGCTGCGACCCTTCAATACACTTCCTCATGTTGTGCTGACCCCCAACCATAAAATTATTTTGTTACTACTTCATGGCTATAATTTTGCTGCTGTTATGAATCGTAATGTAAACATTTGATATGCAGGATATCTGACCCTGTGAAAGGGTTGTGACCCACAGGTTGAGAACCACTGCTCTAAGGCTATGTTCAGAGACCAGACTAAGGGTCAAGGTTTCAAACAATTCCATGGGGATGGGGCAGCTCTAACGTCTATTTTCTCTGCTTGGAAACCAGTTGGGAAGAGTCAGTGAGATGTTCCAGCCGGGGAAGGGCACTTGTCTGTGGATCTACATGCTACAAGGAGAGTCCTGACTGCCACAGATAAACGTAAACTGTTGTCATTAGAAGCAGCCGAGAGAAAGATGGGTGATGACTGTCCGCTGGGAACGGGAGAACAAGTGACAAAGGGAGTTTGGACTGTGACAGCTTTCTGTCATCTACCCAAGTGCAGCAGCCATCTCCCCACTCTGTGGACTTGTGAAGAACCCCAGGTCCATGCAGCCCTCAGGCCCAGGATCTCCATTCCCACTCCAAGGGCAGCACCTCTTCCAGGCACAGCAACACTGCCTGGCATGGATGGCCTCTGTGGCTCCTAAGCCACTACAGGACTGAATCCTTACCCACTACCAGGCACCCTGAACACATGCCCCACACCTCTCTCTGGCCCTGTCTGGGACTCCCATCTCTCTGGTCCCATCCAGAGAACCCATGTACCCCTGTTCTTTCTTTCTTTCTTTCTTTCTTTCTTTCTTTCTTTCTTTCTTTCTTTCTTTCTTTCTTTTTTTGATTTTTTGAGACAGGGTTTCTCCGTAGA
>NW_004949104.1:9308002-9308858 GCF_000317375.1 Microtus ochrogaster
CAGGCACAGCAACACTGCCTGGCATGGATGGCCTCTGTGGCTCCTAAGCCACTACAGGACTGAATCCTTACCCACTACCAGGCACCCTGAACACACGCCCCACACCTCTCTCTGGCCCTGTCTGGGACTCCCATCTCTCTGGTCCCATCCAGAGAACCCATGTACCCCTGTTCTATTTCTTTCTTTCTTTCTTTTTTTTTTTTTTTTTGATTTTTTGAGACAGGGTTTCTCCGTAGATTTTGGGTTCCTGTCCTGGAACTAGCTCTGTAGACCAGGCTGGTCTCGAACTCACAGAGATCCGCCTGCCTCTGCCTCCCGAGTGTTGGGATTAAAAGCGTGCGCCACCACCGCCCGGCTCCCCTGCTCTATTTCAACACCAGATCCTCACTCAGGGAGATACAGCACCTTGTCAGCCCCCCGGATCTCAAAAATACCCTGTTTTTGCCCACAAACAACCTAGCCTTTCCAAGTTTGAGGCCACATGCAATCCAACAGACAGGTGGCCCTCAGGTCCCCATCCCAAAGGGCACAGTAGCCATGCTCACCTGACTGCACCAGAGCATTCTGAGGGTTTCATTCTGTCTGCCTGCCCAGAGACAGGATTCCCTATTAGATAGCAACTCCACAGAAGCCCCCACTTAACAAACACTGAGCCAGGGCACGGCCTAGTTCTTCGGGCTCTCAGGAGGAGCCCTTGAAGCATGGGTTTTCAGTACTTTTTAAGTATCCTTGGCTATAACACAAGGTGAACAGACCCTAACAACAGGAATGCAGCCACCATGAACTTACTCCACAGAGACTTATCTGGGACTCCCACATAAGAACTCAGTAAGGAAGCCGGGCGGTGGAGGCGCAC
>NW_004949104.1:9309108-9322162 GCF_000317375.1 Microtus ochrogaster
CTCCGTGAACTCACCCTACTCCTCGGCTCTCTCTCAGGCTTGATGCTCAGTTCCTCACACTTCTTCAGAGCAAGCTCCAATTTCATTTTCAGGTCTATGGCCTGCTTTAAGTGTTCGCTGTAGATCCCTGCACGGGTAAACCGCTGTAAAACAAAGCATGACTCGCAAAGTTCCCAGCCCATCCCCAGAGAGCCTAGTCTGGCCAGGAGACCCATGGCCTAGCCCCTTCTTCTAGGAAGGGACAAAGTTCTAGGGAGAGGGGAAATGCTCATTCCCCACCCAGGTGAGTGTTCCCGCCTTCCACATCCTTGCTTTGCCTGGTCTTGGAACCCAAGTTCACTGCTGAAGACCAGGTACTGAGCCTCACCTGGACCCAGGAGCACACAGTTGGCAGAAACTTGTTCTGGATGAGTTTGAGCGAATCTCTAGCAGCATGGAGGACAGCAAGGTTGTCTTCATTCTCTTGCACCTTCAGACCATCTAAAACAAGGCAAAGCAAGTCACAGAGGGATGCTAAGGCCAGTCATGTAGCAGAAGCCATGAAACCCACTGGAAATGTGACTCCAAGCATGTCCCAGACATTGGTCAACTCTGAGAGAGAAACATACCGTGTGGAAAAACTCTGGGACAGTATCAACCATTCTGGCTCGGCACTGAGGCTGCCCTTCACACAGCTCCACTGCTCCAGCCCTGGCTTCCCATCCAGAGGGCTAGACTGCTCAGTCACCTTCTCTTTCCTCTTCTCTCAGGACTGCCTCCACCTCTGGGTCCCAGGGTCTCAGTGACCCCTGCCATTCTGCCTTTTCTTGACAGGGTCTTCATTTCCTTCACAATACCTGCTAGGCAGGCCTTCAGAAAGGACCTCACTAGCACTTGTATGCTTCCAAGGCAAGGTGCAGTACAGCAGCGATATCAACCTGGAGCTGTGGATCCTGAAGAGCACCAGTCCCTCCCAACAATATCCCACAAGGTGAACAGATGGCACCTGTGAGGACATCTGGTCCAACCAAGATCAAGAGATGGACAAGTAAGCCCTCTGTGCCCACATGGCTGGAATGCTAGGGCCAGGTACAACTCTGCCACATCCCTCATCATTGTAAACACAGCCAGAAATCATACTTTGATCACATTTTCCTCCTAGGAAGGTGCCCCTGGGGGCCTTCAGGTAGATGCCCATACATCTGCCATGCAGTCTGTATCCCTGCTCATAACCTTATTAGTATAGGGCTATAATGACTGAGAATTCCATGGTGGCAGAAACTCAGAGAAGAGTTACACAGGAAAGACTAACCAGATGGAGGTCCCTCTATCCCTCATAGCCCAACCCAAGGAACTGCAGTTCTACCTTGAGACAACCCAGTGCCAGTGAGGGAGCTGCAAACCTTGCTAGGCCAGGGCAGTGCATGGAGGCACTGCACACCCCCAGCAGTCAGTTACCTGAGGGGAGTTCCACATCCAGAGTGTACTTGTGTGATCCTAGCCCATGGCTCCTCAGGAACTCCTCCGGGTCACTGTGCTCATCCTCATCCCTGGAGAGGTCTTGTGTGGCTGTTAGGGCCAGTGCCTTCAGACCAACAGCAGATCCTACATGGTATGCAGAGTCAACCAGGTCCTTGCTACAGCATGGCTGCTCTTCATTCTGAGATAAAGGGAGACCAGACTCACGAGAAGTTGCCAGGTCTGGGCTCAAGACACAAGGAACATGGCCCTCTGTTATGCCAGATGCCTCAGCAAAGAATTTATCCTCTGGGTATGGGCCAAAGTCCAAGGGCACGAGAAGTTTAAAGCAGTTCTCCACTTCTGTCAGGCTGTATCCAATTTCATCAGACATTTCTGCAGACATGGAAACACTTGCTTACTCTGTCATCTCGAGCCAGAGAGCAACAGATGCCTATAGCTGCTCCCCAGGGCACCAAAGTGAAGATCACAGTGCCGCCAAGGAAAGCCAATGCGCTAGTGCAGAAATCAGAACACTTCCAACCATTTATTAAACTATTAGTGCAAACAGCTCAGTCTCTGGAGCACACCTCTGATCACGGTTGTGTGGCAGTTCACAGGAGCCTATGTGACCACTCCCACAGGCCAGCCTTCCACTCAGAATGGTGGTCCCAGAGAGGTCATCACCACTACACACTTTATCGGGTGGCCCCTCTTGGAGCCCTCTGGGCCATTCACAGCACAGCTGTCTCCCCATAGCCTTCCCCAAGGCCTGGGTTTTCACAGGACAGGTGTATGTGAGAGGCTCTGGACACAGAAAGAACCTAAGACCTGCTCTCGAGAACAGGCTGACTCCCAGGAAGGATGAGGATCTGGGGAATGGAACTCCCAAGAACAGATGCTAGACATGAGAAGAAACAGCAAGAAGGCCTCTACAGAGTGTGGACTCCTTCCTGAAGTCACAGCTATGTCCAGCTCCTCTGTTCAGAGAGTCTTACGCTAAATAGTTACAGGAAGACCAAATCACCAGGAGACACATGCACTACAGGCAGCCTGTGACAGTTCAACACTATCCTGAACCATTCTGTCTTGCCAACCTGCCTGCATGGTTGTTGAGGTAGGTCCTTCCGCTCCTCCAGCCTATAGCCGCTGAGATACCAGCCCATTGGGGCGTGGTCTCTCTCCCTTTAAAAAAGCGGGCCACTTCCCTCTCCTCTC
Source organism: Microtus ochrogaster (assembly GCF_000317375.1). NCBI lineage: Eukaryota > Metazoa > Chordata > Mammalia > Rodentia > Cricetidae > Microtus > Microtus ochrogaster. The sequence continues at coordinate 9,311,764 of NW_004949104.1, forward strand.
TCTCTTCATTTCCTGCTCCGCTTCCAGCGACTAGACTCCCTTCCTGGTCGCGCAGAGGGCTGTTGTCTGGGATGGTGGTCTGTACGTTTTTTTCCCCTTTTAATAAATACCACCCTATTAATCATAATTCCAAACTGGTGTGGCATTGTTTGTGACTTACGCCATCACATGGTCTCAGGCTAGATTAAAGAACAACTAGGGAACAAGCACAAGGGACCACAGGGGGCAGTTTCAAGGGCTTAGCCTAGGAACTTACCTTCCATTTCTCTCTTAGCCCGTTCAGCACTTTCTTTGTGGATTTTATCCAAGTGCTTCTGTTTCTCCTCTTCTCGCTTCCTTTCTGCCAAAGACCTAGCATTGACATCCCGAAAATCCACCTGAGAAATTGAAAAGGAAGTTTAGGATTACCTACAACAAACACAAACACAAAGTACAAAAAGACACAGTGCCATTAACACAAGGCCACAACTTGATAGTTCCTAATCTACAACATTTCAAACAAGGCTGCCTCATCCTGCCACATCTTCTACATCCAACGCCAAGTTCAACACTGTTGGGAAGCAGAATGCTCCTCTAACTGCAGGCCAGGGGTTATCAGCTAGGCCCAGAACATACACACCACCCAGTAGTGAACTCCAATGATGTGGGATGTCCTTCTGTATATGTGTTGCTTTTATTGGTTGAAGAATAAAGCTGTTTTGGCCAATGGCTTAGCAGAGCAAAGTCAGGCAGGCAGGAAGTCCAAAGAGAGATATATGGAGAGAGTAGGTGGAGTCAATGGACGTCTTACAGCTGCCAAAGGAGACAGACGCTGGAACCTTACCCAGTAAGCCGCAGCCTCGTGGCAATACACAGAATAATAGAAATGGGTTAATTTAGCTACCTAGGAATACATCTAAGCTATTGTCCAAGCAGTGCTGTAATTAACATAGTTTCTGTGTGATTATTTGGGTCTGAGCAGTCGGGAAACATAAGAACAGTCTATGCCTACACTCCAGAGAGTAGGTGACACCCATACAAGAACCAGAACCATGCAGGAAGGTCCAGTCATTTGCTTGTGCTGCTGACAGGGGCATGACAGAATCTGGGCAGTGACAGGTGGGTGGAAGGCAGAACAGAACCTGGTGTCTTACTAAGCCCAGCACCAGTCAGAGCTCATGGCAAGAACTAAGCATGGCTTACTGGCAAGAATAGGGTATGTCCCAGAAAGGGGAGCCCATCTTAAAGCAGAGGCATCTAGGAGTATGATTCGTCAGGCTTAGCTCCACTCTCAGGCAGGAGCTAGGTGCAGTTTTCTTCCCCAAGGCTGTTCTGACCTTTAGGGAGCATCCTCCATTCTACTGCATGCTGATCCAGCTGTCTTGCCTACCCTGGGCTGGGCACCCTGCCAAACCCTCAATGCAAAGAGCTCTTTCCCTCATTGGTTGGCCAGTCTTGTCTACCACAGGAAAGCAGACTGTCCTGCCCAAGACTCACTTACCTTTTTGATGTGTTTTAGGAAGTGGTAGCCCAAGGCTAGCTTCTTATAGGCCTCCCCAAACTTCTCATTCCAACCTTCCACAGCCTGCATGGCTGCCTGCTTTAGCCTCTGAGCTGCCTCCCGTGGGGGTGGCAGGGGATGCTCATTATCTGTGCCCAGTGTGAGCTCCAGGAATTCCTGGAAGTCAGAAACAAGCAGCACTCGGAACTGATGAGACCTGGTGAAGAGCTCATCCACGATCTGGAAGGCTGAGAGGCGGATCTCAGCATGGTCCTGGGTCAGCTGTGTCTTCAGCAGGTGGTAGGCGTGGCTCAGCTGCTCCTCGGAAGACCTAAGGGCACAAGTCAGCCTAACCAAATGCTCACTCACGAAAGACAAATAAGCATCACTCTTTGTGTGGGGACACTACAGTTACAAGTGGCAGGGACTGTGCTTGCACTCAATCTTTATTCTTCCCTTCTAAAGCTGAAAAGACATACCGAGGTCTAAACACCAACTGTGGCCCACTCCTGTCCTGTTTCTGTACTGCCCATGAACCAAGAACCCTGTACATTTTCAAATAGCAAAAGCCATTGTTGATGTGGCCCAGTGGCAAAGCATATGGCTAGCACGTGTGAGGTCCTCAGCTGGACCTCCGGCACTGCAAAGATACACTGTGGTTGAAACACATAAAAGAATACTTTTTTTAAAAAAAAATTTATTTATTTATTGTGTATACAATATTCTGTCTGTGTGTATGCCTGCAGGCCAGAAGAGGGCACCAGACCCCATTACAGATGGTTGTGAGCCACCATGTGGTTGCTGGGAATTGAACTCAGGACCTTTGGAAGAGCAGGCAATGCTCTTAACCTCTGAGCCATCTCTCCAGCCCCAAAAGAATACTTTTTGACATATGAACATTACATTAAGAATCAAATGTCAGAGGCTGCAGCGACAGCACAGTGGTTAAAAGCCCTACATGTTCTTCCAGAGGACCTAGATTTGATTTCTAGCAGTCACATGGAGGCTTACGACAATCTCTAACTCTAGTTCTAGGAGATCCTACACACTCTTCAGGCCTCCCTGGGTAGTAGGCATGAACATGGTACACAAATCTACATGCAGGCAAAACACCCATACATATAAAATAATTTAAAAAAATGTCAATGAGTTTTGTTGAAACACGGCTACCCTAATGGTCCCCAGTTACAGACAGTTGTGAGCTGCTACGTGGGTGCTAGGAATCGAACCCGGGCCCTCTGAAAGAACAGTCAAGTGCTTTGGAACTTTTTAGAGACTCTCAGAAGAAGCCTTTTTCCATCAAAGTAGGAAGAATTGTGCTTGTAGCAGGGACTTGCATTCCAATCTCAGGAACGGTAATGCAGGATATGATTGATGTGGGATGTGGGATATCCTTCTGTACACTGTGAATATGTATTCCTCCTATTGGCTAATGAAGAACCTGCTCTGGCCTATGGCAGGATAGAATATAGCTAAGCAGAAAATCCAAGCAGAGAGGGAAAGAGAAAGAAGTGGGGTCAAGAGAAATGCCAGGGAGTCGCTGATAGAACATGATGCCAGAACACCTAAGATAATGACAAGGTCACGTGGTGATATACAGACTATTAGAAACAGGTTAATTAACAAGTGAGAGGTAGCCAGTTATAGCCTAAGCCACCAGTCAAACAATTATAACCAGTTGCCGGGACCAGTGAGCTGAAGAGAAACCAGTCCAGTGGGTGCAGACGAGACAGAGAGAAGTCTCCAGTTACACATGATCTCTGAAGAGACAACACTAGCTGGTTCCAACTCTAGTTAAGAATGGGAAACAGCCGGGCGATGGTGGCGCATGCCTTTAATCCTAGCACTTGGGAGGCAGAAGCAGGCGGATAACTGTGAGTTCAAGACAGCCTGGTCTACAAGAGCTAGTTTCAGGACAGGCTCCAAAACTACAGAGAAACCTTGTCTTGAAAAACCAAAAAATAAAAAAAGAATGAGAAACAAAAAAGCTGGAGCCTCACCTGCACCTGGAATTCCAGCGAGTGTGATGTGTGATGGATGGACTGGGGAACATCTGAATCCTTTGAGTCTCTTGAGGAGTCTACATACAAGTCAAAGGCAGGTATTTTTTTTACCCCCAGAGGCTGCTTCTTGTCTCTCCTAAGATACATCCTCTGTTACCTTGGTTGCCCAGCTACAAAGTATCCTCAAGAACTGAAACTATGTTTGATTTTGTCAAAATTACTTAACAAGTGGATGTGCTTGCTGGGTATGTCTGGAGATCTTGAGTTAGATCCCTAGAACTGACATAAAGGTGGACAGAGAGAACCAACTCCACCAAGTCATCCTCTGACCTCTACATGAGTGCAGTCATACCTGCATGCACCTGTTTGAATGCACATGTGCACTAATGTGTGCACACATAGAAAAATAATACATTTCAAACATGCAGACAAAGAAATATATTAATCGTGAGAACCTAAAGAAGAAGAGACCAATATTTTACTGTAACATCTTCTGGTTTTAATATAGGCTGGCTGGTGAGAGGTTTGGTCAGAAGATGGAAGGATCTATACTTGGTCCTCACTATTTGTACTCCTGACAAAAGAGGATCTAGGAAGAAAAAGAGGAAGTATACCAGCAGATTATTTACTCAAACTCTCACTGCTGTGTATTCTGAGTGAACACCTCCCACATCAGGAACCCACTAACTGGGATCATACAACCCCAGCAGGGACCCACAGGTGTAGGCTGGTGACTGAAAGCCTCCTTGTAGGGAAGAAAAGTTAAGAAACCTGTTAACTATGATAAAACCAGAGAAGTTTCTCTGTGTCTGAGCGACTTCTCTATTGCTGTGATAAGACACCACGACCAAGGCCACTTAAAGAAGAAAGGGTTTAATTTGGGCTTAGAGTTTCAGAGGGTTAGAGTCCACAATGGTGGAGCAATAGCTGAAGGCTCACACCTTAAACCACAGGCAGGAGGCAGAGAGAGCTTGGAGATAGCAGACTTTTGGAGCCTCAAAGCCTGTCCCAGTGACATACCTCCTCTAACAGTAGAAACTACTGAGATGCCTCAGGAAATTATTAATGTGGTGGGAAATGTTAAATATGGGGTTTGTTCTTTGAATATCCTGATTATTGGGTTTGTTTGTTTTTTGGTCAACTTAACACAAGCTAGAGTTATCTGGAAAAAAACCATAACGTCTCCATTAGACTTCCTGAAGGCAAGTATGTGGGGGCATTTTCTTGATTAATATTGATATAGGAGAGCCTAGCCCACTGGGGGTGACCCACTCCTGGGCAGGTAGTCCTAAACTGTAAAGAAAACAGGCTGAGCAAGCCAGTAAGCAATACCCCTAAATGAATTCTGCTTCAGTTCCTTCCTCCTTTCTACTTCAAGTTCCTGCTCTGATTTCCCTCAGTGTGGAATGTGACCCGAGAGTTTTAAGACAAAATGAACCCTTTTCCCCTGCAAGTTGCTTCTTCTGATCATGTTTTTATGACAGCAATAGAAAAGTAACTAAACACAGCCTTAAGCAATAATCCAGGATCCCTTCCTAAATAAACCCCTGCATAACCAGGGTTGATGGGAATGCTCAAAAGTCAAAGGAACTATTGTTTTCAGTCCCAACCTTTGCAATTGCCCAAAACATGGTCAAATAACAAGCATACCACTGAGGTCCTCACCAAAAAGTCATGAACCTTCCTACATCCATAGGTTACTTCTTCAGCTAAACTATAACTGTGGATATCCAGATTACTTGTATGCTACACCAGCCACAGAATGCTCAGACATGAGCTCATTAAAGATATAAATGCCAAACGTGGAACATTTACACAATGGAGTACTACACAGCAGAAAAAATAACAGCAGCTTGAATTTTGCAGGAAAATGGATGGAGCTAGAAAACATTATTTTGAGTGAGGTAACCCAGACACAAAAAGACAATTATCACATGTACTCAGTCATAAGTGGTTTGTAAACATAAAGCAAAGAAAACCAGCCATCAAACCACAATCCCAGAGAACTTAGACAACAATACGGGACGCTAAGAGAGACTGGAATCTGGTTTCTGGAATAAAGTTTGCTTCTGGTTTATTAGATTTTGGTGGTCTGTCTCCATCTTTGTGTGACCCCCCTCCCCCAACCAATAGACTATAACATGTAAGATGAAATAGACAACTCCTCTCCAAGTTACTTTTGGTCATGGTGTTTATCCCAGCAACAGAAAGCAAATGAGTTCAAGGCCATTGGCTGTAGGAATCATATTACTCTTGTTTGGGCATTGATTTTTAAGTCCTTTGTTTTCTAATTCTTATCATCTAAGATACAGCAATTTCAGACTAAGCTGGAGAATCTGAATTCTCCTCCCCAGTCACTAGATAACAGCTTTGTGGTTTCTCTTACATGCCCTGAGATATGGAAGTAGTTATGGAAGCTTAGATGGTCATTTTTTTAACTTAAAAGATTATTGTTGTGTGTTTGACTCTTGAAGCATGCGTGGGTGCGCATTCCACAACACGTGTAGAGACGGCAGGACAACAACTCTGTGGAGCGGGTTCTCTCCTTCCACCTCCTCTTGGGAGGAAGGATTAAGCTCAGGCTGCCAGGCTTGCAGAGGACTCACCAATATCTTAACAGCCATCAGATTGCCATTCTTTAGCTTCCTTGCTTTCCCAAAGGATTCCTAAAACCATAGATATCAGGTGGAAAGTGAGACCCCAAAGACCTTCTACAAAGCTTACTAAACTAAAAACACACCCCTGAGGGATTTAAGATGCTAATGAGGCATTGTCTTAGTTACTCTTTTAATGTTATGAAAAGACACCACAATCAAGGCAACTTACAGAAGAAAGAGCTTACTGGGGCTTACAGTTTCAGATGGTGAGTCCATGATCATCATGGTGGGAAGTATGGCGGCAGGCATAGTGCTGGGGCAATAGCTGAGAGCTCCCATCTTGAGACAACATGAAACAACAGCAGAAAAAAAGCTAACTAGGAATGGTGTGGGCTTTTAAAATCTCAAAGCCCACCCCAGGGACACGCCTCCTCCAACAAGGCCACACCTCCTAAGCCTTCCAGAACCATTTCACTAACGGGAGACCAAGCATTCAAATACATGAGTCATTCTCATTCAAACCACCACAGACAAGGAATGCATGTAGAAACACAACAGACAGAGCAGGGAACGCTCACAATAACACAAGAGCTCTTTGTATTCCAGGGATATTTGAGATGCTAAACTCTCTCCCGTCTCTAGCCAGCTTCCTCCTTGGAAGAGTATTCATTCTTAATAAATTTTCCTGCTTTACTTGCTACTATCCACATGTCTCTGTTCAAATCTTTGTTCTGAGACAGAAAAACCTGGAACCCCTCCAGAGGTGCCCTCTAAAGCTCATTGTTAGCAGGACAGTCCCAGGTGCATGCCCCCCCCCACCTCTTCTACAGGAAACAGAAAGATGCTCACCGTCCTCTTTCCCTCTCCAACACCCTGTGTAAATCAGACAGAAGAGCTTTTCTGGGGTGTGCGGCAAAACCAGGACTGGACTAGAAGCTTTATCGAAATGTAAATATTCTAGCACTTTCTAAATAATCACTTGTTTTCTCCTTTTGTGACCAAGGCAATGAAGGAAGTGTGCTTCCTCACTAAATATGACTGCCTTCGGAGGCAAGGCAGGGTGTTTTCATCTAATACAGATGGGAACAACAACCTTAAGAACAGGAAGAACACTGACGGCACATGCCTAAGATCCCAACCGAACACCTGGTAAGTGGAGGCAGAAGATCAAAAGTTCACAGCCAGCCTTAGCTACATTGTAAGAGGTCAACCTAGGCTACATAAGACTCTGTCTCAAATGAAAGGAAAAAGAAAGGGAGAGTAGAGGCAGGGGTAGCTCAGTGACACAGTTTGCCTAGCATGCTTGAGGCTCCTGAGTTCGTCCCTCGAGCTATATTTTACTGACATGCTATGATTGCTTCGTAACATTACAGAAATGATCAGAGGCGTCAAGCTTAGACCCGTGCTACATTCTGGACTAAGGCGCACTGGAGATTACAGCCCCGCAACTCTTTTTGTGGTTCTTTACAGTTTCTGACACAAGGTCTCACTATGTAGCCAATCCTGGCCGGGAACTCATGACCCTCCTGCCTCCACCTCCCAACAGGCAAGTGCTTCCATGCCCCAGTGGTTAGAAAACCGCTTTCCATGGTGAAGGCAGGAGGCGGCAGAGATGTACAAGAAGACAGAAGGGTTCAGTGTGGGTGCTCACTGGACCAGTTATTTTACACGTTTAACCTAAATACATACTTGCAAATTTTCTTCAGTTCCTTCATTTTCTGAGCATTCAGTTGGGTTTCTCCTGACGTTGTGAGCTCCTCTATCAACTGTGAAAGTTTGTGATCCATATCTAGAAACGAGGGACCCGGAGATGCAGGGTTAACATCCAGTACTTCACAGTTTTGGTTTTAGCAACAAAGTTTACTGAGTCCCAAAAAGTAGTGGGTACTATGGCAAGGGCCCTAGGGTGTCTCTGTAGGACGTCCCCCAGGCGAAGGAGGCTAGTCAGCTCATTGCCACCAAAAGCCATCAAGCCCTTGGACGGTAATAGCTAAGGTTCTGAAGATGACACTAACTCCGGAGGTCTACAGTCAGCTGTGTGGGAGTCGAAACCAAGCCGGTACTGGCTCTTAAATGGAAAATGTCACTAAGTTATACTGAAACTGGCCTTCGCACGCTGGCCGCACAGGACACTCTCTCCGCTAGTGATAGCCTCTGGACCACTGCAGGGGCGACCGATCCGTCCCCGCGGGCCTCGGTGCGCTGCAGTCGCTGCCTGACCCTCCGCCTCAGGAAATCTAATCCCACCGTTCCGGGGCCGCTGTGACACAGGCCGCCGGATGCGGCAGTTCCCTTCGCCCACCCTTTCCGGTGGAGGGAGATGCCTGTCACAGGCCACGGAGCGCAGCAGCATAGATTCACGAAGGCCCAAGGCTCAGGAGCGGAAGTCAACGTGACGTGAGACGCGACCGCCCTTGTCCCGCCCCTCCCAGACAAGGCCCCCGCCAGTCTCCGTCATTTGCCCGGGTGGTCCCACAGCGCAGGCGCGAGGGTCCAGCAACGTGGTGACGCAGACGCGCCTCCAGGGGGCGGGATAGTTCTAGAACTACGCGCGAGAAAAAGGAGGCGCGAGGGCGCAGCAAGTTCTTAAAGGGGAGGTGGCACCCGGGCAGGAGTATGAAACACAGGCGTAGAAAGAGGTTTTGATCGGGGCATCAGTTCCTTGGCCACCAGGAGGCTCGCATCTGCTAAGAAAGCTCAGAAGAGAGTCTGGGCGCAAGTCCGGGGGGGAGGGGTCTGCCCGCCTCCCTGACCGGGTCAGCTAGCTGTCCACCCCCAGGCCGGGCCATCGGAGGAGGCACAGTGCAAGGCTGCCTCGGGGTAGTGGTTGCAGTGATCGGATATTTTTAAGTGTCAGTTCTGTCTCAGCGTAGAATGATTTTAAAGGCTATGGCTCACGGCTAGAGCTGCTTGCTCCCTTCCGTATAGTTTCACCATGTCCAGGTCACTGGCTCTTGCCAACCTCCCCCTGCTTCAGTCTGCTGGCCAGCTCTCCGTTGAACATATCCCGGCCACTGTCACTTCATCCTTCTCGCAACTCGCCGCTCTGCCTTTTGCAGTCAGCCCTTTCTCTGTTAGCCCTGCTTCATCCAGCAAAGAAGTGGCGTTCACGGGCCTTCCCTTTGAGGCCCGGGTTCTCCACCCACAGTGCAATCAGCAAGTTTGTGTGTACTGAAGTGCGATCGTCTATTATTTATTTATTTATTTATTTATTTATTTATTTATTTATTTATTTATTTATTTATTTATTTATTTATTTATTTATTTATTTATTTATTTATTTATTTATTCTTTGACTATACTTATGGACTGTGTGCCTATTGCCCCACCCTGAATTTGGGCCAGTGACCCGAGTCAACTGGACTTTTCTTCTCACTTGTGTTCAGTATATGAGGACCTGGCAGCCCAACTTTAGAATGTGTTCAGCATCTGAGCTCTTCCTACCGCCTCGTGCCCGCTGCTAGGTCCAGTCCCTATACACTTGTGGGGTGATGATTGCGGCCTGCGGCTTCCCTACTTCACACGCTCACCTTACACAAAGGTATGTCACAGGTTTGCCGCCCCCCTCCCCCCCATGAAAAAGGATGAACTATCTTTAAGATGTTTTTATTACATTTATTTATTTTTATTATTTATGTATTGGGGAGGTTAGAAGGTGGGTCCTCTTGTGGAATCAGGACAACCTGTGGGAGCTTCTCTCACCACTCAAACTGAAGTTGCCCAGCCTGGTGACGTGCCTTCACAGCTGAGCCATCTAGGCGACCAGAATGTCTTTTAGGGCAGTAAAAGAAAAGTCGAGCCAGACGTGTTCACATGTGCAGCAAAGCATCCTTCCAAAGCTGAGCTTCCTCCAAACAGGAGCAAGCTGTTGCATGCCAGCATGCCAGCATGCCAGCAGGAGTCCCTTCAGAGAAGGAAATGATTCTAAATGCAGATGTCAAGTAACTGAAGAACTAACTGTAAATGATAAAGGTGATGAAATCTTTTCAAATTCCTTTTATAAGCCACAGTTCAATAGACTATGAAGTTTAATATTCAGGAAAAAATATGACCACAGTTACTCAAGTGACAAGGAGGGGGAAATGGTGGTATATAGTCCAAGAGTTGTGTTCTTACATAAATTGGTATACTACTTGGAGGTACATTCTGATAAACAAATGCCAGTCCGATACAACACCTAATGACATAGCAGACTTTTGTTTAAGTATGCTATTATCACAAAACAATGTAACTAGCCGGGCGATGGTGGCGCATGCCTTTAATCCCAGCACTCGGGAGGCAGAGGCAGGCGGATCTCTGTGAGTTCGAGACCAGCCTGG
>NW_004949104.1:9322262-9334094 GCF_000317375.1 Microtus ochrogaster
TGTGAGTTCGAGACCAGCCTGGTCTACAGAGCTAGTTCCAGGACAGGCTCCAAAGCCACAGAGAAACCCTGTCTCGGAAAACCAAAAAAAAAAACAAAAAACAAAAAACAAAAAACAAAAAACAAAACAAAAAAAAAACAATGTAACTGCCTAATATCCATTTCTCAGAATATGCCACTGCCATCAAATGAACCTTGAAGTAACAGTGAATTAGTGCACAAGGCTGGGAGTGTGGCTTACTGACAGAGCACTGACCCAGCATATCTGGGGCCCTAGATTTGATCCCACACACAAAACGGCACATCACTGCAAAGATAAAATGGGATCAATTTAAAGTAAAATGAATATAGGTGAAAAAGACAGAACAAAGAACAGAGGAGACAAATAGGAAACAGGTAGCAAACAGCAGCCTTAAATCTAGCAGGAGAGTGACATGTCAGACAGGCCTGCTGGCACATGCCTTTAATCCCAGGACTCAACTTTAATTCTTACATTCAGCAGGCAAATGCAGGCGGATCTTTTTAAATCCAAGGCCAGATTGGTCTGTATAGTAAGCTCCACGACAGCCAGAGCTATTTAGGGAGACTCAGTCCAACAGCAACAACAATGGCAAGAGTCTGGACGAGGGGCTTTTTTGGTCCTCAGGTCAACAACACACAGAGAGGTTGCATAACCCAGCACTGAGATTTTCATTCAACAACGTATTTGCTCTTTTTTCCTCTTCACAGATAACCTTCACTCAGAGTGTTTAAATGTTGTTTTTGCTGTTCCCCTAGATATTCTGCCACTCATAAGACACTCAGAGGCTAGCATTAAATAATGGGCCCTTTATACAAAGGTTTGGCAGGAGCTCTGAAGCTTCACTGCCTTCCACTCAAAATAAGGGAGAATTGCTCTTGGGACTCAGCAACTATGAGGAAAGTAAACAAGCCAGCAAGGTCTAAAACAAAAAACAGAAAAACAGAACAGCGCCGGCCGGTGGTGGCGCACACCTTTAATCCCAGCACTTAGGAGGCTGAGGCAGAGGCAGATGGATCTCTGTAAATTGGAGGCCAACCTGGTCTACAGAGTAAGTTCCAGGGCAGGTTCCAAAACTACATCAAGAAACCCCATCTCGGGAAAAAAATAAAATAAAACCAACCCAAAACAAACAAGCAAGCAAAACCACCACTTGCATCAGTTTTTCTGTCAAATTATTGAGTACAGCAGCATGGACTGGAGGCACCGTTCTGAAATCTATCCCTCCATGATCCTCCTACCCTCCTCAGCCACACTTCCATGTTCAAAGGGCATGGGGGAGGGAGGAGGCTGGAGAGGTGGCTCAGCAATTAAGGGCACTTGCTTCTCTTGCAGAAAACCTGGGTTAAGTTCCAACCTAACACCTACATGGGAATCGTGGCTCACAGGTGTAACTCCAGCTTCAAGGGATCTGATCCCCTTTCCTGGCTCCTGTGGGCACTGTATGCATGTGGTACACATACACCTGTATAACCAAACAAGCAAATGCTATACACATAATTTGTCTGGAGATGGCACAGTAATCTATCATCTATTTATAGGCCCCAATTTACTCAAATACATAATTCTCCAATGGTTGTATGCAAGGTGCACTCCAGCTGTATTACCCTTCCTGTTTTGTTTTTAATTTTTTAATATTTTGTTACATGCATGTACGTGCGCCATGTGTGACCTGATGCCCTACGTTAGAAGGCACTGGATTCTCTGGAACTGGAGGCACAGACGGTTGTAAGATACCATGTGGGTGATGGGAACCAAACCTGGATGCTCTGCAAGAGCAACAAGTGCTTTGTTTGCTTTTTTGTTTTTCAAAATAGGGTTTCTCTGTATAACAGCCCTAGCTTTCCTGGAACTAGCCCTTGTAGACCAGGCTGGCCTTGAACTCACAGAGATCCGCCTGCCTCTGCCCCCAAGTGCTGGTGTAACAAGTGCTCTTAAGCACTGAGTCATCTCTTCAGCCCCCATCACCAGATTTTCTTTTTATTTAATTTTATGTACATTGGCCTGAGGGTTTCAGATGCCCTGGAACTGGAGTTACACACAGTTGTGAGCTGGCATGTGGTTGCTGGGAATTGAACCCAGATCCTCTGGAAAAGCAGTCAGTGCTCTTAACTGCTGAGCCATCTCTCCAGTCCCATGTTATTTTCTTAGAGGGGAGGGATATACAAGAGTGGGTAAGCTTAGTCTTTTTGGAGTGCCGCTTTACCTCTGTGCCCATCTGCTGCTGATGTTTGTTCCTGCTGCTTTTAGGTGTTGCCATAAACTAAAGTGCACTTGGTCCCAGTATCCACGAAGGCTCCAGTTTTGCTTATTAGTAGGGTCCAAGCAACATGTAATTCAATGTGGGGCCTCGGGTCACCATGCAAGGAAGTCACCTGCAGACAACATTGACCATCACATTAAGGATGCAGCGGAGATTTCCATTTTGTGAGAGCTCCTACTTCCACAGCAGTGGGAATGCACTGGAGGAGCGATACCCAAAGTTATTCTCTAGTTTCCAGGCCTGTGCACACACACCCATACACATATAAAACTGCGGCGGTTTAAATGAGAATAGCCCTCATTTGAATGCTTGGTCTCCACTTGGAACTGTTCAGGATGGATCAGGAGTGGCCTTTTTGGAAGAGGTGTCACTGGGGGTGGGTTTAGTTATTCCTCTGCCTCGTGGCTGTCCTGCACAGCTGCCTGCTGCCATGCTTTCCACCATGATGGTCATGGACTCTAATGCTCTGGAGCCGAGTCCTCAAATTAAACACTTTTTTCTATAGGCTGCCTCCATGTCTTATCATAGCAATAAAAGCAACCAAGACACAAACCTTGGAAGTCACCATCTTTATTTTGTCCTACTATCTATTCCCACCCTAATCAGAGGCTAGCATGCATGTCCTTCCCATGTGTCATCCCTCCCTCAAGGAAGATAGCTCAGCTTGAGCTGTATGTCTTATCACCCAAGGCAGGAATCCTATAGCTGCCACTACAGCAGGACATGTGAACTTATACCACACCAAGAAAGCCAAGGCACCAGCAGACCAGAGACTGAATGCCATTAAGTCCAGCTTGGTGAACCAATGTGTTTATTTGGATTACTTCCAGAACATGGACCAAGAAATTCCCCATGTAACTTATAAGCAGCAATAACACCCTTACTCCCATATCTGTTTACCCTGTATAATCTTTGTGAGGGGAAAAGCCTCTGGAACCTTCCCCCTTTCCCCAAGAGAATGTTAACATGTTTAATTGCAGGAAGGCCATGTGCAGGAATGACAATGGCCATACTGACCCAAAGGACAGCTACCTTGCAGGAAAGGACAGAAAAAAAGTGCTGACATCATTCTGTTACCACCTGTCACTGATGCCATGGGTAGAAGTGGAAGGCCCAGACAGGCTGCGGCTCCAGTATAGAGGTGTCAACTGGTGCTAGGTCAGAGAGACCCCCCAAACAGAGTAGCTCCTGAGAGCACTGGAAAGCAGTAGGTACCACAGGCAAAGCCTACTCCTACCACCGTTTGAACTGAGGTACATGTGTTTGGCTCTGCTGGCAGAACTGAGTGATGTGGACAATGTAGCTGCCATGCAGGGAGAGTCAGAATGGAGGGAAGTGAAAAAGTGTATACAATGTCATGAGTATAGAGAAGCGAACACTCAGGACCCCTGCTTGCTGTTGTCTACAGCTTGAACCCTTGCCCCAACAGTGGCTCCTAAGATCCCAGGAACAGACACAACAAGAATTGCTATCAAGATCCACTTTGGTTCTTCAGAAAACCTGCAATGCTCCAGCTCCAGGTGGGCGCTGGCTAGGCTGGCAGGAGCCAGCTGTTACCTTAGGCCTCTTAATATTTATGCCCTCATTCCTCAGAAGAGCCCCTTGGAGGTTAGCAGGCTAAGTTGTATATAGTAGACCAGCAGTGTGCTGAGTCCCTTTACTGTAGTGATAGGGCAAACCCAGGTCCCATATAGATACTGTATAGCCTACTGGTTGGCAGGGTGAGTGGAAGAGACCAGAGGTCTTAGAAATACCTCACACAAAAAATGAGAAATAGAAAGCTATTTTATTAACACGCTTTACATTTACAGTTAATTAGCTAATCAACATCAACATGCAAAAATAAGCGCTAGATACAAACCTCTACAATATGGTTTTGTGTGAATTACAATGGTTCATCTGTTTTGAAAACCCGTCAGTACTTACTTTAGCTCAACTATCAGTTTCTGTAATGAAAAGCATTTACACTCTAGGACTACGGAACCACCTGGCAAGGCCTCTGCAGAAACTCGGTCCAGTGGCTTTCCCGTGAATACATTCTCAAAGCAGGAGATAAGGCGGTGCTGGAGGTGAGATACTGAACCTGTACACAGACACAGCCCCAGACACCCTGGCCATGTAGGCGGAGCCTCCTCAAGTAGCAGCCCAGGCATGTACGGTGCATGGTGCTTTGGCAGCAGCTAGACAGTGAAGTCAGGAAAGGCCTTGGCACCACGTCACAAGTCACTGCAGCCAACCTGGTGTGGCCAACACCTTGCCCAGGCTGTGGCCAACAGGAGTTGGCAAAGGACCAGCCTGTTCCTCAAACTCCCCTGAGTCCCATCACTAGCAAAAGGAAGGAAGGAAATGGAGAAACACAGGGAAATAACCGATGAACCAATTCCTACTTCTGAGATGCTCTGGATTTCCTTGGTGTTCAGGTCACACTGTAGAGAATGTTTCCTCTGAGAGGTGCAAGAACTTGCAGAGGCATCAGTCGACTTATGTTACAAAATCCTACCAATCAAACGCTGTTCTCAAGCACAGACTTATTAAATCTCACTTCCTCTTTTCCTAAGAGTATTTGTCGTTGCTCACTGATCTTTGGTCGCAAGAAACAAATGCCGAGGCAGGCTGGGGTCGGGGTTATGGGTCAGGGTAGGAGGGTATGGCTCCCACCCACCACAGCCTCTGGCCAAAAGCGTGCACGTGGCAACGCAAGGCCTACATGATGTATACTTTCTCAGCTTGGGAGAAGTGGAAGACTTCTTTGGTTCTTGGGCAAACAACTTTATCATCTTGACGGATAGAGAGCAGAGACTGAAAAAACAAGACCAGAGTTAGGCATTAAAATGAGAAAATCCAGCGCAAAAAAGATCTGAATTAGGGCCCATCCCCCAAAATAAGCTACCATAGATTAATCAGCTAATTTTATAGTTTTTAACTTTTATAAGTATTTTGCCTGCATGTATGTATACATGTGTGCCTGATGCTTCTGAAAGTCAGCAAAGGGTGTCAGATCCTGTGGAACTTGTTATGGACAGCTGTGAGTTACCATGCAGATGTTTGGAACCAAACCCGGGTTCTCTACGAGAATAACACATGCTCTTAACTACTGAGCTATCTCTTCAGCTTCAAGCCACCTAATGTTACAAAGTCACTTGAATGCACACCTGTCAAAGAAACCTGAAGTTGTTCAAATGTAATGTTACCCCAACCCTGGTTCCCCCTTACCCTCCACACAGCTGCCTTGCCCAGCCCAACCTAGCCCGCAGCCCTCCTCATCCGGGCCCCTCACATTGTAGCCATAGACATAACCATTAGGCAGCATCATGGGTGGGTTGTTCTCATTCATCACGTCACCAGAGATCTTGCAGACCAGGCGGGAGTTGGCACAGTGAGCCATGGGCAGGGGCTGCGCCAATTTGTTCAGAGAGCGGCTGCACACAGGGCAGTCGGGGCTCTTGGAGCTGCCATCCTCCTTGTAGCACTGTCTGTACACACGGTTAAGGAAAGGCTGTACCAACAAGGCAGGCATGTTGTGACCACTACTGTCTACACACAGGGCATCCTTATGGTCATAGGGACACCATGCAGAAAACAAAGAAGGCTCAAGGTGAAAAAAATGCTATACTATTCAATAACAATGGTTACCAACACCTGACTTGAGACAAGCCACTAGCATGGCCAAGCAGTGGTACCATGCACCTTTGCTGGCACCTCACCCAAGTGTGAGACAGGATATTCTGGTGACTGTCAGGAGATGTCAGGCAAACACATGCTTGTTCTCCAGTGTCCACCAGAGATGGTGAGAAGGATGGGCCTTGAGCCTCAGCTTGGAGCATAACACAACACACACCAGCTGTGACCCCAAACAGCCACTACTTTGTGGGACAGCCAGTCACACACAGAATTGGCTACATGTAGCAATCAGGTTAGGCATATAAGGGACAGGTTCAGACAGAGAGGTAGGGTTTAGCCATACAATAGATACAAGTCATCCACAGTAAGTAAGCAACTCACCCGAGGGGGCAGGGACAGACCCACAAGAGATGAGGGTCAAACACATGTGGGAAGGTCAGCCACACAAAGGACAAGAATCTACATCTACCATAGGGGATGGTCCATCACAGGAAGGAATAGGTCAGCCACACAAAAGGGAGCCATACAAGGGTTTAGTATGTCAGATATAGGCAAGAAGGGATCAGCCTTTCTTGTCCTTCCTAAGAAGGGAGGCTAACTTGCCAGAGCCATGACCACTATGAATCAAGCTGGCTAGACAACCAGGGCTCAGGTCTTAAGGACTCTTGGGAAGTCAGTATCAGGTGCATGGCAATATTTGAGATGCAAAAGCCACGAAGAGTAGATAGACCAAGAAAAGACCAAGCTGCGGGTCCTATACCCTCTCAACCTTTACCCCAAAGGACAAGGTGGAGCAAAAAGGATACGGTGTCTTTATTGCCGAGAGCCCAGCCTGCAGGGTGAGGGTGAAGACGGAGCTGTTTCCTAGCTGGTGCAGTCGGTAGTTGTCATATCGAAACTGTTGGATCAGCATCCGCCACCGGGCTGGGTCCAAAAGGTCCTGAAAACCAACATGGAAATGCTGGGACCCTCCCTTGGCAGTTACTGAGAGGCCCAGACAATACAGATGCTCCAGTAGCCATTGCAAGGCCCCTGCTGGCTTAATATTCCAGAATACTCCCTGGTGTGTATCCTGTGGTCTTGCAACTATAAACAGAATCACAGAATAAAACTGAAAGGGAGGTCACTCCAGAGAAGCAATGCTCAGCTCAGAACTACGTCTGGTTAATGCATGTCTTAGACACACATAAGGGATGCACATGCACAAGAGCAGAAGAGGTGAAGCTCACTGTCACCAGGGACACCACACACTTCCCTTCCACCTTTAATAGAAACATGGCTTTCAGTATTAGTCTATGAAAGCAGTCTACAGAGGAGTATGCCCAGTCTGGGACGCTCTCATAGAAGGGATGGATCACCACTTTCCTCTGAAGGAAGCTTCCTCCCTGCCTTCCTCACTAGTGCCCTGGTTTTTCCCTCCTTAATTTATAAAAGCCATTCTTTCAGTTCTTTTTATAGCTTGCTGTACCCTTAAATGCCTGACTGCCCCCAAGACAAAGGTTTTCAGTATGATCTTGGTCTTTCTCTTTCAGGTCACTAAATTTCTATCACTGACAGGACTTGATAAGCTATTCTTGTTACCCCACGAGGAGGCTTTCTCCCTTGTGCGCATTGGTGGGACAGCAGGTATGTTCCACCCCTCCCTGTACTATGAGGTCTTGCATCAGAGAGAGATGGTTCATCTTCTAACTCAGATGCCTCAGGCCCAAACCAAACCTCCTCCAATGCAGTGAAGAGAAATTTACAACATCAGTTTAAAAAATGAGTTTCGATATTCCTGACACTCTGGTCTGATGGCATTTCAGTACATGATGCTCCATTCCTCAAAGCTGGGTGGGTTTACTAGGGCTCAGAGCAAATCCAGTGGCTTCTTCTGAAGACCGGCACCAACCGGGTCTACTCAGGCATGCTGCCACTGTGGGTGAGGCTGCAGGGCAGACACAAAAGCCTCTGACAAAGGCCAGTCTCTAAGTATAGAACTCTATGAGCCAAGCCTGTACCTAATGCCTGCAGAGGTCTTGGCTTGGTGAGGCTATACTCAAAAGAGGTAAACAGGCTGCTCACTCAGGGCTAGGCACAGATACCCTGACGTGGGCTGAAGTTTGTACAAAGCTGTCTGGGCAATGGAACATGATCCTGTCCCAGATCTCCCTCACCACAGGCTAGAGAACAGGGGGTTGCAAACAAGAGGCCTGCACCAAGGGGAAAGACCAGGCACAGCCCAGGAAGGGCAAGAACACCACCATGACCAGACTCGAGTGCCCTTTAGACCCAGAACTCTGGCCTTACAAAAACAGCAAGGAGGCGAGGGAGAGCAGAGCAGGAGGCAGGCTGTGGATATGACTAACGGCTACGGGAAGAGAGCACCAAGGAGGGGTGGCAGGGAGCGAAGACCCCAGAGCTGCCAGGGTGAAATCTCCTCACCTTTGCCCCAAACTTTGCATCGGCTGGATGGGAATAAAGCAAGAAAAGCACAGCTGGGTAGGACAAGCTATGAGGTGTGAAGAAGGGACAATGGATGGGCCCTCAGGAGCTGGCTAGCATCCTCTAATCCATCCCAGTGGACCCCTGACTCCAAGGACCAGTAGAAACCTAGATGCCAGGGTCATGAACATTACCTTATATGGGGAGATGTGTGTATCTGGAGGGAAGGCCAACATGCCCATGACCTGGCGAACCTCATCCAGCTGGCTCCCTTCAGCCTGACTGAAGTGCTTTCTTGCATGTCTGAAAAACAACATTTCGGCACATTTGTTTGTATTCCCAGATTTTCAATAATTAATCACTTAGACAATCAACTCAGAGGTTAAAAGACGATTTGTGAGAGTTAGGTATTTCCTTCTACTATGTGTATCTCAGAGGTTACACTAAGGTTGCCAGGCTGAGAGGCAAGTGCCTTCCTTTACCTGCTAGGCCAACTCTCTGAGCCCCAGAACTCCAATTGAAAGGACCTAGACTAGCAGGTCCTTCATAATCTGGCATAAAGGAATCCCATCCCAGAAGATGTGCTGGGCAGGGCCTGAGGGGTCAAGATATCAGAAAATGGGTTCAGTTAGTGCTAGAATTATTGCCTGAGCCTTCAAGTAGTTCCATTTGCCCTGAGTGCTTACCTCAGGCCCAGGGACTTGAGTCCAACATCTTTAATTCTAAGTTGTTTGGAGTAACTGGGGCCCACAGATGGACTCCAAGACTTGTCTAGCCCATCATGTACAAGCAAACACACACTGTGGGCTTTCACATGTGATACACATGGCTGTCTCTGGAAGGGCTGGGCAGCCAGGAGGACTATGGAACTTTCCTCCGCAGGCCACTAGCCCTTAAGACGTAAAGCTTCATATCTTCCCACAAGGCCTCACTCACTGTCATAGCCTCTATACCCTGAGTCCCTCCTGCAGAACCAGTCCCTTTAACCAGTGGCCAGTAGCACAGCAGAACCCCTAGAATCAAATCACCATGTAGGTCAGCCCTGTGCTAAGTCAGGAAAAAAGAGCTAGAAAGTCCTGGGAACCTGAGGCAGCCTTGGGGTAAGAATGGGTATGTATGGTTAGATAGAGAATAAAATTAGCAGACAATGTCACCAAGCAACCTCCAGGAAGTAGCAAGATGGCCACAAAGCCAGAGGAAGTGGGAGGTATGCCTAGGTTAAGGATACAACCAACTACTCACATAGCTTCCCACTCAACAGAAGCAGTGAGTCGAGACCAATACCAGGTGTAGGACTCTGACATCCTAATCCCAGGGGAAAAGAACCAATTTTGCTTTAATGAGTATCTCCAACAGTAAAAAACAAAACAGAGTTTGGCTTTTTATTATATATAGGTTTTTCAACCTATTATTATAGGTTGAAAGCTTGGCTGTCAGCTATGGCATGATTTAAGATACCAAAGTTTAGAAGGTGGAGCCCACTGGAGGAAGTTAGGTCACTTGGGCGTGTTCTTCAAGGGATAGTGCACACTGGCCCCTTGCCACTGTGTTTCCTGGTTGCTGTGAATTAAGTGGCTGTCTTCACTACATACTTCTGCCATTATACAGGTGCCACACAGTGAGACCAAGTGACAGAAGCCAGAGTGAAAATGAACCTTTTCACCTTTGAAGTTGTTTGCCTCAAGAATACATCACAGTGGTAAAACTGGCAACTGGCGTACAGCAACACCAAATTTTTCTTTGCAAACATAAATGTGAGATACCCAGAGACTGACACACCTGAACCAACCAGCCAGCCCCCAGTCTGAGGAGAGTGACAATCTCTGTAACATTGTAGTTGACACAGGTCAAGCCTCAAGTCTCAGGCACCAGGCACAGTGCCCCTCCCAAAACTCCGGGTTGCTCAGGAAGTTGAGGACTAGGCAGCAAAATGTGCTTTTTTTTTTTTTTTTTTTGAGATAGGGTCTTACTATATGTAGCCCTGGCTAGCCTAGAACTTGTTATGTAGACCAGGCTGTCCCCAAATTCACAGAGATCCACTTGCCTCTGCCTTCTAAGTACTAAGATTGGAAGCATATACCACCACTCCTGGCATGACCAGGGCTCTTATAAAAGAAATGAGAAAAGGAGAAATTAACTTAATGGTAGAGCACTTGTCTATAGCTCACGGGCTAGAAAGAAGGGGAACCAACTGACAGGTCCATTCTGCTTTGACTAAACATCAGAGAGTTGGCTATTGCTAACAGTTCAGAAAACAGGTGTGGCTAATAGCCAGACCTAGTATTTCAGGTTTTAAAAAGTAGATCTGTTTCTACTTCAAACAAAAGTCTAAGGATCCAACTAGATTCCTACTCCCTTCGGGAAATAACAATGGATTCCACACAGGGAGTGGTTTACCTACAGAATGCTGTGGTCTTGGGTGTGAGCGTTAACTTGTCCTGTTTTGGCCAACAGAACGTTTAACTAAGAATGCAGCTCGCAGTCCTTCAACTGATCTGTTCATTCCTTGTCTCATGTCAATGCAGGTTTTTTTTCTATCTTACTCCTTCCTTTTGGAGTTGGGGTATTTAAGAAATGGGAACTAAATGCAGGCGATTTTTTAGCATTCACCGGAACTCCCTCCTGATGCTATATTCTGTGTTCTTTTTTATCTTATTTTTCTAATCCCTGCCAATCAATGGAGGGCATACACACATGTAGGCATCTCATGTTTTCCCTTTACAATGTATGAGTTAAGGTGAAGTGAAAGCAGCTAGTAAGATCCACAGCTCTATCATACCTACCTTCACCTTCCCCCGCTCCCAAGGAAGGAATAGCAGTCCTGGGCTCACTAAAAGCTAAGTCTGGGCTGGACCAACAGGACTCTGCTCCCAACCCAGGCTTCTCTGGTTGCATCTCAGACAGACACCTTCTGGAAGATATATTCCTTCAGTGCCTATGCTGGGAGATGCCACCAGCTCAGAACATGTCTAGGGAGCAGCAGGCCATGTTTTCACTGTTTCAGTGTTCCTCCCTGCTCACACTCCAGGACTAACTGGGCAGGAGCTTTGGCAAAGCTAGAATTAGAAAACCCCAGCTACAGGCACTGACCAGATGCCTGGTAGGCACCAGGAAGGCTTTACAAAGCTTACTGAAAGCAAGTGGTTCAAGGAAAGGGGTAGAAACTGGCACATGGTACTCTTTGTAACACACCAGGCAAAAAAGGGCTAGTCTTATGCTGGACTGCTAGAGAGCCACTAGGGACCTCCCAAGTAGAAGCACATGTCCTCTTAGGGCAGAGATAGACCCCGGAAGCTCAGCTATGTCTGTAGAAAGCCCTAAGGTATACTTCCTGATACAAGCATGCTTTAAGATGGCCACGGCCGGGCGGTGGTGGCGCATGCCTTTAATCCCAGCACTCGGGAGGCAGAGGCAGGCGGATCTTTGTGAGTTCGAGACCAGCCTGGTCTACAAGAGCTAGTTCCAGGACAGGCTCCAAAACCACAGAGAAACCCTGTCTCAAAACA
>NW_004949104.1:9334194-9339184 GCF_000317375.1 Microtus ochrogaster
AAACAAAGAAACAAACAAACAAACAAAAAAACCCAAAAGATGGCCACAAAGAAAACATCAGACCAAGGAAGTGTGAACTGACCAAGGAACAGCCCCTTGAGGCAAACCTGTTACTTAAAGTTCATGATTATGTCCCAGGTGGAGAAGACGGGCCCCAGAGCCTTGATCACAGGTTTACATGGGTGGTTGGGACGCCAATCTAGCTTACTTGACAACTATGAGGGTCTGAACTGCTACATGAAACTGTCTGTGGAGCAGGGGACTTCAATCCCTGGCTTAGAACACAAAAATGTAGTTGTCATGTAGGACTGAAGCCATCAGATGAGAAGTGCCCCAACATGTGTTTTCTTCTCCAGCACTCTGACTAAGAGGACGGAAAGAGCAACAGCAACCGAGTGTCCTGTCCTAATGAACAGAACCTTGTGTATGGCCTCTTACCTCACAGCATCCAGGCGTTTGTTCTGCCGAACAAGTTCAATGAACTCCTGAATCCTGAGGCTGAACTCCAGGCAGCTCTGAGGGCAAAGACAGACAGGGTTAGGTGTCATCTGTCAGCAGTGAGATGGCCTAGGCGCCCGGGCACCAGGATCCACAGGTCCCACAGATTCTATCATCAAAACTCAGGGCCTCCCATGGGCACTGAGAAGCAATGCTATGGCCAGAGTCTCTATTCTAATGGACAAGTCCTCTTCCAGTAGGACTAATGCATTATGCAGATGGTGAGTTCAATACCCGAAGGCAGTCATGTGGCATCTGTATAGGCAGCAGACAGGGATTGTTTTAGCTCCCAGAGTACACGGGGTAAAGTTAAGTGACTGTATGAGGAAATCCTGCCAACTCCCTAGAGAGTTTTCCAGGTCCCCTACAGTCAAGATCCTATTGTCTATGAATACCATAAAGTAATTCTTCCTCCATTCTTCCTCTAGCTGGGCATGGTGGCACACACCTTTAATCCCAGCACTCAGGAGGCAGAAACAGGCAGATCCCTGTGAATTAAAGACCACCTGGTCTACATAGTGAGTAGTTCAGGACAGCCAGAGCTATGTAAAGAGACCTTGTCTTAAAAAGTTTCCTCTCTACCACCTCCACCAGGCTTCAACTCAGCACATTTCTTGTCTGTACTGTAAGCCATGCTGCCCGAGCTGGTGGTTGCTCTGTAAAAATGTCCACAAGTTGTTTTATCTAAGACTGATATCTGGTAGAAGGGGACAGTGCCAAGTGGGTATGAGGTAGCAAGAAGGTGGAACCTCAAAGGTGCTGACACGGAACACTAAGACAACAACAAAAGATGGAAGGCTGAAAAGATGACCAGGAGGGTTCCAGGCAGAAACGGGGATAGTACAAAGGCCCTAGGAGAGAAGGAAAAAATACCTGGAGCAATAAGTCCAAGGAAGCTAATGTTCCTGTCAAGACTCAAAGGTCCAGGCTGGGGGATCAGGAGACCAGAGAATGGGTGCATCCATAAATGCAGAAGCTTTAAGATTTGCAGTTGTAAGGAAGATCTGAGATCAGCACCACAACGGCTCTTGGGGACAATACAGGGTATGCTGGTAGATGCCATCTACATAGAAGCTCAAAGCTGACTCTAAAACCAGCACTACAATCCAATGCAGGCAGAAGTTCCTGTGACTAGAGGCTAGCTAGTAGGAATATTAACCACCTTACACAGAAAGCACCTTTCTTTGCAAGTAATAATCTAAAGATCCCCAGGCAACGAGCACCGGACAGTGGAACACTTGCCCAGCATGTACAGAGCCACCTGTAAAACCAGCACCTAGGAGGCTGAGGCCTCAGTAAATCTGAGGTTAGCCTGAGGCAATGTCCTCCTAAAAGATACTCAAAACCTTCAGCATAGCTTCAGGACACATAAAACACTTCCTAACAGAAAATAGTAACGAGGATATGAAAAACTAGTCTAAGACTATTCATCATAGGTCACTGATTTCAGAGAATCCGTATTAGAACAGCACAGACTTCACATGGCAAGTAAATCATTCCTGAACATCTAAGACTTAACTCAATTCTCCAGTGCCACATCCTTTCCCACCTAGCCTCCTCTATGTACCCAGTCCCCACGGCCCACTTCAATGTAACTTCAGCAAAGCATACTCCATCTCCAGCTGCTTTGACTCTATTCCACCAACACAGTGTAACCATAGCTTGACAATTCTGTGCAGGAAGATGACAGAGATATCCACTCCTCTGATCCCTGCACTGGGGCCCTTCCGTGCCCAGGCTGAGGGTCAAGCAGGCTGGAAACAGTACATTTCAAGCCAGAGCAGGTGCTGTCCTGACTGAGTGGTGGGTGGCAGGCTTATCAGGAAAAGACAGGGTACCCAAGGCTCCCTAGGAGCAGCCTGGCCCCACTGACGAAGAGATA
This sequence comes from Microtus ochrogaster, assembly GCF_000317375.1. Taxonomy (NCBI): domain Eukaryota; kingdom Metazoa; phylum Chordata; class Mammalia; order Rodentia; family Cricetidae; genus Microtus; species Microtus ochrogaster. The sequence goes on from NW_004949104.1 coordinate 9,336,575, forward strand.
CATGTGAGTGCTCTGCTCCCTTTAAAACCAGGAAACAAAGCAGGACTGAAAGGTGAACCTGCACATTAGAGCCCCATTAAGTTGCAGAGTAACACTGTTCCTCCTATAATTGGTGGGCACCAGGAGGATGTTTAACAGCAGGATGAGACCACTGTACAGGTATTAAAGGAAAAGCAGTACCCTTCCTCCGAACCCTGACGGCGTTTCTCCATGTAACAGTTCTGGCTGTCCTGTAGACAGCTTTGCAGACTCACTTTGTAGACTAGGCTGGCCTTAAATTCAAATTCAGAGATCTACCTGCCTCTGCCTCCTGAGTGCTAGGATCAAAGGTGTGCACCACCACCACCACAGCTCAGTGGAAAGTTTTGTTTCATAAAGCATATACCTTAAATCTGCCTTTATTATTTAGGAGCAATATTCCCTAACAATTAACTTTCAAATACCTTACCAATATACAGAGTGCCAGTTTGTCATGCAAATTAAGCCTCCAGACCTAAATCTAAAACATGTATCTACCAAGTCATATAGTGGAATGACGGGCCACGCTGTTCACTCTACAGCAGCTGGAGACTCTGAATTTACCATTCTGTGTGACTTCTAGACAAAAGGCTTCCAGGTTGTTCTTTCAGTGTCCTGTCTAGTCTAGAGACCAAAGCTAATTTACAGATCTTATCTTGGTGCCCTGTTATATTTCTAATTTAGTGAAACTGCATCTGAGATGTTTCTTTTCCCATCCAGATCAGTGTGTCTGATTTGTGGGACTTCAGTGCAGTGCGGCTCCTCCACTATTTCTCCGATAGGAGGAGAGAGCATGTGTTCATGTGCTCATGTGATGTGATGGGCAACCCTATCACTAGGCACCTTCACAGTGTGTTTATGGACACCCCTAACATTCCCTTCTATCTCACTGCTTAGGCACTAAGGTAATGCTTATCAGTTCAGCACTCAATCAGCACCTCAATTTCTCAGAGTGTCCACCCCTGATCCACATAGTAAATTCAACAAGTTTGTAGACACACTGCCTAGAGAGGTCAAAGCTTGTGAGATCACTTCATGAAAGATAAAAGCCCAGTGTTTTCTGTGATCCTCACTGGTGGTTCTACTCTTTTGTTCCATCTTCCTCTCATGCTCACTTTGGCAGTCCTGAGTGGCAGAGTGTCACTCTTGGCTGGTTACTACATGACCCCAACAAACTCAACCCGATGGATTAAAGCAGCAGTCTAGAATACAGCTCCTCTGGTGGAAGCAGGGGCTACTAATGAAAACTAACACATTTCTGCTACAAAGCCCTAAGACGATAATTTTCAGTGAGCAGGTTTAAGGTCTGTGGTCTGTGTTTCACTTTGAAAGAATGTTTTAAAAGTACAAAGTATATATTCAGTAGAACATCACACCCCAGAGTTGTGTAGCCCCTATCTGACTAAGTGGGGAACCCACAGCTGTCTCAACTCATAAGTGCAGTGGGCATGAACCAAACCAACACAAGAGGCAGGGTTTTTACCTAAAGGTAAAGCACCAACACCCAAACACCTTGAACCCCACCTTACATCCAACAACTCGATCTTACAAACCATCACCAAACCAAAAGGTTGCAAGCAGGTGAGGGCATGATGGTCCTGGAGAGGAGGCACAGCTACTCAACTTTGGCCTCTCTTTTAATAGAGACCCATCCTCACCAGAAGTCCAACTGGGAAAGCCCACATACCTTCATCTTCCGGAGTCGGGACTTGTTATCATGGCACCAGGCAAGGCAGGTGGCTGTCTCACGCCTCTCCAAGGATTCTTCTACTTCTTTGGCTGTCAGGAACATCTCGATATTCACAAGGTCCTTAGAGGAAGGGGCAGCTCAGGTCACAACATGCCTGTGGCCTACAAGCAGGGGCAACTGATTTCTACCCTCTTCACCCCAGCCTCCCAACCAGAGTTTTGGCTTGGCCCTACTGCACCCCTGCCTCCGGTTCAACCTGTCTGGGGCACTGCTCATAGAGAGTACCCAGGGAATAGATTCCAGGAGCAGAAATGGTCCGTGATGACTGGGAAGCTTACATGTGGCAGATGCCTACTGGTTAGGGGAACCAGACCCATCCTGTTGTAATAAAGAAAGATCAACAAGGATCATAACCAGACTGTTATAGATAGCACAGGGTACAGGCACTCTGTGGTTAACCTTGTCAATTTGATGAGACTTAGAATCACCATGGAAATTAATCTCAGCATATTTGTAAGGGACCACCTAGCTTAGGTAAATTTTAAAGGTAGGAAGATTCATGGTAAATGTGGGTTGTACTATTCCAGGGGCCACAAGTATCAAGTCTGAAAACAGAGAATGCAAACTGAGTACCAGTAATCATCTAACTTCCTAACTATGTACACACACAAACAGCTGCCTCCTGCTTCTGTTGCCATGCCTTCTCTGGCATGATAGACTATCTCCTGTAACTCTCAAATTAAACCTTTCTTAAGTTACTTTTGTCAGCCATTTTGGTACAGCAACAAAAGCTATACCCCAAACAAACCACAAACCAGTGTACAACCTTCTTCAAGCCCTCAGCATACGGCACAATGCCTCTACAGTGCTACAGTGCGTGTGTGTGTGCGTGTGTGTGTGTG
>NW_004949104.1:9339284-9350868 GCF_000317375.1 Microtus ochrogaster
CTCTTTAAAAAAAGGCCAAAGACAGAAAATCTGCCGATTCTGGAGGGTTCGTACAAGGTCAGGGTCGCTCTTCATTAAAGTGTCCAACAAGATTAACAAGATTAGCAAGAATTGAGTGGCTGGGACAATGAGATGTACGCACATTATGAGAAAAGCAGGGGAGCTACCTGAAGAAAATGGAAATTTAAAAAATCACACTGATTTGTATACCAGTGGGCAGATATATGGAGGTCGGAAAATGACTTGCAGGAGCTAGTTCTCTCTTCCCACTATGTAGTTCACAGGATCAAAATTACTTTTGACAAGTGTGCCTTTATTTGCCGAACCATCTCATCAGCCTGAAGACACAATTTCTGGGCTATATTCCAACAAAACATATTGATAACAAGTAGAGTAAGAGCACAGAACTGCTGATTCCTAGCTGAGTCATGTGTAGTATGTATGCTCTGGCCAGAATCTACAGGGATCAGATGTTTCTTCTGACAAACCCCATGACAACGGTCCCAGTTAGCATCATATCCCTGGACACTACACATACAGGAAATGACCAGAGATGGGAGAAAGTGGAAATTATGGGAAGCTCCTTCCAGAGACATGGCTGAGCAGAGCATGTGGAACTTGCTGTTGAACATGGTGCAGACACAACACAGCCTTTAAAGTAAAAGAAATCGTAATAAGACTCCTACTATTCCTATTTCAAGATAAACTATAGTAAGAAGCAGACTAGAGCTAATACCAAAGCAATTAAAACTAATGGTCTGGATGATGTGAAATAGCACAGTTGGAAAAAGATGCTTGCCACCAAGCCTGACAACCCAAGTTCAATCCAAGGACTCACATGGCAGAGAGAAAACTGACTTCCAAAAGTTGTCCTCTAACTTCTACACGTGTCATAACATGTATGATAAATTTAATAAAAAATTTAAAATAATAATGGCTTACAAGAAAAGTAACAAGAAAAAGCATGTGACCACCCATGGGTTCAGTGATACACTCTGGTGGCCATCCACAGGCTGGGTATTCAATGTCTAGTGGCAGTGGCTATAAACAGTGGTCACTGGTCAGGGGCAAGAAAGCAGCAATACCTTCCCCTGGCTAAATGGGCATGTCACTGACTCCAGGGAGCTCCTGTCAAGAACACCAACCTTCATGCCTCCTTAGGCACCACAAGGCCAACAAGTTCAAGTTGGCTAAAAGCAAGTTAATTTTATCCTGTGATCTTCAGTGACTGTTGGGGCACCATAAGAGGTAGAAACAGAAGGGAATGCAATGGTATTCACTCCTAAGCAGGGGATCAAGAGTTCAAAGAGCCCACCTCGATGCCACTCTGGCGAGCCAATTTCACAGCTGTGTTGTAGTAGCCACAGCGCAGGAGATGCTCCACCATCATGCGGTCCATGCGCTTCCGTTTCCACATGCTGGCTGCTGCTGGCTGGTCACTGCTGTGTTCCTTGAGGTGTTCAATCCTACGTTTGCAGAGCTTGGCACTCTCATCCTCAGCTTGGATGGACTCTACTGCCTAAGTCACAGCAAACACACTTGTGATGATTGGTCCACCAGCAGCAATGAAAACATACATATTTACAACCTCTTCTGAATACTTGCAAGAAGACAAGCAAGGAAAGGTAAAAGCTAAGATGTTGTTGGACTATATGGTAGAAATAGAAGAAATCAGGCTCTACATCTGTTTGGGGTGAATTTGTATGAGACAGTAATTACTAAGAGGGACATGGCATACTACCCACTACTTCACATACTTGCTGAGCACATTTGAGGCCCTATTTTCCTTAAAAAAAAGGGGGGGGGGCTTAAAATGCATGCATATCTTTTTTTGTTTAAGCTATATTGTCAGATGCTTAAAATTTGAAATTTATTGTACTTTCCTTGTCTTATTATTGACTATAAAGTGACTCATTACTTTACTCTGAGATAGGGTCCAACTGTGTAGCCCTAGCTAGTAGTATGGAGCTTGCTATGTAAACCAGGATTGTCATTCAAACTCACAAAAATCCTTCTGGCTCTGCCTCCTGAATGTGGGGATTAAAAGCATGTGTCATGTTTGGTCTGACTTTTAAATATAACCCTCTCATGCTCAGACAATGCTCCTAGACAGGTGCAGTCCCTGGCCTTTCCTTACATCTGACCCCTATCTGGGACTGGGACTGATGATTCTCTTCTGTTGCCTGAGTTCTCTAACCTCTTTGGGAAACTGTTTTGAAGGACTACTCAAATCTTTAAAGGTCATTCTCAGTGGCTAGGTCATTTTGACAGTTCCAGGAAGTTCTGGGATGAAATAACAGTGTCCGCAAGCCCTAGCTTCTTCATAGGTGGGGCTTAGGACACTTTCAGTTCTCTATCTAGCAGCAGGAGGCCTAAACATCCTTTCCACAGTTTGCCTACGTCTTGGATCTCCCAGCCATTCCCAGAGGACAAACCTTCCTCTTGAGGACACTCAGCTTCTCCACCACACCATCCAGTAGGCTGACCACAGAGTCCACAGCTGGGCAACTACTCAAGGTCTTCTCAAGCTCAGCTACCACCATGGTGACGTGGCTGGTCTCCCGATCAATGTTTTTCTGGGCAGCTCGGAAGCGTTTATTCAGTGTCTCATAGGGCACCTAGACAAGAAAAGGCAGAAAGAATCTCAGCCCTGACATTCAGTGCACAGATACACCCCAGGCACAGCACATGGTTTTCCTTCACATGCAGCAAAGGCCGTGCTGCGTCTAAGACCCTGAGCTCTAAAAACATCTCCCAGCATCCTGGACCAGGACCCACAAAGCATGACTAGACATGCTCCAGAGCCTGGAATTGAGACTGACACTAAGACACATGCTGCCCTGGTCTTTGAATAATGCTAAGCAACATTTTTTTTTTCACAAAAAAGAAAAAAAGACAAAATAACAGCAAAGTTTTTATCTAGAAAAACAAACAGTTAAAAAAGAAGATGAGAGAAAGGGGCTTCCCATCAAGTCATGGGAAACTGGAGGTAAACACTACACTGGGTAGGGCAGGGTGAGTCCAAAGACCTTCATATCATTCAGGTTAATGTGAAGTCATCATATTTCATGTGAAGTTAAAAACGCACATTAACATTTCTCCTCCATGAAAAAATATTATCCTAATTGTTAAAAAAAACTACCATTTCCTACAGAAAAATTACAAAGTAAGCACTATGCAAATAATTGTCAAGTCACTATGATTTTCTGTCTTTCCAGAAAATCACTGTGATGTGGGATTCCCCTCTGTATGCTGTGAATACCATTGGTTAATACAGAAAACTGTCTTGGGCCTGCGCAGGGAATAGAGGTAGGTGGGGTAAACTAAACTGAATGCTGGAGGAAGAAGGTGGAGTCAGAGAGAAGCCATGTAGCCCCACCAGAGACAGACGCCAGATGGAACTTTACCCGGTAAGCCACAGCCATGTGGCAATACATAGATTACTAGAAATGGGTTAAATTAATATGTAAGAGTTACCCAATAAAAAGCTATAGCTAATAGGCCAAGCAGTGTTTTAAATATTATAGTTTCTGTGTGATTATTTCGGGTTAAGCTGCTGAGCAGCTGGGAACCAACAAGCGGCCTTCTTATAACATCACTGTCACACTTTTCTCTCATTTCCTGGCCCATGACTGTGGACATAACACACTAAGCTGTACCTGAGCAATGCCCCACCTCTATGGCAAGTGAGGCTACAGCCATGGCTCCTATCTCTACTGTCAAGTACTGCTAGGATCAACTTTGCTGTCACAGCAAGCTCACCTGCAGGAAAAAAAATTTTTTTTAAATCTATCTATCTATCTATCTATCTATCTATCTATCTATCTATCTATCTATCTATCCATCCTCTATCTATTTTCTTTTTTGAGACAAGGTTTCAATGTTTAGTTCCGGCTGTCCTGAAACTGTATACACCAGGCTACCCTGGAACTCATAGAAATCCAGCCTCCATAGTGAAAGGATTCAAGATGTGCACCACCACACTCAATACCCAGCTCACCAGTGATCTTAAACCCACTCAGCAACAAAGGCAAACTCATGGACCCTGCACCAGCCAGCCACTAAGATCATGGTGAGGCTTGATAAAGGTAGGAATGTAAACAGAGACCTAGACATGGTTCACTATGAAACCTAGACTATTTAAGAGCAGGTAACATAAAGACAACGACAGACATGGGGAAAGGACTAGGTTTACTTCCCCCAATCCCAAACCCACTTTTCTCTAGTCCTGTGTTGACTGTTACTACCCAGGCAGGCAGCTTCAGGCAGGAACATGCAATGTGTACCCATTCCTATCTAACCTAAGGCTTCACTGGTACAAGAGGTAAATTCCACTAGTCGAGACATGTGAGGAAGGTACAGCAAAATGGCAGTGAGCTCTTGCTGGTGAGCGAGGAAATCCTGCAGTGTTGGAAATGAAGATGGAGAAGTTGTCAAATAGCAAATGTCTCAACAGGGTAATAAGAAACAAGAGACTCGTGTGGCCAGTACAGCTCCTGGGCCAGGTAGAGAATGGCACAGGCTGTAGCATCCTCTCTGGAGGCTTCCTAAGTAGTCAGCCTGTCACAGTATGGGTGGCCAAGGCAACCTGCATTACCTTGCTCAGCCAACACTGTCTTCATGGATATGTTCTCCTGAGGATTCAGCACTTCTCACCAAAGGGGAGGGGGAAGTGGGATATGTGTGGGTACGCATGCATGCACGCACACATGCAAAAGAGATTCCTCTATTCCTATCTATTCAATGGAGAGATGTATTCAAAATTGTTTTTGTCCAATGCCTTCCTACTACTGCAGACTCTTAGGAAGAACCTAATGGGAAAGTAGAAAGACATAAGACCCAGTGTGAGACTCTGGCAGCCACCGAGTCCCTGAGCCACCATAGCACTTGGCACCTTTGCCCGGTCCAACTCTCCTACATGCCACCCAATTTAAGGATTATCCTGCAAGGAGGTAGAATTCTGGCAGGCAAATCAATCGCATATTCTTCAACCACAATGCATTCCAGCCCACCAAAGAGCAGAGTGTGTAGTTAGAAGCTTCATGTACCTAGCTTCCCTGGCCCCAACACAGCCCAACCTGTGGCCAGGAATACTTTCTCTGGGTGTTGCTGGATGCCTGAAGAATGTCTTGCTAGCAAGCCTATTCTGTGCAATAACAAAGAAAACAAATACTACCAGTAGGCTGCAGACACAGGTTCCTGTTCTTTATGGCCAAAGGAAAAGGGTTTAGTTTTGCCTAACATTATATCAAAATACAAAGTTGATCAAGTCAAGACAAATGAAAGCAGCATGTGCTAAAACTCCTCTGTCAGGAGCAATGCTATCAGAAGAATGAGCTGTTGCCATAGTGAAACTGACTCACACCTGCATGTACTGCGGGCTCTGGGATTCATCCCAAGTATAGGAAAAAAATACCGAGTTTCCAAGAGGGAAAACATCAGTTCCCAGCTGTGGTCATGGTCATCACCTAACAAATTCCACCAGGTGTTGCTTAGCTGTTAAAAGCACTTGGTGCTCTTATAGAGGACCTGGGTTCAGTTCACAGCACCAATATCAGGTGACTCACAACTGCGGTGATTCTAGCTTCAGGGATGTGACATGCTCTTGAGGTATCCTCAGGAATCTACATGCACATGGTACACATCCATACACTCAGATATACATATAAAATTATATAAGCAACTCTTTAAAAATCAAAACAAAAACATCTGACTACAAGGTAGGAGCACTGAGTGAGCAAAGGAGTCCCACTAGGCCCCTCACTCTCAACACAACGCAACAGTCTACCTTTTCTCCCTTTAGCTGGCGATCCTTTAGACAGTTGCCCTTCTGACCTGGACCCACACTTTCCTTCAATACAGCAACACCAAGTTAATAAAAATTAAGATGAAAACAAAAACAAAACCCAAGCTACACAATACCATCTGCCATACATTAAAACTATATTCCAATAAATATAAAAATGTAATTATAAACTTGTGCATAAAGCTCCATCTAGGTGGCACTGGGTGATGTGAATAGACTCTCAATAGAATCAGAATCCTGCCAAGTCTTATGCCCCATGCCTGAGTGAAACCTAGCATATAACACCTGCAGGTTTCAAGAGTTATAAAATCTGTCAGCAGATCAGCTGACTGCTGGGACTAACACATCTCCGCTGCTCCATACTTACTGAGATGGTCTACCAACACAGGTAATGACAGCAAAGCCCCGTCAGTTCAGGGTGTCCATCTGTTATCTAGAGAGATGGTAGATAGTCATCTATTCTAAGTTCTAGCTCTGTTGAGACTCTTTTGAGAAAATAAAATCCAAGACTGAGTATATTGAAGTGAGGTGTGAATAAAACCACCATGTCCATGTGGAATCTACGGGAAGGCTGCACAGCATATGGCTTGCACTGCAAATGGTTCACATGTTGACTGAGGTTTCTGTCCTGCCTGGACCCTCAGCTGATCAGTCTCAAACACACAGAGGTCTACTGCTGTGACCAGTGCAGCCTGGACAGCCTAGACTGGCGGAGGGGGGGGGGGATTGAGACACGGAGGCTTCTTTTCAGGTGGAAGAACAGCAACCTTTATTTTGCCCAGCAACCTTTTATACCTCTACTCCTTCTGTGGAGACCCACCGGCCAGAAAGAACACAAACATCCTTGTCAATTACAGACCACAAGGAAGTTCCCCTGCCGGTCAGGGGGAGTGAGGGCAGCTGGATCACAACAGTCTACAATAGCTCAGACCTCTTATTAACTCTTACATCCTGCATTAACCCATAACTGTTGTCTGTGTTGGGCTAATATGATGGCATAGACCTGAAAGGTACTGTGACAGTTCCTAATACTGTCAGCTGAGTGTCCTCCTGGGGTTCTGCATTGAACATCTCTTCCCAGACAGCCATCACGCTTGAGTCTAACCTTAGAATAGCCTAGTGTCAACTTTCCTTGGTTAGACTTAGACACATGCTTGTCAGGCACCCCTCTTTACTCCCTTCTTTAGCTTACCTTCCCCCTCCTCAGACTCCAGCATAATGGTCTGCTCCTCCTAGGGCCTAGGCCAGGTGCCTGCATCTCATCCAAGACTAGAGAATGAGTAAAGTAGCTGACTACTCTCAGGGCCTCTTAGAACATGTCTCATAGTATAGTCAACAATCAAGAAGGAGCTTCCAAACCAGCTTCTTCCTTTTACCCATACCTTTCCCAGACCTGGAAACCAGTCCTCTTTTTCTCTGCCCCTTTCCAGACACAAATGCTCCCCTCGTTGAGTTATGCCAGGTGATTCCAAACTGTAAGTTCCAAAGAGCTCTGGAGAATGAACAGCAGGATTAAGACCCAAGCTAAATCACCACTCACAGATAAGGACAGTCTAAAGACATTTCTAGATACGCAAGTCTGAAAAGTTCAGCAAGCACAAATTTTCTCTGGGAGGAAAATGTCTCAAGACAGTATTCAATAAGGCAAAACAGGAAATCTATAAGGGAAGACAACAGACACAGGACATGATACTAAAAAAGAAACTAAAAAAGATGGTAACTAACATGCCTATACAAGTAATAGACTTTAAGGAAAAAACTGTGGAAGTGAGGCAAAATACTAAATATATACTCTTCACAAAAAAGACAAATGAGGCAAGGATGTTTACAAGTAGCAGAAAACAATAGCATAAAGAACAACCTGCAGGGTGGTATATAAGCCACGAGTCCAACACTTGCATTACTGGTACTTGGAGGTGAAGGTAGGAATATAAGTACAAAGCCTGTCTAGGTGATACACATCACATTCCAAGGACACCTAAGATACATAGAAAGATCCTGTCTCAAAAACAAGAAAAATATCTCTTAAACTCAGCAAAAAAAAAAAAAAAAAGTGTGTAAAGTCTCTAAAGATGCTATGCAAGAATATAAATGATGGGGTGGGGGGGGAGACATGGCTCATTCCCAGAATTCACACCAGGCAACTCAAACCAGCTTGTGCTCCAGCTCCCAGAGATCAACACCTTCTTCTGGCCTCTAAGGGTACTATATGCATCCCTGTACCCCTCCACCCCTCCTTCCATTATCATATTCTCTCTCCTCTCTCTCTCTCTCTCTCTCTCTCTCACACACACACACACACACACACACACACACACGGTGGGATTAAAAAGAAAACATTTTTTTTCTTTTAGTTTTTAGAGACAGGGTTTATCTATGTAACCATGGGTGTCCTGAAACTTATTTTATAGAACAGAGTAGCCTCGAACCCAGAGATCTGCCTGCCTTTGCCTCTCAAGTGCTGGGATTAAAGACATGTGCCACATGCTCAGCAAAAAAAAAAAAAAAGAAATCTAAAACAAATAAACCTGTAAAAGATGCTATTATCACTCGAGTGGAAAAATACAAATTAAAACCACAATGAAGCATTGCCTCATTCATATCTGTTAGGATGGCTCTTACGAAATTAAAATGTAGCCAGGCATGGTGGCACTGAGGAGAGCAGAGGCAGGCACACAGACCTCGTCTCTAAATAACAACAAAACCACACTGAAACCACACCATATATTAGCAAAGTATCTTGCTGGTGAGGACAGGAATGGCACTGTTAATGGTGAACCACCAGAGGATTACCATGAACAACAACTGTTGCGGTCTCCTCAGAGTTCTGCAGTCACAACAACTTCAAGGCAGATAGTTGAGATGGTCCAGCCTCACAGACTATTCTAGCCAGGACTTCAGATAAGCCTTGCACTTTCCCATTACACAGAGACTAGATTAAAAAATGTTACTGCTAGTTTTCTTAGGACTTGACTATTATCTCAATTTTCTCAGGATCCCCTGGGGATGCTGTCACCCTCCGGCAACAGGAAGGAGTCTAGAGAACAAAATGCCTACATCCCCAAGAAGTGGGGTAGGTGGTTTTGGTCATTCGGTGGGTTATGGATGTTTGTTATCATTTAGTGGTAATACAGGAATATAGGACTAAAAAGACAACTATTCATCTCAAATATTTTACACACTGGAATGGATGTTTGTATATGGATACAAATTTAAGGTTATTTTTGTCATACCATATATATTTTTCTACTCTTGTTTAAGCTATCTATGCAGCTCATTTAAAAATGTAATATAAAGTTCTAGTCCTTGAAAGCTATTATTTCTGTTTAGGATAATTAAAAAATGCAGGTTAGTAGTTACTTATCTATAATAATCAACCTTGTAGTTACATTAGGTATGTTTACAAGGTTAAACAGAGATATATTTTAGATAGACAGATGATGTTCAAACATTTCAGAGACCTACAGAATATGGCATTTAAGATGCTTAATAACCTAATGCTTTTCATGACAGTCAGACACGTTGCTCCTGGCAGCACCAATCTTCTTAATAAAAGGATGATGAGTATAGAAGAACTTCCATATGGAGTTCGCATTCATTGTGGTAAAGCTAGCCATTTGAGCAAGAAACTGCCCTTGCCTCCAATACAGACAGTATACTATACAAACTGGACAAGAAAAACACAAAGGAAAAAGACTCCTAAACTTGGTCAAGATAAGGTGCAGCAGTCCTTCAAATTAATGTTTCATATAAAAGTCTGCCAGAGGGCTGGAGAGATGGCTCAGAGGTTAAGAGCATTGCCGGCTCTTCCAGAGGTCCTGAGTTCGGTTCCCAGCAGCCACATGGTGTGGCTCATAACCATCTGTGATGGGGTCTGGTGCCCTCTTCTGGCCTGAAGGCATACACACAGGCAGAATATTGTATACATAATAAATAAATAATTAAAAAAATGTTTAGTTTAAAAAAAAAAAAAGCTGGGCGGTGGTGGCGCACGCCTTTAATCCCAGCACTCGGGAGGCAGAGGCAGGCGGGGTTCGAGACCAGCCTGGTCTACAAGAGCTAGTTCCAGGACAGGCTCCAAAACCAGAGAAACCCTGTCTCAAAAAACAAAAACAAAAACAACAACAACAAAAAAAAAACAAAAACAACAACAACAAAAAAAAGTCTGCCAGATATTCTAGGCCTGGAAGCCAAAGATGGATGCCCCAATGTTGCAGAGAAACCCTGGGTGACTGTCCAGGCAGCCAGTTGCTCTCGTTTCTATAATTTTGGAAGTTGCTTGTTCTGCACTTCCTGTTTACTCATGTAATATTATATCCTTCTCAGGTCTCTGATGGAGTTGAAGAAGAGATAGTTACAGTTTTTCTTGTTACCAAATTCAGAAAAGAAAACTTACATAAGAAATGTAAAGTTTAAAAGGTTGAGAAACATAAAAGCTTAAACTTTTATCTAAGAAAATGACTTGAGGTCTATAAAGATCATTTGGGGATGGTAATACGAGTTAGGATAGAAAGTAAATTAGATACACAACTTTGGATTCACCAAGATAGGACAGATAATGGAATATTTTCTCTGAACTTGTCAAGTGCAAATGGACTGGATATTGTAAATACAATTCTTACTTTATAAGTGTTCTTATTGAGTATAGTTTTACTATGTTAAAGCTAAAACCTTTCATTTTATTTAGACAAGGGGGAAATGTGTAATATTTAACTATGCAAAGATGAGTTGCATTTGTGTTGCAAAATATTTGTCTAACTATGTAAAGATGCGTTGTATAGCTGGGCAGTGGTGGCGCACGTCTTTAATCCCAGCACTTGGGAGGTAGAGGCAGGCTGATATCTGTGAGTTCGAAGCTAGCCTGGTCTACAGAGTGAGTTCCAGGACAGGCTCCAAAGCTATAGAGAAAGCTTGAAAAAAACAAAACAAAACAAAAGTTGCATTTGTTTAACTATATAAAGATGTGTTGCTGTTTTACCTTGCCTGCCTAAGGCACCTGACTGGTTTAATAAAAAGTTACATGGCCAGTAGCTAGGGAGGAGGAATAGGAACTTCCAGGCAGGAAGCAGAAGGAATTTAGGCTCAGGGGAGAATAAAGAAAAGAAAGGTGATGACAGGGAGACACTAGGGGCCACCCAGCCAGACATAGAGAAAGCAGGACATACAGAATAAAGGAAAGGTGAAAAGCCCTGAGGCAAAACATAGATGAATAGAAACAGGTTAAATTAAGTTAAAAAGAGCTAGTGGGACAAGCCTAAGCTAAGGCTGAGCATTCATAAGTAATACTAAGTATCTATTTGGGAGTTGGTTGGCAGCCAAAGAAAATCCAACTACAGACAACCACATATGATAGCAGGCCCACTTCTGAGTGTGCATCAAATCTACAAGATGTTTGCATACCATGTTTACTACAACCCCAACAGTAGCCATCTGGGTATTCACTGACAAATGAATGAAGAAAATGCAGCATATACATATAATTCAGCCTTACAGTGGAAAGTCCTGCCACATACCAAAATATGGATGAAACCTGAGGACATCATGTTAAGTAAGATGAGCTAACCACAAAAGGACAAAACTGTCATTGACCAAGACTCCCAAAAAGATCAAAGTCTACTAAACAAGACTCTTAAAAACTACAAGCTCTCAGAGAAAAAGTAGGATGCACAGTAATTCTCTAATGGCAGAATTTCAGTTCTCTAAGACTGAATTTTCCAGAGACCTCATGCACCATGAGGGTACACACAAGTTAGAGCGCACACACTGTACACTTTAACA
>NW_004949104.1:9351107-9366284 GCF_000317375.1 Microtus ochrogaster
AGAATGTGGCTCAGTTGGTGCAGACAATGCTTTCCCAGAGTACATGAAACCCTGAATTTGTTCCCCAACAGTGCATAAACAAACTGCACAGTGGTGGCGCACACCTGCAGTCCTAGCACTCAGGAAGAGCAAGCAGGAGGACAAGAAGTTCAAGATTAGATCCTTTTTGACTACATAGTAAGTCTGAGGCAAAAGAAACCAACTAACAATTTTGATACAATATGAGCAATGGTACGTGATATCAAGACTTAATACTATAGCTTAGCATGGTGGCATGGAATCCAAGGCAGGAGGTTAGTGAGTTTGAGCTTGGGCTGCATAAGATCCCACGTCAACACCATTACCCTAGACCAAACCAAACCAAACCAAACCAAACCAAACCAAACCAAACCAAACCAAACCACAACAAAAAGAAGTAACTATAAACCTTTGTGATTCCCTTAACAAGGTGCTGGTCTGAGCTTAGAGATAAACCAAAAAAGAGTGGAGAAACCACAAGTAGAGTCCCACATCAACCATACATGTCCAGCCACAAGGCCAAGGGAAATTGTAGTCATTGTGACAATAGCAGGACTGGAAACTCACCTCAAAGTAGTGAAAACTAAGCCATGCCTAATACATCTATCAAGACCACCCTGAAGCAGATCACATATCCAAAAATAGGAGCTGACACTTTCTATTAATCATTTGAGGAAGAAACAAGACATTGTCATGACCTTTAGGAGGACACAAGCTTTGTAAATGACACAAACCACACAATTTGTGAAGAAAACTCATCAACACTCTTTACCAAACCCAAACTTCTGCTCTGTAAACAACAACCTAGGAAAGAGAACAGAAGCCAGACTGGAAGGAAGCCCCTGGAATATACACATCTAGCATGACTCCTTCCAGGTGAAATGTGGAGCGCTTACAAACAATTTAAAATGAGAATAGCAAAAATCCTATTCTCAAAACAGGCCAGAGTATCAGCAGGAATGCCATCCAAAACGACATATGGAAGACCTACAATGCTGGTTTTTTGTGACCAGGAAATATAAAGGAAAACTGTAAAAGAAAAGTGGTTATACCTAGGCAGAATCTTGATTTGGCCACAGACTTTGGGTGTCTGTGAGCATGTTTCTGGATGAGTAAGTCAGTCCTCAGTAAAACTGATGGCCTCTCTGGTGCGGGTCTCATCCAATCAGCTGAAGAACTGAACAGAACACTTAGGACCCCAATCTGTATCCAGCTGGGACACGGTGTCCATCCCCCACTTTGTACTATGTCTTTAAAACCAGATTCATCTTAACTCAGAGCATGTAACATTCCCAGTGCTCTCCAGACACACAAGTTCACAGTGGCCCTGAAAGAATGTTCACAATGGCCCGAGTGCTGGGATTAAAGGTGTGTGCCACCACCGCCCGGCTTCATTTTTAAAATTTAAGTCATTACTCAACAGTAAGATTTCTTCATATAGCTCAACACGTGCTCTTATCAGATCGGTGATTTGCAAATGTTTCTTCCTATTTTGTGAGCAATTATCTTGGTCAGCTCAGCTTATACAATCAACTATATAAGTTAAAAAGGCTGAAAATCTTGGAGCAAGGTCCTGGCAGTGCTAGATCTAGCAAAAATACATATATGTGATGGGCAACTCCTCTGAGTCTGGGCTTCACATCACTGATGAGGAAGGGACACAGGTGGAGATGATGTGAGTCACAGACCATGTCTGGCTTCCTAACCTGGTCACTGAACAGACTTTAAAACAACTGCTCATGTATGCAGAGTGTTGTGTACCCCAGCCAACCAACAGATCTGGCCATGAGGCCACTTCATTTGTCAGTCAAGCCAACACTTACAATTTTAAAAAAGGAATGTTGTTACTATTTATGTAATTCACATACTCTAAGACCCTCTTCAAAAGATAACACTTAGGAGGTTTGATTGTAATTGCAAGGTTGTGAAACCATTACCACCATCTATAAGAGAGTGTTTTCATAACCACATCAGGGCCATTCCTCAAGACACAAACATTGGCCATGACTCTGTCTCTGTTCTTGAAATCTCACACAAATGGAACAACATGTTTTGTATGTCTTTTTTTGTTGTTGTTTCTGAGACTGATCATGATGTGGTATATATACCAGTGCTTTGCTCTCTTTCTAGATGATGAGCAATCCTGTATTAATAACTGTTATGCACACACATTAAGACTACATGTACTTTGGGGCAATTATGAATAAGATTGTGAAAGTTTTTGTACCTTGTATAGACAGCAACTACCTAATGCCTAGGGTGTTTCAAATGGAGGCATCACTGTTTTTCACTCCCATCAACGGCACCTGAGGGTTTCCGATTTCTCTACATCTCCCCACCCCATTATAGCAGAAGGAAGTAGTGTGTCCCAGTGGCTTTGGTTTGCATTTCCTTGATTACTAAAGACACTGAGCACCTTCTTATGTGCTTACTGGCTATCTGTGGATCTTTTCTGGAG
Organism: Microtus ochrogaster; assembly: GCF_000317375.1. NCBI lineage: Eukaryota > Metazoa > Chordata > Mammalia > Rodentia > Cricetidae > Microtus > Microtus ochrogaster. The sequence goes on from NW_004949104.1 coordinate 9,353,584, forward strand.
AAAGTCTTCAAATTGTTTTGGTTTTTGGAATGTATGTAGGTGCACATGCACAAGTGTGTGTACAGGCCAGAGGTTAACATTTATGGTGTCTCTATTTTATTGGGGTAGGGTTTCCTGCCCAATCCAGAGCTTGTCAATTTGACTAGTCTAGACAGCCAGCTGTTTTGGGATACCTGCCTCAGTCTTCCACACGCTAGGATTACAGGTGGGCTACAGGTAGCCTTCCGTAACAAGGCTTTATGGGGGGGGGGGAGTGTCCTGGGATCTGAACTCAGGTCCTCAAGTCTGCATAGTGAGAACTTCGCTTTATCTACCATGTCTCTACCATGTCTGCTCATTTAAAAAAAATTTTTTTTTGTTTTTTCGAGACAGGGTTTCTCTGTAGCTTTGGAGACTGTCCCGGAGCTAGCTCTTGTAGACTCGGCTGGCCTCGAACTCCCAGAGATCCGCCTGCCTCTGCCTCCCGAGTGCTGGGATTAAAGGCGTGAGCCACCACCGCCCGGCTTCATTTTTAAAATTTAAGTCATTACTCAACAGTAAGATTTCTTCATATAGCTCAACACGTGCTCTTATCATATCGGTGATTTGCAAATGTTTCTTCCTATTTTGTGAGCAATTATCTCGGTCAGCTCAGCTTATACAATCAACTATATAAGTTAAAAAGGCTGAAAATCTTGGAGCAAGGTCCTGGCAGTGCTAGATCTAGCAAAAATTCTCTTGCTTGCTATAACCCCACATTTTCTTTTGGTATATATGCAGAGTGCTTTAGCCAACTATATTCATATAAAAACATTAGAGTAGGAACACATCTCAGTGGGCAAAAGGACTTGTTCCCAAGCCTGCTGACCTGAGTTCGATGCCTGGAACCTCATACAAGGAGAGAACTGGCTCCTGAAAGCTGTTCTCTCTACTCATGCATGCTCACACATGTACATACAAAATAAATGAATGCAAACAAAAAACACAATAATCCAGGCTGGGATTACTGTCACTCACAGTACAGTGCTTGACTAGCATGCACGAAGTCCTATGCTCCATCTCAAGCATCACATCAAACCAGGTATGGTGGCACACGCCTGTAATCCCAGCACTTAGAAGGGAGAGCAGGAGAATGGAAGAAGACGATCAGTTGATAGTAGAACACATGTGACATGACAGTAGACAGGGAATATACAGGTAAAAAGGTGTAAGGAGGGATGGGGAAGAGAAGGGGTTGGAAGGGTAATCAAACTGAGTATTAAAAAGTCATATGAAAACCTATTTTGTAAGCTAATTGAAAACTGTAATTAAAAGAAGTTTGAACCAGGCAGTGGTACACACACCTTTAATCCCAGCACTCAGGAGGCAGAGGCAGGTGAATCTCTGTGAGTTTGAGGCCAGCCTGGTCTACAAGAGCCAGTCCAGGACAGCCAGGGCTGTTACACAGAGAAGCCCTGTCTTAAAAAAAAAGGTTTGAATGTAGTCACCCTGCATGGGTAAATTATACTGCTCCCAAAGCCATAAATTAAATAAAAATCCTAGTACCAGGTGTGGAGTGCCTCCCCTAAGTTGTTGGCCACTGAAGTGTGAGAGGTCCCTAAAACAATACAGGCTACTTTACTGCCATTGTTCAAGGCTGCCAATCAGAATTGGATGGTTATGACCCCACTGCTGAAAACACCACACACTTTGGTGGCAGGACTTGGAAACTTCCTTCTTTCTGGATAGCTTTCACAGTGTTGGAAGGTGCTACAGTCTGCCTCTGCCTCCCACTCCCAAGTGCTTAGATTAAAGGCATGTGCCACCACCACCCCTCTTGCTATGTCTATTCTTTTGCCAATATCATGCAATCTTACATCTCCATAAGAAGTTTGAAACCCAAAATTCCAAGTTCTTAACTGCTGCTTATCAGGTTGCCTTGACTAGTCTGGGTTCCTGAGTCATACTGTTGATTTACAAACAGCTTGCCAATTTCTACAAAAATGGCAGCTGAGATTTTAATGTAGATCATGTTGAGCCTGCACATTAATTCAGGGAGTAATGCTATCTTAACAATCCTGTCTTATTCTTACATATTGCATTATTTTGGTACAACAGTAAATCAAATTTTCTTAATTTCCTTTTAGGTTGCTCCCTTCTAGGGTACAGAAATACAAAATATAATATACTTATTCTTATATACTGCTTTTGTATTCTGCAACAACAATGAACTAACTCATTAAGTCTAATAGCTTGTGTGTTGGTGGGCATTCCTTCAGCTTGCAAGATCATGTCATCTGCAAATAGTCTTGCTTCTTCCTTTCCAGTCTCCAAGATATGGCTTCCTGTCTGTCTGCCCTGACCACAATTTCCAGGCCAAAGTTAAATGAAGTGGTGAGGAGTGACATCTGTCCTGTATCTTAGGGGAAGCTTTCAGTCTCTGACCACTAGGCATTATGTTAATTGCTTTTTTGAAGACTTTTTATTGGGTTGAGAAAGTTGGTATTTTTATCTTGAAAAGATTTTACTTTGTATTCACTTAGATGATCGTGTGGTTTTTGTCCTTTATTCCATTAATATGTCCATTATACTGGTTTCCACAAGGTGAGCTAACTTTGCATTTCTGGGAGAACTCATTTGACATTAATGTGCGATTCTACTGGTTTGAGGAATGTCAGCCAGCCCAGACTGACTACAGTCTCTTCTTGATCTCCTGATTTTCCTGCTTCCATTTCCAGTGCTGGGAGCTTAGATTTAGATACTGCTGAGTGTTTTAGCATGTAGCTATCCAGTACTGGGCTTTTTCACAATTGGGAAGTTTTTAACAACTGTCTTTGCATGTTACAGCGTCATTACAGTTATCACTCATGTGATCACTAAGATCCCAACTACCAGGGTCAAGCTTGGGTGCTGCCCCATAAAGAATGAGAGTCAGCTGTGAGCCTGGGAAAGTCAGGCAAGTGGCTACTGAGGAAGCCAAACAGGAATGTGCCTCAAGACTATGGAGGTCAAATTGAACACCAGGATACCTGCTGACAGGTTGCTATAGATGGACACATGGTCACAGCATAGGGTCTAAGCACTATAAATATAGTTATAGCATGACCAAGGGCAATGTGGGCAAAAGCAGAGGTGAGCCTACTCCAGAGATAGTAAACAAGATAAGCTAAGAGAGAATGTGACAATTTGCTCACTGGATAACTAGAAAGCAGTCATTATTTGTACATCTTTTAATTGTGAGAGATGGAGATGGGCAGGGATAGGGGACAGATAACTTATTTCTAATCATCAGAACAAGACAATGGGCATAGGCAGGCAGGCCACAATGGAAAGCAAGTATTGAGCACAGCCCATGGGGAGTGGCACCGGCAGAAGAGTTTAAGGTGAAAGCACTTGTGTGCAAGAGACCCTCCAAGTGAGCTGTCCGGGCTCAGAAGTGGGGCAACTGCTCGAATCAACGCAGAATCCACAGATGGCTGACTCTAGGCTGGACATCTAGGGGCAGGAGGTCTCTATGTCGCAATTCCAGAGCACAAGTAGGTTAGAGAAGAGATACATAACGAAACAAGGAAGGATGTATATGCTTGCACTCTGGAATTAAATAAATGCACAAAAGTGACATAAAATTTTAAGGAATTTTCCAACCAGACAGTAGAGAAATTCATTTGGCCAATGGCTGTTTATAGTGACTCTGTGCCAGGTACTCTTGGATGTGCTAGGAATATGGCAGTGATCAAAACATATTCTTTTCTTTTAAGACAGGGTTTCTATGTAGCTTTGGAGCCTGTTCTGGAACTCGCTCTGTAGATCAGGTACCAGGCTGGCCTCAAACTCACAGAGATTTGCCTGTCTCTGCCTCCCAAGTGCTGAGATTAAAGCCATTCACCACCACCACAAGGCTTACCAAAACATATTCTAAAGGAGATGTCTGACAGAGAGAGAAGGAAAAGAAAAAAGACGTAAGTGTAGATAATTCTGTAGAACTGTGATTAATACTATAAAGAAACCAAAACTGGGGGTGGGGGCTTCAGAAATGGCTCAGAGATTAAGAGCACTTGCTGCTCCAGAGGATCTGAGGCTTCGTTCCCAGCACCCATAACAAGGCTGGAAAATGTAGCTCTAGATATGGGAATCTGAGCCTTCTCAGAGAATGTGCACTCATATGTGCATACCAACATGCAGACACACAAACACCTAACATAATTAAAAATAAATCTTTAAAAATGAGTAATTAAGATGGTTATTATGGTAGTGCACACCTTTAATCCCAGTACTGGGGGAGGCAGAGGTAGGAGGATCTCTTGAGTTTCAGGCCAGCTTGGTCTACAGAGCGAGTTCCAGAGCAGCAAGAGCTATACAGTGAGACTATCCCAAATACCCAAAAATCAGCTGGGCAGTGATGATGCATGCACTAAGGCCACCTCTCAGGGTTAACTGGTGACACCAAAAAGCTAGTAAGAAGAAGACTGAAGAAACAGTAAAAGAACCATAGACTGCCCAGAAAGAAAGAAAACCTGAAGAAACATGTGGTTGAACAGTATGAAGGTAGGAAGAAGAGAAGAAGGTAGAGAGAGCAGCAATAGTTCTTGTCTAAAAACTGACAGACCAACCCAGTAGGGAGGGAGCAGGAAGGAACACCAGTAGACACTCTGAAGATCTAAAGTGGGGCACGTGGACCCACAACTGTCAAGATAGGCATGGGCAATTGAGCTGGGAAAGGTCTGAGAAGACAGATGGGTAGGAAAGAAAGAGTATCTAAAAGGAGGAAGAGGCTGGGGGACAGGGTATGAGTTGGAGGCCAGCCTGGTCTACATGGCAAGGTACATGACAGTTGGGCCTACAGAGACCTCGGCTCAAGATGGATGAATGGGTGGAAGGATGGATGATAGGACATGAGGAAGGATAACCTAGGATAGGTAATGGGTAGCACCAGAGGTTCACAGTCAGGAAAGTAAAGCCAGGCCCACACCTTTAAAAAACAAACAAACAAACCAAAAAAAAAAATCAGAGTTTTCTCCATTTAGACACATTCTGCCAAATAATTACTAGTTGTGACAACAGTGAATAACTCTCTTGAAGTTTTCAAATGGTCCCGACGTCTAACGATTCTGTAACTGCAACCACCAGCAGAGTCTGAACTCTGACACAGTCCCATGAGACTGGTAGTCATGGGACTTCCACAGATGGATACATATACTGACTATACAGGTCAGTCAGTCTCCTTTCTTCTTGGACTGCAGGCCTCTGGGGCAATGTCAGCCAAGACTTTACACAGTTCACAAGGCTTCACAGCACCAGCTATTCTTATTCTTTCCATGATCACTGGCTCAGGCTGTCAGTCACAGGAGCCCAGTCCCCTTCCACTACTCAACTTCACATTGGTTTCACTGGTATCTTTAAAAATAGAAAGGAAAAAAAAAGTTAATGCCAGAGGGTGGTGGCACAAGCCTTTAATCCCAGCACTTGGGAGGCAGAGGCAGGCAAATCTCTAAATTCAAGGCTAATCTGGTCTACAGAGTATCCCAGGATAGCCAGGGCTGCGTGGAGAAACCCTATCTCAAAACAAACAAACAAAAACAGAACTTTATTTTTTATGTCTGTACATGTGTGTGGAAGCATGAGTGTTAATACACTCATGAGAACACAGTACAACTTTTGGGAAACTGGTTTCTTCTTCAACTACATGGGTTCCAGGGATCAAAATCAGGTCATGGGGTTTGGCAGGCAGCAGGTGCCTTTATCTACTGAGCCATATTATCGGTGCCTCAACTTAGCAATGCCTCTAACATGATCCACCCACCACAGAGAACTAGGTATTACAAAGTGTTTTGTTTTCCTAATTAAAAAATCTCTTTAAGATAACAACAAAACAGCAATAAAAACCCAGAAGTTATCATGGAATTCAAGCCTTTCTAATCTCAGTGGGCACCCACCTTTCAGAAACACAGAGGTACACCAATGGGACACACATCTGAAACAGATTCATTCACTCAAATGTCCAACAAATCAAAGACAAGGTGAGTGAGAGGTGGGAAGACTTGAGCATCAGGCAGAGTTCTTACAGAACAAAAGGAATTCAGGTGGGCCCACCAATGGATGGCAGGTTCTAAAAGGAGGACGCTTCAGACTAGAATGGAGAGCACGCTGAAGATCTGGCAGGGTTTGGTGCACAAAGGAGTAAGGAGATTACAATTTACCAAGTACTTAAGAGTGCAAAAAGAATGCACCAAGTACTCTTAGTATCATATAGCCTGCCCACTGAGAAAAGCAGCTTCAAATCTGCATATTAAAAGATCTAGACTGTTGTAGGATACTGCTATACCTACTACCTAATGCAGTGTGTGCCTGCCTCAAGTCAAACTTTTATGATTATCCGCAGCATTAATACTTGATGATCCTTCCAATCCAGCCAAAATCAAGCTTGCAAAAGTGCTCTAAGTTATAATACAGGGCTTGTATCACACTTTCTGTGTGATATTTCAAGATATGAATTACCAAAGCAGTAATTGGTCCACCAGTCTTTTATCAAATTCAAGACTGAAATTTTAACTATTCCTGTAAAAATTCCAAGAACACATGAGTTTATGCTCAAAAACACACCTAGGCTTCTGTAAAGCACAGAACAGATCAGCAGCTGTGTCTGTGTGTTTAAGAGAACTAACTGCAGGAGCTAGACACCTGATTAGGTGTCCAAAAGCGGAAGGTAGAGCAGGTGAGATTCAGGAAGGAGCTGGGGTCAGAGCTGGCTGTCCCAGTGTCTTCAGCTCCTGCCACTGGACTGAACAGCCGCTTCCTGACTTAGGTGAGAGCAGAGAAGGTTGGCATGGCACTAGGCCACAGCTATCTGGAGGGAAGTAGGAACACTGATGGAGTGGTGTCTTCAGTAGAGTAATCTGAAGGAAGAAAAATCTTCTGTAACTAAAGATTGCTTAAAACTTCAATCAAACAAGGGATCTAAACTTAAGACGTTGAGCCACAAATCCCAGTTTCCCCTTGCTTCAAAGGGCTGTCATTTACAAACTGGCATCAGAACAGACTTCAGCAGAAAATTCTGCAGTCAGAATACAAGAGGATGTCTTATGAACCACATTTCCAGAGCTTTTGAAGAACACAGAAACAAGTCCCCTAAAGCAACATTCAGTCCAGAGATCCTCATGCTGGTGACTTTGTACCCAGGGCAACCTGGCGATGTCTGGAGGTATTCTGAGGACACTCCTACACCTGGTGGGCAGAGGTTAGAGATACTAGGAAGCATCCTGAAATTCCTGGCCCCAGAAACTGGGAAATTAAGCCTAAAGGTTCCAAGGGCTATAAAGAAGCCTGTATCAGTTCACCACTATGGAGGAAATATAGGAACAGGAAAGAGTCATGCTCAGAGTCAGGGCATGTCAGGAATAGCACCTCAAAGGAAAACGAAGAGAAAGGAAAAACAGAAAACGAGTTCCTGCCAGGGGCCTGAGACTGCACAATAGACACCTTAGTCTACTGCTTAAGCCCACCTACAGTTGTCAAGCACATCTGAGGAGGCCTTGCTTGGCAGGTAAAAAATCTGTTCATGATAAAAATATATAAATTACCAATTTTTCAGTGAACAAAAAAGTGTAAAGGTCTACCTAGTATACTCCGTTCCCATGACTGTTCAGGAGCCCTCCAGCCCCCAGTCCTCACTTCCTGTGGATCCCAACCCACCATGTCACACCTCCATCTGGACGTTCCTAAGACTGTCCACAAATACATTTCTCCTGGCATCCTGATCGATTCTGTGCCAATACATACTTCTAAATCAAAGGTCTAAAACTTCCCAGTACCCAGCATTAATTACTCTTGAAAAAATGACCAAAAAAAAAAAAAATGAAGCGAAAAATGTAGCTCAGTTGGCACAGTACTTGCCAACCACGCAGAAAGTCCTGGATCTGATATCCATCACTGCATAAAGTGGGTGTGGTACACATGCCTGAAATCCCAGCACTCAGGAGCTAGGAGCAGCAGAAATTCAAGGTCATCCTTAGCTACCCAGTGAATTGCAGGCCAGCCAAGACGGTATGAGAGCCCATCTCAAAAAACAAAGAACAAGCAATAGTAACTTATAGGAAAAACATTAACAAAGCAAAGACACACTGTCAACAGAACAGAAATTATATGCTAGGTCCTAAAGGACTTGGAGGGAAGTGCTATTTTTTTCCTGGAGGAAGTAGCATTTCTACCCACAAATCTTTGCTTATTGTCACTCTTCCAAAAAAGAAAGAGACAGCAATCTTGTTTAACGACACCACCACCTCTCTGTACCTGCATGAGGATCCACATAATCATTTTACTCAGAAGCTGTGCAACTGCTTTGGAATGCAAAGTGCACTCATGATCACCAGAAGACGTAAGACTGGGGGAATCCTTTCCTGGCCATCCATTTCATGCCTAAGGCATTCAGTAGGCCAGAGAGGGAGCTCTGGAAACCCTTCCTGTCTGTAGGTCTTAAATTCACCAGCCAAAGCAGAAAACCACGTTCTCTCAAAGCAACTTCCTTGCAACAGGCCAGGAGGCCCTGACTAGGCCCCAAAGTGGTTACAGGTCCACTGACAGCAGTTCCCAGGTACAGCCCACTAGAAGCTGCAGGGTTTCCATCTGTCAATCAACAGAAATCCAACAATGCCAGAAAACTGCATAACTACAGTCCCAGCACTCAGGAGAAAGTACAAAGAGAATTGAGAGTTCAAGGCCAACAGAAGCCTGCCTTAAACAAACAAAAAACAAGGCCTAAGGGTACAGCACAGTAGCAGAACATTTGCTTAGCACGCACAAGACCTAAGTTTGTCACGAGTCCGTCGTCCTCCCCTCCACCCCCCCATAACCCTTCGTTTTGAAGGTGTGGTAAAGAGGCTGGCGATGCCAGCATTGTTTGCTCCTTTCCTTGGGCGAATAAAGCATGGGATACAAAACAGCAATTAAATATGGCTGCTCACCTACTGCTGAAGAGGAGCAGCAGGGCCTTGCTTCTGCCCTCCTGTGAAGACCAACTACACCAGAGCAGTCAGATGTCACAGGGACAATGACAGCAGATAACTTCCAGTGAATGCCAAGACGTCCGTGTGCAATACGTGATCGCTCACTTCACCCTAGTGGGAAACAAACGCTCCCTAGGGCTTACATCTGATGATGAGAGAATGCCAGCAATCAGGTGCCTCCCATACGCACTCCGGGGATCCCTAAGCACAAGCAGGCAGCCGAGCTTAGAACCTGTGCTCTTCAATCTCGGCTAAACTACCCACCCACCGCCAAGCCACACGGCAACCGATCGGTCACCACAGAGACAGACACGGTGCCAAGCGCTCCAGAAGAAAGCTGCCCGGCCCTCAGGAGGAATGTAGAACCCCAAGGCTCGGCCGGCCTTCCTAAAAACTACCCGATTTGTTCTCCGAAGGCTTTCTTCCCCGGTGCTTCACCGCCAGTCCATCCGCCACCATCAAACCCCCTTTTAACCGAAGAGCCACTACCAGTCGTCCATCAAGGGGTGAACATTTGTCCTAGAGGAACGCACTGGCGCAGCGACCACCCAAGGTCACGCCCCGGAAACCAAGGGCAGGAGCTGCGCTGGGGACGGCCAGCGAGGCAGGGTGCCACCGGGTCGCCAATGCTTCCCACTGGCCCCCTAATTAGCACCAAGGCATGCCCGCCACGCCCCAGTCCGAGCTTCCGGAAGGACGCCGGGTACCGCCGCGACCCACGCCCGCGACCAGGGCCCCCCGATTCTCCAGTGCCCGCAGCCTGGGCCGTAGCCCTGCTGCCCGCACACGGAATGCCCGCAGCCTCTAGGCGGAAGGCGGGGCTCAGGCGCCGTCGCCCGGACCTCGGGGGTCCTGAGACCCCGCCGCCCCGCGCCATCGGGTCCCCAGGACGCAGAGAGCTCCCGGAGGCCCCGCCGAAAGGCCCCGGCCCCTGCCTGACGCCCCGGAGAGCCACAGCCCCACCGCCCCCGACCCCGCCCCCGGCAGTGCAGCCCCTGGAGAAGCGGCTCCCGCCGAGCCCCAGCCTCTACGCCCCTACGGCGCCATCGAAGGTGCGGTAGCGGCTCTGGCCGCGCCCAGAACGCACCTTGAGGGTCGGGTACTCCTGCACCTTCAGGGTCATGGACAGCTGGGCCGCCGACTCCTGTACCGCCATCTTGGGCCGGCCGAGCGGAGGAGGCGGGTACGCGGCACGCCGGGTAGTGACGTGCGACGCGCGGGGGCAGGCGGAGCTGCTGAGCGCCTGCACCAATCACGTCACTGAACCGCTCGAGAGGAAGAAGTCCCGGGCCTGTCACGGTCTACGGGCTCGACCAATCGTCGACGGTTCTAGAGAGCGGCTTCCTCATTGAATTGTCAGCCGACCTAGGCCGCTGAAGCGGGTTTAGGTAGCCTAGACACCTACGCCGTGTGCATTTTGGCGGTTGGGGCTGGGTAGCGCGCGTCAGGTAGCTGTCTTGTAAACGCCCACGCCCCCGCCCACGCACCGGTCACTTCTGGTAGTGGCCACTGGCCCTGTCTCAGTGCTTGGTGGCCATCATCTATTGGTGGTCACTCGGAGGTGCGGTTTTTGCCATCCGGGAACTACTTTCCTTCGTCTCCATTTTCACGGATTAGCAGAGCTGGAGTCCTTACACAGGCTTCCTAATGAAAGATAAAAGTGGATGTTTACCATAGAATAGGACGGGGCCTGCGAGCAGATGGGCTTTCCTGCAGGTGATACCATAAGGAACGCTCGGCAACTGGTTTTGTTAAAAAATGTTGACTCCTTGAATCGGGTTCAAAAGGCACCTAGAGTGTCCAGTGGCTGTCAAGTTGAATTCCTGGAGCAATGGTATTGATGGGTTAACATCTAGCAAGGAACTGAAACTGAACAACATTGACCTTCCAGGGCCCCCAAGTGAGGGTAATTATTTGTGACTTAGGCTGCACCCTAAAGCACAAGTAGTGATGACCTGCGAATCAGCTTGTCCCCTCAGGCAATAAGGAGTTCTTTTGAACCACTCCACAGAAAACTAATGCTCAACCAGACCACACCTTGACCAGGATTGTTTAGTCATTATACCTCTTACCTCTGCTCTGGTTCTTCCTCTATTTTAAAGTTGACGGTTGGTGGCCAGACAATAAACCTGAGGTCACTGAACCCCTTTATCTGTACAGAATGTGGCATATTAGATTCCTTTCTCTGCATTTCACTTCCTGTTGTTGGATTGGAAGTTTGCAAGCACATAGGTGCTAGGAACTGAATCTGGGTCCTCTACAAGATGAAGTGCTCTTAACCCATGAGCCATCTCTCCAGTCCTCTCACCTACTTTGAAAATTAAAAATGAAGTTAGGCTTCACTCATTAGGAAATGACTTCTACATTAAATCATCTTTTGTGTTTTATAGAACTTAATTATGTTTTGTATTTGTTCTTTGAGACATGGTCTTTTCTCTATATAGTCCTGGCTACCTTGGAACTCACTCTGTAGACCAGGCTGGCCTCAAATTCACTGAGATCCGCCTGCCTCTGCCTACCGAGTGCTAGGATAAAAGATGTGTGTTACCACTGCCTTTCAGAACTCAATTCTTCAGGAATGTTTTAGACATTAAGTGCAGCATTAGAAAAGAAAGGACTTCTGGTGGTGTCGTTCAGTGAAGGGAGAACCTGCTGGATGATGCGTGAGAACTTCAGTCACAGTTTGTCACAGCTAGGAGGGAAGAAGCATCTTAGAAGGGCTTTCCATTTTAGCAGGGGATTGAGAGCTGAGGAGAACATTAGTCCGTGTGTGCGCACACACTGCACAGACTCTGCTCATGCAGATTCTTTTGAATACTGAGACATTGCTTTGAATAAATTGCTCACATCTCAACTCTGCAGCTACTGAATGGTTTTTTTTTTGTTGTTGTTGTTTTTTGTTTTGTTTTGTTTTTTCCCCTCACACAAGCTGATCAAAAACTACAACCATTTTTGATTCTAGAGAAGGTTCCTTCCCGGATGATATCTTCTCCCCTTTAGTCTTCTCCCCACCCCCGCCACTAGATAGTCTTTAGTCTTAGAATTAGTCCTATGTGGCCTGTGATGATGGAGAAATCAGAGCCCCTGAGGCACAGAAGTTCCCAGTCCTCCAGTCCATATTCCACACTCTACTCTGTAGCCATCCTGTCTGATTCTGCTGTGGTCACATTTGTGTTCAGTGCTGAAATATATGCTGCACCACTGCCCTCTTAGAGGCCAATTCATGAATTTAAAGCTAACCCAAAACAGACTTCTTCTCTGATGCTGTCAGGATGATGTGTCTAGGGTTGTAGGAATGAATTCTTATACTGTTGATTTAAAGAATAAAAAGGCAGGGTAAGCAAGGTCTCAGCACTCAACCGAGTTTGTTGAAAGCAGAAGCACATAGACAAACACAAAAAGACATGGCTCTCTGTAGTAGGGAGGAAGCCAAAAGATGGCGCCAGAGTCTGCTCAGATGATAGGGGATTTTGTATTTGGGAATGGGGCGAGTTCCCTTTCTCCTTTGGCTGATTTGGGTTCTGGCAGGGGATTGTATGATCCAAATATAGGGAAGCAGATTGGTTCCCATCACAGGAGCTCTCCAGTGGGAGATTTGAAAGTCTCACCCAACTCCTCTGTGGGAGTCAGGGGACACGCCTTTGTCTTTTTTTTTTTTTTCGAGACAGGGTTTCTCTGTGCCTTTGGAGCCTATCCTGGAACTAGCTCTTGTAGACCAGGCTGGTCTCGAACTCACAGAGATCC
>NW_004949104.1:9366670-9368821 GCF_000317375.1 Microtus ochrogaster
CCTGCCTCTGCCTCCCGAGTGCTGGGATTAAAGGCGTGCGCCACCATCACCCTGCTAGAAACCCAGTCTTGAAAAACAAAAACAAACAAAGTAGAGTGATCTACTTGGAGCCTCTTTTACCTCTTTATCTTCCTACCAGGGGCTGTCTGATTCCTAGTTGCTCATCTCTGTACCAAGCCATCATGTTTGAACTTAATCAGGAATGTTCAGCAACAGTAAAGTGACCATTTGCACACTGAAGCTGTAGACCTTACACAGTCTGCTTGGATCCTTTACTCTAGACCAGTGGTTCTCAGCCTTCCTAATGCTGCAACTCTGTATTACAGTTCCTCATGTTGTGCTGATCCCCAATCATAAAATTATTTTGCTGCTACTTCTTTTTTTTTTTCTTCTCAGATCACGCTTTACTGAAGTGCACTTGGTTGAGAGATAACATGAAGCGAAGGGGGGCAGGAAACGAGAGAGCAGAAGAGAGAGAGAGAGACGAGAAAGAGAGAGAGACATGAGAGAGAGAGAGAGACATGAGACGCTGAAGAGAGAGACGGGAGAGAGTTGCTGCTACTTCATAACTGTAATTTTGCAAATATCTGATACACAGGATATCTGGTATGTGACCCCCAAAAGGGTCATGACGCACAGGTTGAGAACCTCTGCTCCAGAGTTTCCTGTATTTGAAGATAAAATTGCACTGGAACTATTTTTCTCTTGTTTTTTTTTTTTTTCTGGCTCCTCTGCCTCTAGGCCTCGTGTGATGGGTCAGAGCATGATGACAGGGAATACGTGGGGAAGGAAAATGTCTCCTCATGGTCGTCTAGAGGCTCAAAGACTGAGAAACCAAGCCCTAAACTATAATACATTCAAGAGGCTAGAAAGAGCTGAGCAGTTTTTATCTTTGGATTCTGCAGAAATGGTGGAGATCATCAGCTTATAGAAAAGGAAAGAAAGTGACTGGCACCCAAAGTTGACAGGAGACAGTGATTTTCAAAGTTCCTAAGCATGAAAATGTCCTGCCTTCTTTTTCTCATAGGCTGGTACTCCCGAGAGGTACAGTCTTTGTACCTGTCTAGCTAGCACCCTCCCCAAATCCCCTTCCTCGTGATTCAGGACACAAGGCCTCGTCTAATGAATGTCCTGTAGCTGGAGAGGCCCTCCTATTATGATCCTAGGATCTGTCACATAGGAGACTGCTTGTGACTCTTCAACCCTAGCATAGTTGAGAGCTCCTAGACAGCGTTCTGTCTATACACCAAAAGAGGGCACCAGATCTCATTATAGATGGTTGTGAGCCACCTTGTGGCTACTGAAAACTGAACTCATGACCTCTGAGCCGTCTATCCAGCCCCCATCCTTTCTTTCTTTCTTTTTTTAAAATTTTATTCAAGCAGAATAAGCTTCCTTCTGAGACACTTTTTTTTTTCTTAAAAAAAAAAAAATCAGGGCTCCTATCAGAAGATACCCACCCCCCATCAACAAAGGCAACTGGGACAATTTTTCAAGTGAGGTTCTCTATTCAGGTGATCATAAATTATGGTAAGTTGACATTAAAACCAATTATAATAATTTTCATTCCAAAACAGGAATGTGGGAGGGGGTAGAAAAGAGGAATGAGACCAGAACAAGGCAGAAATGCAGCTCCATGCCCAATACCTAGAACATGCAGAAGCATATTGGGTTGGAGCCCACATGGCCTCTATCTTTATCTGGCTTCATCTATCGCCAGTGGCTTTTCTCCAGCAGATGTTCTACATTGCTGACACCGCCAAATCCTGGGGTTTCTATTGCTCACAGTTTCATGCAGTTTCAACCCTACTATGGCTTGCCTGTAAGACTCTACCACATACTTCCTGGAGTCCCGGACCTTGCTTTGATGTATAAGTGGAAGCCTCTATAGGCGTTTTTACATTCTGCATGCCTGCAAAGCCAGCATGATATGAACACAGCTGAAGTCTGCTATGAGCATGAGCAGTAACCAGGGCTTACTGGGCTCCTGTGGCCTCTGATGCCTGCTTTACTATTGGGATGAATAGATGGTTCTGTTCAAGCAAGAAAATGTCTTTCAGGCCGGGCGGTGGTGGCGCACGCCTGTAATCCCAGCACTCGGGAGGCAGAGGCAGGCGGATCTCTGTGAGTTCGAGACCAGCCTGGTCTACA
>NW_004949104.1:9368971-9369529 GCF_000317375.1 Microtus ochrogaster
GAAAAGAAAATGTCTTTCAGATGAGCTTTCCCTTTCCACCCTGAAGCCTGTGGTGGGAAGGATCTGGTTAATTCCTGAGAAAGGCTTCTTTCCCATTGTCCTACTATAAAGTACTTATCTTCTTTATAATGGTCCTGTTCTTAGAAACTACACTTCCTCTGGGAATAACTTTGAGCTCCCTTTCTGTTCAAACTGAAAGCTTTGAAAGTCTGCTTTTTGCCCCCAGTTATCAATGCACAGCTGACTAAAAGGAGCTAACAATAACCACAACACAGCCTGAATGCTGAGATGCCTTGACATTTCCTCTGCTAAATTACTTAGTCCACCATCTTGAACTCAGACTTACAGACAGTTTGAGAGCGTGAGCAAACTGCAGTCAGATTCTTCCTCTCTAGTTGGCCTCTGGTCCAGTTCCAGATGATATTCTTGTTTTCATATGAAACTTCCCAAGCACAGTCTTTACTATCTGTATTCCTTATCCACACTTGGATCCTCTCGTCTTATACCAGAATCGCCCTTAAATTCTGCTCATTGCATTCTAGGTTTCTCGAGCCCACA
>NW_004949104.1:9370025-9371739 GCF_000317375.1 Microtus ochrogaster
CCCAAAGCCAGTATGTGCAGTAGGATCAAAAACCCATTGCCATTGTTCTTGAGTTCTCAGTAGTCCTCATTGTCCGCTATGTAAGTCCGGTTTTATCCCATGCTTTTTCAGACCCAGGCTAGACCAAGACCAGGTGAATTCCCGAAAGATCATCCCCATTGTCTCAGTGTGTGGGTTGACACCAACTTTCATCTCGGTCAGTTTCCATGTCATCACAGAACACCTGGGAATATGGCACAAGGGAGGTGGGATTTATTTTGACTTATGGTTTCGGTCCGGTCATTTGGCTCCATTGTTTTTGGTCCTCGTAATTGATGAGCAGAGAGCATGTGGTGGGGCAAAGTCTTCTCATAGCAGGCAGGAGGCAGAGACCAAGAGAAGGCTCAGGAG
Source organism: Microtus ochrogaster (assembly GCF_000317375.1). NCBI lineage: Eukaryota > Metazoa > Chordata > Mammalia > Rodentia > Cricetidae > Microtus > Microtus ochrogaster. The sequence goes on from NW_004949104.1 coordinate 9,370,416, forward strand.
ACAAGACAGCTATGCCCATCTAAGGAATACCCCCCACCCCAGTGATCCACTTTCTTCAACTCAGCCTCACTCCTAAGAGTACCAAAGAGGTCACATTAGGGCCTGGTGTGCCAGTTGCTCCACTAGATGGAATTCAATATATGAATCTCATTTTGGAGAGTGTACTTTTCCTGTGCCAGTCATACTAGGCACTTTCCTGAGTGATCCTTTTAGTGTAAAGGAATTGCTTAACTTATGCTTTTATTTTGAAAATGGATCCTGTGCCGCTTCCACCCCTGGGTGCTCACTGAATTTGCCCAAAGGAATGCCATGCTGGGAATTTGTGTGTGTAAGTGGTTGTCTAAGTTCTGTGACTTGATGCCCCATGGCCTTGACTGTTGGGCCCTGCAGAAATGATCATCCCTTAGCTCAGAGGAACCTTGTGACTCTGTTGCCACATAAATCTTTGAGAGAACCAGGTCAATGCGTGTCCTGGGTCTCCATGTTGTTTTTGTTGTTGCTGTTCTGCCTCTTCTACATGTCTTTTTTGTTTGTGACCCAGTGAGTTTAATTAGGATTGCTTATAGGAGTTTGGGTGAGGGGTTATTTACAGGAACATGGGCAACTGACTAATGGCAATACTACTGAAGAAAATGTCTCTTCTTTCCCCCATCAGCCATTAACTGCTTATAAACCCTCAAGAAGGGGTGGAGCCTTGTTAATTCCTTCTCTCTCCATGCTGATGTGCTAATGGACCCAATCCTGGATCAATAATCACAGCTACCTTGTATTCATGAATGCAATTGTCCCCTCTTCAGTGTTCCCTAAGCCCTGGGGGGAGTGACATAGGTGTCACATTAGAGCTGAACATTCAACACTCATTTGTTCTCACCACTTTGACCCCTTGAGTCTCTGCAGTAATCACCTCCCACTGAACAAAGCTGACAGTGCATTAAGCTATGGGCATAGCCATGAATATAGGCGGCAGCTTGACAGGCACATCTTGTTCATCTATCAAAACAACAGTAGCTGTAGTAGTAACAGGAGTAGTGGTACCCACCAAGGTCTACGACTTGTCAGCTATGAGCTTTGGAGCAGGTTTATAGCATCAGCAGAGATCTCTCTCCTGTGGGCACAGGCCCCAAATCCAATCAGACAGAAAGTGGTTAGTTTCCCTGTCATTCCAGTGTTGTGCGATGGACACATCGTGCTTGGTAGGTCGGTGTAGCCTACACAGACCACAGCCGAGTAAGTCTGTTGATTGCTCTTCTCCCCTCGCTGGGCTGAATATCACCTTCCAGAACTCTGAAAGCTATCCACCAGGGAGGAAGGATGTATCTTTTTT
>NW_004949104.1:9373173-9375535 GCF_000317375.1 Microtus ochrogaster
GCCTGCCTCTTCCTCCTGAGTTCTGGGATTAAAGGCGTGTGCCACCACAGCCTAGCTGATTTCTAGCTGATTTGCAGGTTTGATATGATCCCAGACACCTGCAGGATCTGCTGTATGAGTAGTATCTTTGGCTGGGACGCTTCCAAGTCCCCTGATGTCACAGCACACCTGTGTCAGACATTGTAGGCCAGCTGTTGACCCATCTCCCAGACAGATGGACTCCATCTCACCGCCTTTGAGCTGCTCTCTGAAGCTGTGTTCAGTACTATGACTGGGACTAGTGACCAGCCATGACTGAGATCTGCACCGTATTGGATGCCATCTTTTTTTTAAAAACTGCTCCTAGCAAGGTGCTTCACAGCTTTTACCTGACTTTGCTTCCCACAGAGGCCAGACACCTCCTGACCTCGCACCTCAGCCTTACCAACCTTGAGATTCTCTCACCAGGGAATTAGTACAAGGTTCCTAAACTTCAGCAAGGCACATGCCTGGAAGGAGTGTCTTCTTCCCTGTAAGCACCGCAAACCTAGGGGAAAATTCTGTGTGATGTCATTCTATCATAATCCACATGAAACATCCATATGCTATTGTGGGAAAGACAAGATGTGGGTTAGGATCATCTGAAAATATGGGATCTGGGGGAGAACTTGGAAGTGCATGTGATCGTCCAGGGCCAAGAATAAAAATATAGATGCAGAGAGATGGTTTATCAGTTAAGAACAGTTGCTGTCTTGCAGAAAACTCAAGTTTGGTTATCAAACCCACAAGCCTCTGTAAGGTCAGCTCCACGAGCTCTGATGCCCTCTTCTGGCCTCCTCAGGAATATGCATATATCCACAGTTAGACACACACACACACACACACACACACACACACACACACACACACAATTAAAAAGAAAACAAAATAAATCCCTTTTTTAAAAAGTAAAAATATAGTTAAGGATGTGGCTCAGTGGTAAATCACTGTTTAGCACATGTGAGGTCCTAGGTTCAATCCCAGCACTGTTAAATGAACACACCAGGAGGTGTGAACTCACCATCCCAAGTCTAAGAATCCATAAAGGTTTCTCTCTCCCAGTACTCTGTGGGGAGTAGTTTGTGAGCCCAGCTTGAGGAATATATATGCCTTTGAGTTACTTTTTTCCTAGTAACCTCAATAAAACTCAGAGGTTCACCTTAGAAGAATCCTCACTTTTGGTCTGCCACTGTTACAAGATGCTTATTCTTGTCTTTCCAGGAAGAGTGTCACACAGCACTCAGGTATGACACACAGCACAACATTTCCATGACTCCTGATCAGGTCAGCATGTCAGGGAAATACTTTACCTGTGTTTGCTGGTGTGCTACAAAGGCAAACCTGGGGAAGAGTTGTGTGCATGGGCAGAGTTTCATCCAGGCACTCAGTCAGGGTTGCTAGTGCTGTGATGAAAGACCATGACCAAAAGCAGCTTGGTGTGGAAAGGGCTATTTAGCGCATAGCTCCATGTAACCGTTCATCATCAAACACAGTAGGGCAGGAACTCAAGCAAGGCAGGATCCTGGCGGCAGGAGCTGATGCAGAGGCCATGGAGGGTGCTGCTTGCTGACTTGTTCCTTATGGCTTTCTCAGCCTGCTTTCTTATTGAACCCAGGACCACCAGGTCAGTGGACCAAACACAAAGGGCTGGGCTCTTCCTCATTAACACTAGTTTAAAAGTTGCATAGACTTGCCTACAACCCAGTCTTATGGAGGAATTTTCTTATTTGAGGTTCCCTTCTCTCAGATGACTTTAGCTTGAGTCAAGTTAGCATAAAATTATCCAGTACAACTGACCCCTTATCAACACACAGACACATCACTGCTAAGCCACAGCCTTTCCTTTTTTGTTCATCACAAAGGTCACACATTAATATAAATATCACAATAGAAAACATTTTGCAAGGGTGGTAGTGCACACCTATAATTCCAGCAGTTGGGAAACAGGCAGGCAGATCTCTATGAATTTGAGGCCAGTCTGTCCTACAGAGAAATTTCCAGGATAGCCAGGGATACACAAAGACACCCTACTTCAAAAAAAATTTTTTTTTTTACAAACTTAAAAAGTCCCATAATTGGGGCTAGAGAGATGGCTCAGCAGTTAAGAGCACAAGCTGTTTTTTTTTTTTTTTTCGGAGACTGATGTTCAGTTCCCAGTACCCTCAATGGTAGCTCACAATCATCTGCGACTCCAGTCCCAGGGGGTCTGAGTCCCTTCGTGGAATATTTGTTTATCTAGTCAAAGGTGTGTTACATGTGTTTATTCTGCATTTGTATAACTGTGTAAAGATGTGTTACATGTGTGTTTATTCTGCATTTGTGTAACTATGTAAAGATGTGTTAC
>NW_004949104.1:9375985-9377469 GCF_000317375.1 Microtus ochrogaster
TTTTTGTTTGTTTGCTTTATTTTGTGTTTTTGTTGTTCTTTTTTGTTTTGCTTTGTTTTTTGTCTTTTTAACTGGGGCAGTGTGGAAGGAGAGCGGCTTGGATGCCAGCAAAGAGAGAAAGTTAGTCAGTTGCTACTCTGACTCTCTGAGCTCGCAGGTTTACACCCTGGCCTTTGACTCTTGAGTCTCATTAGAACGACAGAGACTGAGTTATAACTACCTTCAGGGGCAGCAACAGAGTCATTGTCTGGGGAGCAGAACTCCTCCCAGGCTTTGGCTGAATGGCCTATGGGAGAGTAGTTTAGAGCTCAGCCACTGTGATGAATGTAAAGCCACATTTTGGGGCTCCAACTCGTGGCCTGACCACATGAATGGAGGTATCACACCAGCTCCGCTGCAGTTGCTGTTCAGGCCTCTTCTAGAAAGTGCTCACAGCAGCAGGCTACTGCTTGCCAGAACTCCAAAAAGCAGGCTCGAGTTTGGAAAGTGCAGGAGGGAATTGACTTTGCCACCAGCAACGTGAACAAATGGAGAAGTCAGCAGATTTCATGAAATACCTGGGAAACCCTGTAGGAGAGATCTTTCCCATGTTAAGAATAGGGAACATCATAATGCAGGATGCTAGGAGCCTATATAGTGCTACTATGGATGGTTTGATGGAAAATATAAATGGGGGGAATAAATAACCTAGCTAAGATTGACATAATATCAATTGTAATTACTATCAGATTGGTAATTAATATTTTATCTTAAAAAGTGGCTTGATAGCTGTGCTAAATATAATAATTTGATAAGATACACTGGTGTAGGAGTTCCTTCTGTTTGTGTGTTGCTTTCATTGGTTAATGAATAAAGAAACTGCTTTGGCCTAGTTGATAGGGCAGAACCTAGGTAGGCAGAGAATACAGAACTGAATGCTGGGAGGAAGAAAGGCAGAGAAAGAGAGCCGCCGTGGAGCCGCCAGAGACAGACATGATGAATCTTTCCCGGTAAGCCACTGCCACATGGCGAAATACAGATTAATAGAAATGGGTTAAATCAAGACGTGAGAGTTAGCCAATAAGGGCCAAGCAGTGATTTAATTAGTACAATTTCCGTGTGGTTATTTCGTGTGTAAGCTAGCTGGGTGGCTGGGACAAACAAGGAGGCCCTCTCCCTGCAATAATACCTGATGTGGGATTCCCCTTTGTATGCTGTGAATACGACTGGTTAATTAAGAAAAAAAAACTGGCTTCATCTGACAGGGCAGAACTTAGCTAGGCGGGGAAAACTATACTGAATGCTGGGAGAAAGAAGGCAGAGTTGGAGAGGAGCCATGTAGCCCTGCTGGAGACAGATACTAGAACTTTAGCTGGTAAGGCACAGCCATGTGGCAATACACAGATTAATGGAGATGGGTTAAATAAAGATATAAGTGTTAGCCAATAAGAAGTTAGAGCTAATGGCCCAAGCAGTGTTTTAAGTAATACAGTTTCTATGTGATT
>NW_004949104.1:9377928-9379480 GCF_000317375.1 Microtus ochrogaster
AAAAAATAAAAAATAAATAAATAAAAAAATAAAAAATGTAAGATGAAGTTCTAGTCCTTGAAAGCTATTATTATAAACCATTTATGATAATTAAGAAACTCAGATTGCAAAGCCACAGAGAAACCCTGTCTCAAAAAAAAAAACAAAAAAAAAGAAACTCAGATTAGTTGTTAGTCATCTATAACAATAAGACTTGTTATGATAGATATGTTTTCAAGATCATACAGAGATATATTTTAGGTAGATAGAAGGTCTTCAAACACTTCAGAGACCTACAGAATGTGGCATTTAAATGTTTTCTTAACATAGGGCTTTTCATGACAGAAGTCTGTTCCTGGCAGTATCGTTCTACTTCATAAAAGAATGATGGGCATTGAAGAACCTCCATATGGCAAAGTTAACCATTTGAGTAAGAAACTTCCCTGAACTCGACTGCTGACAGTATGCTGTACAAACTGGACAAGCAGGACACAAAGGAAAAAGACTGCCAAACTTTGCCAAGACAGGGTATGACAGTCCCTCAAAATTCATGCTAGAAAAGTCTGCCAGATATCCTAGGCCTGTAAGCCAAAGATGGATGCCCCAACATTGCAGAGAAACCTTGGGTGACTGTTCAGACTGTCAGATGTCACTTTCATTTCTATAGTTTTAGAAGTTTCTTGTTCTGCACGTTCTGTTTACTCAGTTAATATTATTTCCTTCTCAAGTCTGATGGAGTTGAAGACTAGATAGTTATAGTTACAGTTTTCCTTAGTTATTATAGAAGGTAAACTAGGTACAGAGCTTTGAACTCATCAAGGTAGGATAGATAATGGAGCGATTTCTCCAATGTTGCCAAATGCGAAGGGACTGGGTATGATAAATAAATTCTTACTTGATAAATATTCTTATTGTACATAGTTTTACTATGTTACAGTTAAAGGCTTTCTGTCTATTTAGAGTAAAAAGGGGGAAATACTGTAGAATATTTGCTTAGCTATGTAAAGATGTGCTGCATTTGCATTAGTTAAATAAAATTAACCTGGGCTAACAACTAGTTAACTAGGAAGTAGCAGGGAGGTGTGTATAGCATGGGTATAGCTGGAGCATTAAGAAGAAGAATGGCTTCCAGGGATGCCAGCAAATATAGAAAGTTGGCCAGTTACTACTCTAACTCTCTGAACTCACAGGTTTTCACCCTAATGTTTGAATCTTGAGTTTTATTAGAATAATAGAGATTTAGTAAGAACTACCTTTAGAGTCATTGTCTGGGGAGCAGAATTTCTCCCAGGCTACATACAGCCTGAGTGACTGGACCACTAGTAGTTTAAAGCACAGCCACTGTGATGAAGGTAAAACAACAGACACCCTCTTCTGGCTTCCTTGGGTACTGCATGCACACGGTGCACAAACATGCCTTCTGGAAACACACACACACATGAAATAAAAATAAAGTCTCAAAAAATAGGTTTAACAACAACAACCACAAAAGGATACACTCCTAAGCATTGTCTGCTTAAGTTAAGAAAAGAGAGACTTGCTTAGCTCAAGGCCATGGATCAATAGCTGGCAT
>NW_004949104.1:9379966-9384743 GCF_000317375.1 Microtus ochrogaster
CAACAAACAAAAATCCACCAAAGACATTTTTAAAACAAAATGCTTCTAATTTGTAAACCCCACTTTCTCAAAGATGGATAACTTTCTGAAATTCTGGGAGCTTTTCTTGTAGTTTCTAAGTTTGGTAAAATTTTAATGAAACTGTCCATATGAGATAACAAATTTAGAGCGTTTGCATCTGTAAACAAGCCTGCTTGCCCCAGTTGCATGTAGGCAGAAAGTACATCAGTATGTGTGATTGTCCCTGGTTGCAGGACGGCAGGAAGTAAGCAGGTTTGTGAGTTTCACCTTTACAAGCCCCTGACTAATGCAATTCAGTGCTACACCTTGGGAATCCAAATCTTGGTGTAGACCTGGTACCCAAGTAAAGCCTCCTCTTTGTTTAAAATTTACTCGTGGTGAAAATCTGAATGACTCCAGACCCATAACAAGCTCAAGGCCAGTCTGGACAGCGTGGTTGATCTGGACAGCCATGGATATGTAGTGAAAGCTTGTCCTACAAACGTTTTTGGGACAAGAATGGTTCTGGGCATGCTCAGTTCACTCCATAATGTTTTAGCTCAAAATAAAGGCATTGTGAAGGTGCGTTGATAGAGGCGTCTGCCTTGTTTAGCAGTTAACAGGATTTTCTCTTTTGTTATTGTGTGGGGAGTGTGTGAAGTGTGGATTGAGGGGAACACATGCATGTGGAGGTCAGAGCATAACTTTTTTGGATTTGGTTTTCTCCTCCCACCTTTATGTGGGTTCTGGGGGTCAAACTCAATTTGCCAGGTTTGTTTGGCAAGCACCTTTATCCAGTGAGCCATTGCACCAGCTTCAGACTGATTTCCTAAGTTCTAAACTGAAGCTGCCTTGTGATTGTATTGAGCCACACATCCTTACAGAGGTAGTGAACACCTGCTGGTTCTGTTTTAAAACTCAATTCTTGAATAATGCATACACTCTACAGGGCTGAGTGGTTTATTGGCAAGAAAATAGCATGACTTGATTTTCCCTTGAATTTATTTAGTAATACAACCTATAATTATTTTCTATGATTAGCTTGAATTTTCCCAAATGGTTATTTTTACATCTGCTTATGTCTCCTGGGAAATGGCTCTGTTGTTTTCAGGCTGGCGGTTCAGAGGCCTTCCTAGGACAGTCATGCCCAGAGGTGTCCAGAGGGTTCTTGGTGGACTCCACCATGGGTGGGTGCTTAGATCTGCACCTGATGTGATGGTAGGTACCAGCCCTAAAATTACAAGGCTAGGTACGGACAAAGCTTAGTGTCTTGGATTCAGAAAGGCCTGTCTTGTGTTCAGTGTCCCTAGCAGAGGTCAGCCCACTAGCTCTGATGGCCACGAAGAGCTATGGTGAGATGCACCTCAGGATGTATTTCTGGTTACAGTTGGTAGAACTAACCCAGCTTCCCTTGCTCTGAGCAGTTGAGCCAAGTAGATCATTAGAAAGTCCAGATAGTCATTAAAATCACCCATCTATGTGGTGACAATGGAAATTGTGTGTGTGTGTGTGTGTGTGTGTGTGTGTGTGTGTGTGTGTCCTTGGTTGCAATGTCTCAGACAAGATGCTAAGAGAGGTGGTCCTTCACCCACCCTGGCAGAAATGAAGATATTCTAAGAGAGACGCTGACACTGTGTCCTTTGTACACAGACTGCACTTATGTTTCCCAGCCACCCAGACCTGAATAATCACACACAGAAAAAATGGTATTAATTACATCACTGCTTGGCCAATAGCTTAGACATATTTCTAGCTAGCTCTTACATCTTAAATGAACCCATTTCTATTAATCTTTGTATCACCACGAGGCTGTGGCCTACTGGTAAGTTGCCAGTGTCTTTCTCCTTTGACAGCTACATGACGTCTGCCTGACTCCACCTTCTTTCTCCCTGCATCCAGTTTAGTTTTCCCTGCCTACCTCTGTTCTGCCCTGCCATCGGATTGTTTATTAACCAATGGTAATAAAATATGAGCATGCAGAGGGGAATCCCATGTCAGTCCTTCCTGCTGGCTATCACACTACTGAAACAATGGTCCCCCAGAAATTGGAATTTTCCCAGGAATCTCAAGCTGGAGGAAGAAAATGGCGGAAGCACATTAGCCAGAAGAGGAACTTGTCCCCAGAAAGATATTTCACAGAGTCTAATCTAATCACCTTACTGAACAAGTTGCTGATGGGTCAGTGAGGGGCAGGACCACACTGGATCAGGCCTGCTTAGCTATGTATAGCTTCTGTCCTCTTTTTAAACTGTGCGTCATGCCGGGACACTAAAGATGGACTTAGAGGTCACTGAACCTCTTACTCATTCCTTTCCTGGTGTGGTTATAGTGAATACATCTGCTTTCTCTTCTTTTCACAAGTATCAGTCTCTTTAATTGACTTCATGAAGATGGATGGTTGAGTCTAGATTAACTGGGCTCTGGAGTCCAGCCTTTGATCCTAAAATTGCCAGTAAAACTCCCACCAGAACCACTAAGTCCTCTCCAGAGCCACGGGGAGGCAGGCGTTGATGGTCCCACCAGAACCACCAAGTCCTCTCCAGAGCCACGGGGAGGCAGGCGTTGATGGTCCCACCAGAACCACCAAGTCCTCTCCAGAGCCACGGGGAGGCAGGCGTTGATGGTCCCACCAGAACCACCAAGTTCTCTCCAGAGCCACGGGGAGGCAGGCGTTGATGGTGGTTGCTGCTGGAAGAAGCAATCGGAGAATGGCACTTCGCTGGGCCTCAAGGGCAGCATTGGCTTTTAAGACCCATCTTAGTTACAAAGGGAGAAATAAAAAATGCAGAGTGTACACTACTAAGAAATGTGGGCTATGATGTGGCAAAGCTGTAGAGTATTTGCATAGTACAGGCAAGATCCTGGATTCAATACTCAGCACCACAAAAACAAAAAATGTGGAGGCTGGAGAGATGTCTCAGTGGTTAAGAATACTTGCTGCTCTTCTCGAGGACCCAAGATCAGATCACAGTCCCACATCGGGTGACTTGTAACTGCCCTAAATTTCAGCTCCAGGGGACCCTCTTCTGACTTTCTGACTTCTGTGTCAGGACACACACACAAATAAATAAATAAAAATAAAAACAAATCTTTTTAAAATGTGAGCAGTAATAAAAGAGCAAAGGCAACATTAGTAATGATGAGGTTAGACATTTAAAGATGGTAGAATATGCCAGGTGGTAATGGCACATGCTTTTAATCTCAGCACTCAGCCGGCAGAGGCAGGTGGATCTCTGAGTTCAAGGCCAAGGCCAGCTTGGTCTACAGAGTGAGGTCCAGGACAGCCAGGGCTACACAGACACAGAGAGACCCTGCTTTGAAAAAAAGATGGTAGAACCATATAGAAAATGTGGAATATGATTGTCCTGCTCTCTGACCTGATTAAAAACAAGATGCCAGGAATATGGAAAGTCATAACTAGCAAAAGGAACCTGCCCCAAGCATGGAAGGGATGAAATGAATCAAGATCTCTCTGCTCCAATCCAAGTCCGAAGAAAACTCCTGGGATCCGTGTCCTACATGGCTGCTCGTTAGAGTGACTGAAGGGGGTGGTTGGCTCTGCGGGCTGCAACTCACTGCTAGGCTCACCAGAGTGGCACTGATCAGTGGCTCACCAGAGTGGCAGCACCATTTCCTTCCTTTCTCTACTTAAAGCGCTACATTAAGCTGGCTCTAGTGGTGTCAACACCTGTACCCCCAACACTGTACATGTGGAAGCAGGAGGGTTACTTGAGTCTAGGAGGATGATCTCCAGCTTGGACCACTGGGCTGAGGAGGGTAGGAGCTAGGGGCCCAAAGGAGACCACAGTATTGTGAAGCAAGTCCACCAGAAAACACACACAGACCCTCTTAAGGCCAAATAAAAAGTATGTACTGCATGACCTTCCCAAGTCATGCAGCCCTGAGCCTCACCATTTCTTGCTTTTTGAGCACAAAAACCACATCCTGGGTGACACAGTTCAGTTAGAACAGTTAGTGAGAAGCAAGAACTACAGAAACCAAAAGCAAAGTTAATCCATTCAGGGACTTTCCCAGATCCTGAAACTATGGACTAGGTCTTTGTTCCCATTTTGGCAGGTGTTGGGGCCTATGATCTATGGTGTCTGTTGTGCTAAGATCTCAGGGCCTGTTATAACAGGAGTCTTGGAGTTGGCTCCTGGAATCTGTAGTTTGCAAGCCGACTCTCTTTCACTTGGCGGGATTTGTTCATAATGACCTTCAGCAAGTTCAGGAATCAATGGTTCCACAGGACTCCCTGGTGCTGTTGCCTGAGCTATTTTGGAGCAGTTGCGGGGCCATTCCTGGATGGTGTAGACTCCTGGATGGTGTCTGCTAGCTGTGTAGATACCTGGGGAGATATAGACCAGTAACAGAAGGGGAAGTTGAGGAACTTAAGGGGATCTTTACTTGCTACTTCCAGGTCTATCTCCTTGCCTGAGAAAAGGCTGGAAGATGATGAGAACTCACACCCAACAGGATAGGGAGGAAAGGGTTCACTTGACCTGTGACAGTTGGATCCAAGTCACTGTAGCGGGCTACTGAACCAAATTCCTAGGGTAAACTGGCCTCTGAACCAGTCATAAATGCCTATACAATGTGTGCTTGACCTAACGGTTATGGGAGCCTCCTGACCACTTAGCTGCTATCTCTCTTCTTCTGTGAAGGCTTGCTGCTGCTTGTCTAGCATGGCCTTTCTAAATATGCCATGACTAGCCGGACGGTGGTGGCGCACGCCTTTAATCCCAGCACTTGGGAGGCAGAGGCAGGCGGATCTCTG
>NW_004949104.1:9384843-9406926 GCF_000317375.1 Microtus ochrogaster
GGGTTCACTTGACCTGTGACAGTTGGATCCAAGTCACTGTAGCCATGACTGCAGTCCTTGCCTTAAAAACTCAGACTGGAAGTGGTGAGCTGCTTCCCACACCCATTTGCCTGGGACAGCCCCTCTGCTGGTGAACAAAGACTCCAGATGACTTACTTATTCGGTCTTCTTGGGAGTTTTTCTCTTCAGGAACCCTGTAACAACCTTGACTCCTTAAAGGTTGCATGAATCCTTTAAAATTGACAAAAGAGATAAAAGTTTTAGACATATTAGCACGAACACTGTCTGTAATCGGAAATGAGATCCTCTTTGCAGAAAAAGCAGTTAACAAGTGTCTGTAAACAGCTGGAACAGATTCATGCCTTTGATCCACAGCAAACAGACTGGGAAGTTAATGTAAGAGGAGCAATGCATATCCATCTGTAACAGGACAGAAATTTCTTGGCAGGAAAGCGAAAAAAAAAAAAAGGGTAAGACTAGCTTAAGGATCCCAAAAAGATGGCTCTGGGAAAAAAGTGAACACTTTTCCCCCATCCAGAGGGCTGGATATCTATATAGGACAGAGGAGTTTTCAGTACAGTGAGATGCACTTTTAAGTCTATTTTGAGAAAATAACCAAAGGCAATTTAAAATTTGAACCCATGACTATGATAATGTAACTATTACCAAGACTACTAGATTAATAACTTATTAGAATTCCATTGAACTTTGAAGTCTTAACATCGTATTATTATCTTTAAGTCTCATTTTCACACACCTTAAATCACTTCCTCAGACTTTTACAACTTATATAAGCTTTAAATTTTTTAGAAACATTTAATCATACACTACAAGACGTAGGTGTCTGGTTCCTGAGAGCGGTCACTGAAATAAAGGAATAGCAAAAAGTAAATTTTTAGTCAATAGCAATAGCACGGTAGCTTGAGTTTGATTTTACACTGAAATCGGTCTGGGTCTGTCTTTCCCAAGGGACTCTAGTAGCTCCAGGAAAAGCAAGGTCATGTTTTCACATATGAAGCTAATTCAGGTTGGCAGATAATTGTGCCTCGGCTTCAAAGCCTCTTTATTTAGGAGAATTAGGTAATTTAAACTTTTTTTTTTGTAATTTAAACTTTTTAGAAAGGTTCTAAAATTTGTATCAGGAAGTAACATTTTCTTCCCTTGTATCCAAAGTTACTGTAAAGTCAAATGCTTCTTGGTCAACTTGTAGCCAAAGTTACTGTAACTGCATGTTTTCTACCTTCCTTCCTTCCTTCCTTCCTTCCTTCCTTCCTTCCTCCCTCCCTCCCTCCCTCCCTTCCTTTGTTTGGTTTTTTTTTTTGTTTCTTTCTTGTTTCTTTCTTTTTTGTTTGTTTTTCCAGATAGGGTTTCTCTGCGAAACAGTCCTGGCTTGTCCTGGAACTTACTCTGTAGACGAGAGAGAGAGAGAGAGAGAGAGAGAGAGAGAGAGAGAGAGAGAGAGGAGAGGAGAGAGAGATCCTCATCTCAGCTGAAAAAAACAAAACAAAACAAAACAAAAAAATCAAAATCAAAAAGAAATCCTGGCCCTATTAGAGGCAATAAGGCTGTCAAAAGAGCCATTGTTGCCAGCAAAGGGCGTCAAAAAGGAGATTCCCCAGAGGCCAAAGAAACAGGACAGCAGGTTTGGTCACTGTCTTAGAGTTGCTACAGCTGTGATGAAACACCATGACCAAAAGCAGCTTGGCGAGAAAAGGGTTTATTTGGCTTACATTTCCACATCATAATCTATCATTGAAGGAAGCCAGGACAGGAACTCAAACAGGGTAGAAATCTGGAGGCAGGAACTGATGCAGAGGTCATGGAAGGGTACTGCTTGCTAGCTTGCTCCTTTTAGCTTTCTCGGCCTGCTTTCTTGTAGAATTCAGGACCACGAGTCCAGAGATGGCATCACCCATCATGGGCTGAGCCGTCCCCCATCAATCACTAATTAAGAAAATGCCCTACAGGTGGCCTATACCCTGATCTTATGGAGACATTTTCTTAATTGAGGTTCTGTCCTCTCAGAAAACTCGAGATTGGGTCAAGTTGACATAAAGCTATCCGGCACAGCCACTCAGAAGGTAGCCCGAGAGCCACTGGGGCCTCTTCAGATCTTGGCTGCCCTGTCCAAACTCCAGTTGCTACAGCACCCAAACTGCACGCAGGAAGAAACCAAGTGGCTAAATAGGAGACGAATGTATGGTGGCTCTTACTGAACAGGAGACCCGTACTCCCTGCTGCTAGACAATCTTGCCAAAGACATTGGGTCCAGGTGTACCACTTGTGTACTAGTGAACCCCAAAGGAGGAAGGAAAACCCTAGAAGGAATTCATGCCTGAGGGAACGCCTGGGGTGATATTTTGTTTGTGACCTAACAAATAAAGCTTGCCTGAAGATCAGAGTGCAGAGCTAGCCACACTAGTTAGCTATAGATGTCAGGCAGTAGTGGTGGTGGTGCACACCTTTAATCCCAGCTCTTGGGAGACAGAGGCAGACGGATCTCTGTGATTTCAAGGCCATCTTGTGCTACACAAGAGTGAATCAGTCTAAAAGAGAAACAGGGCCAAGCGGTGGTGGCTCACACCTTTAATCCCAGCACCAGGGAGGTGGAAACAGCAAGAAATATGGCTGGGCGGAGAGAGGAATATAAGACAGGAGGAGACAGGAGCGCATTGCATTCAGTCTGAGGACTTGTAGAGACAGGATTCCCATTCAGTCTGAGGGTTTTGTAGAGACAGGATTCCCCATTCATTCAGTCTGAGGGTTTTGTAGAGGGAAGAACTAGTGGCTGGATGCTCTGCTTCTCTGATGTTCAAACAAGCTTTACAGAACAAACAAAATATCACCACAAACACCCCAGGGAACAGTGGGAAGTGGACTTTACAGAAGTAGGCCCCACAGTTCTTGGCTATAAGTATTTGTTAGTTTTCATAAATACCTTCTCTGCATGGGCAGAAGCCGCTCCAGCCTGCCTTAGTCAATGTTCTACTGCTATGAACAGAGCACCACGGCCAAGGGTCCCTGTCATAGAGTTTGGGGGACCCCAGAGACAAACTTAAGTAGCATGAGGCACATTCTGAGTGCTTATTTTTTTTTCCATTTTTGGTTGTTTGTTTTATTTTGTTTGAGACAAGGTCTTACTGGGTAGCCCAGGCTGGCCTGGAACTGGCTATGCAGACTAGGCTGGCTTCAAACTCACAGAGATCCACCTGCCTCTGCCTCCCAAGTGCTGGGATTAAAGGTGTGCACCAACATACCTGGCTCTTCTTTAAACAGCCTAGACTTTTCAGAAGTTTGTCTATTTCTTTAAATACCAGGTCTCCCCATTTTGCTCAGCTAGTGTCATGGTCTTACATTTGTGAATTAAAACAACCCTCCTACCCCAGCCTTCTGAGCAGCAGAGAGTGGCTTTATCTATGGTAACTATTTTTTTTTTTTTTTGGTTTTTCGAGACAGGGTTTCTCTGTGGCTTTGGAGCCTGTCCTGGAACTAGCTCTGTAGACCAGGCTGGTCTCGAACTCACAGAGATCCGCCTGCCTCTGCCTCCCGAGTGCTGGGATTAAAGGCGTGCGCCACCACCGCCCGGCTCTATGGTAACTATTATCTCCAATCATTTACATTCTATGATGGAGAGTTTTCCATTAAATTGATACAAGCTGGAGTTATCTGAAAGGAGGGAACCTCAATTGAGAAAATGCCTCCCTAAAATGGGGTTGTAGGCAAGTCTGGAGGGCATTTTCTTAATTAGTGATTGATGTGGGAGGGCCCAGCCCTTTATGGGTGGTGCTATCCCTGGACTGGTGGTCCTGGGTTCTATTAAGAAAACAGGCTGAAGCTGGGCAGTGGTGGCACACGCCTTTAATCCCAGCACTCAGGAGGCAGAGGCAGGTGGATCTCTGTGAGTTCCAGGCCAGCCTGGTCTACAAGAGCTAGTTCCAGGACAGGCTCCAAAGCTTCAGAGAAAACCAGGTTGAGTCCACCAGGGAGAGGAGAGGAAGCCAGTAAGCTGCCCCCTCCATGGCCTTTGTATCAGCTCCTGCCTCCAGGTTCCTGCCCTGCTTGAACTCTGACTTTCTTTGATGATGAACAGTGATATGGAAATGTAGCCAAATAAACCCTTTTCTCCCAAGTTGCTTTGGTCATGGTGTTTCATCACAGCAATAGTGACCATAACTAAAATACATCCTTGACCTCAACGGACCTGCTCTTTGATGATCATGCTGCAGAAACACCATAAGTTGTAGAGAAATGCTGACAGGTGGGCTGAACACCACAGTGCCCATCAGTCATGAATGGAAGACAGTGAGTGAGTCTTTCTCTGTCCTGCCAGCCAGCTTCCAAATAACAGCATGGAGACTTTTTATTTATGGAAGCTTGGCCTATAGCTTAGGCTTGTTCCTAACTAGCTTTCATAAGTTAAATTAATGCTTTTATATTAATCTGTGCTCTATCACATGGCATTGCCTGTCTTCCACCTTGCTCCTCCTGTTTTCCCCGTTTCCTGGCATGTCTCGCAAGCCCAGACTCCTCTTCCTCTTCCTTTCTCTCTCTAGAAATTCTGCCTATACCTTCTGCCTAGTTGTTGGCCATTCAGCTTTTTAGTACACCAATCACAGCAATATATCTCCACGCAGTGGACAAATATACTACAACAAGACAGCCCAGTAAGAAACGGTGTACACTAAATGGGATGGCGTCACTTATATTCAGGGTAGGTCTTCCCACCTCAATTCACCCAGTATGGAACTGTTTAACAGATGTGTCCAGAAGGTTGGTGACCCTAGATCCTGTCAAGTTAGCAGTACTAACCACCACACTAGGAAAATACAATCTTGTTCTTAACAAAACAGCAAGTCCTGTTGAGATTACGGTTTATGTAGGAAGAGATGAACCAAACAAGTGGATGACGATCTTGGGAGGAACGATGCCGCTCTTTAAGGACATTTGTCTGGATAGAGAGATGTTGAGGTTTGGTGAAGGGAAAGCAGATTTATGCTCTCTGATTAATCCAGCCCTAACAAGGGGTAGTGACATAGCCAGCCAGTTTTCCTAGGGGTGGAGGGATGGAGCTGTCTGGCCCAGACCATGACCAGGCTGTATTCTCTCAGTGCTATGACCACAAGCAGCATAAAAAGGCTAAGGAAGACCCTGTGCTCCAGAGGTTGAGGCTTCCTGTGCCGGCATGCAGACTTCAATTCATACTGCCTCGGATCCCTGCAAAACCTCCTTCCCTGGCCCAAGTGCTTAAAGAGGTAAACACAGCAAGAACCAACAGCTGTGTGCAGAGGAACTGAGCCGGTCTCTCATACAATGCCCAGGTCCTGAGCATCCAGGCTGGGAAGCAGCAGGGAGGTGAAGACATTGACTTTCCCCTCTGTGGACCAGCGGGCGATGGAGGAGCAGATGGAGCAGTCAGGTAAGGGGCAGATCGACAGTACCACAGAGATTACCTAGTACTCAAGTTGTTCTCCAAAAGGCTGGAAGAACTGCACACTCTGAGCCAACACTGTTTAAAAGGCAAATAGCCACCAAAAAGAGCACCAGCCGTGCTAGGCTAGAGGAAAATCGCTCCAGTACACAAAGAATGCAGAGGAGGTGGTTAACCCTGTAATCTTGGCTTCCGAAAGTCAAAATAGGAAATTAATCTCTAGTGTAATTATTCTGCTTGATAGCGGTAATAATAAAAATAATATACTTTTAATGTTAAGAACAGGATGTTAGTGAAAATGATTTCTTGCAGAAGACTGCGTTAGACAAGTCATTACTCTGGGCAGAACGACGGATCCTTGCAGCCGCTCTAGCATTGTGTGTGTGTGTTTTTGTAAAGCATGTTTATAGACACTGTCTATTTCCCTCTCCAGCTGCTGGAGAAAGCCAGATTTCACAGTTTATCACAAAATGCCGGATTTTCTCAGCATGTAATTTAATCTCTTGCTTGGAGGCCTCCATATTACATGGTTATCACAAAATTATTCTTTAATAAAAATGCATGCTTTGTGATCCCCATTTTATTAATTTGGCATGTCATTTCATCCATCACCATAGATGCCAAGAATTCCATTTGTCACAGTTATTGGCTGGCTACCAGCGTGTGCTTGCACTGCGTCATAGCTCCCCACTCCTAGGCTTCAAGGAGATAGTGTCTTGATTTACAAAGGACGGTGCTGGAATGGTAGCTGTTAGCAATCCTGGCGCTACTACAGTTTCAAATCATCAGAATGGGGTTGTTGTTTTTTCTGACAGAAACATCTTCTCTCCTCCTGGAAATAGGCTGCCTAAAATAGGCATATCTCATCTATCTATCTATCTATCTATCTATCTATCTATCTATCTATCTATCTATCTACAAATCTACACATATCTATATCATATATATTTATATCATCTATACCTGTGGAAGGCAGGACAGCAAAGTCCTATGAGCAAGGGAGCACCTTCCAGGGGGAGCCTAGGCCCCTCTGGTGGCACCAGAACCTCCAGGAGGGCAAGCTGGACACCTGAGGAGCCACTGGCAGTTTGCAGAGTGGCCCCTAATTGCTATCAGTCAAACTAGAAGGTGGATTTGACCATGAAACTCTGTGTTAACATTTTTCATTTTATCTACCTAAATATGATAAATGAGAGAGCTATAATTTATTGCATCAGCAAGGCGATTCTTTTACTATTAACTTTGGTGTTGCTGGAGACCTGAAATGCGGGCCTCCCAAACGTAGATGAGCATCCTGCCACCGAGCTAGAGCCTGACCCAATGGTATGATTCTCAGCCAGCCACATGATTTGGAGTGTCTGCCTCTCCCATCTCCCCTGAAACAAGGTTTCCCTCCTCCAGAGTATGAAGGACCTAAGTTCTAGATCCCAATATCCTAGAAGGTCTGTGATGAGTTGGTTCATGGTGGGAGGCTGTTTGAAAGAAAATAGCCCCCAAAGGGAGTGGCATTATTAGGAAGTGTGGTCTTATTAGAGGAAGTATATCACTGTGGAGGCGGGCTTTGAGGTCTCATTTATGCTCAAGATGCCACCCAATATCTTAGACCACTTCCTGTTGCCTGTTCAATATGTAGAACTCTCAGCTACCTCTCCAGCACTATGTCTGCCTTTACACCACCATGTCCCACCATGATGATAATGGACTGAACTTCTGAAACTGTAAGCTACCCAATTAAATGTTTTCTTTTATAAGAGTTTCTGTGGTCATGGTGTCTCTTTATAGCAATAGAAACCCTAACTAAGACAGAGGCAGAATTGGGATCTTGGGGATGGGGAACCTAGGATTCCTGTGTCCTCATCTCCTTCCAGAAGCAGGGCCAGGCCTGAACACTGTCCCTCTCTTCTCTATACCCCTTCAGATGGAGCTCTGGACACAGAGTGGTACCCAAAAGGTGGTGGGCAGTAAGAAGGGACTGACCTGCTGCCTTCACTGTGCCTCTCTTGGGCCTGCAACACCCACATGGGAGCCTCACAACTGTCTTCCATAAAGCCCAAAGTGAACCTCGGCAACATCAGGCAAGATGGGAAAACAGAAAACAAAGCCTTTATTAGAGAGATTACATGAGACCTAATCAGGGGAGACCCAGGCCTGGCCAGTTGCTTGCGTTTGGATTTTAGTGTTCCTGTGTCTCCTGTGACACAGATTTTTGAGGTGTGGCTCTAGAGACCACTGTGTGCACCTTTAACACATCATGATTTGTGCACATGCTGCAGCCATAAAACAAGAACCTCATCATCGCAGTTTTACTTCGCATCCTCTCTCCCTGGTGCTCCTGTGTTCTGGCGTTTTTGCTTCTGTCGTCCTATAAGCACAACGGAATGATGATGTTTTTTCAGTCAACAGTTTAGAGAAAGGGGCTTTTTCCTAATAGACGATGGTAAATATTTCCTCTTCTTTACCTCTCCTCTTCCCAACATATATGTGCATTGTGAGTATGTAGGGTGTTGCATGTTCACTTATATATTTAATCTTTGCTTCTCTCATCTCTTCATGCAAACTTAGCTCCAATGACTCCATTCCTTCACCCTCCAGAGCTCTGCTTGTACCTACTGTGCAGGACTTCTGGAAATAGGTCTTCTTAGCTTTGTCCACTTTTAGTCTTGTTCTGTGAAGATTAGGTCACGCCCTGCACAAAGACACTCCACATTGTTTGGAACAGTGGCTTTCAGGCTGTGCCTTACCCAAGGAAACTCCATTTTAGCTGTGGCACTCGGACCTGTTTTGAGAAGCAAACACAAAGGCAGGATGATTCTGCACCTTGTTCCCGGATGCAGAAGATAAGACATGCCCTGCACCACCCAGGAGGTATAGACTGATGAACAACTCACAAGTGAAAAGCTACCACCTACAAACTTATCAAAGTAGATCAGAAAAAATAAGAACACATGGAGATATTAAAACCTTATCAGAGTGGCTGGAGAGATGGCCCAGCAGCAAAGAGTGCTTGATGCTCTTGCAGAGGACCCAAGTTCAGTTTCCAGCATTAGGTAGATCACAATGGGCTGTAACTCCTTCTCCAGGGGCTCTGATGCTTCTGGGTTCTGCAGGTACCTGCATACACATGTGCCCATTTATGCAGAGACACACTCACATATAGACAAATAAGTAAAGTAAATCTTAAAATAACACAAACAATGAACCAGGCCCACGAGCTTGTGGAGCCTATTATAACAAGAAAAGGTGCAATGCTGTCACCTGGAACACAAAGAGGAGAGCATGTGACAGTAGTGGCTGTGACAGCACCACTGACCTGCTATCCAGACACCTTGCGTATGGGTAAAGGGACCAACAGAGAATTCCTGAATCTCCCAGGACTTAAACTCAGTTGATCCCCAGAATTTTACATGGTGCAGTTGAATTTCAAACTGTCCATCCATCATCCACCCGTACCCACCCACCTGTCTTTTCAGAGAGGTCCCACACCTTACCTTGATGGTCCTGAGCTTCTGTGACTCCACTGGACCCTGGAGTTTGGTTTTGCCTCCAGCAGCTAATGTCAACCTTGATTCCTTGTCTTGTCTACCTACCTGCAGTGATGTTTCTGCATCTGTATCAGCTCTCTTCCTTCAGTATGGTCTTTGGGAATCTTGTGGTTTCTTTATTTAACCCTTTTGTAGCTATTCTGTACTGTGTGTGTGTGTGTGTGTGTGTGTGTGTGTGTGAGAGAGAGAGAGAGAGAGAGAGAGAGAGAGAGAGAGAAAGGAGAGAGAGAGAGAGACAGAGCTCTGAGATTTAATATAAGTAATAAAGATTGTAATAAAACTTGTTTGCTGACATCCTGCTGTCAAGGGCAACCAGGAATACTTGCTAAATTTCAGCCACCAAAACAAGGTAGCTTATGAATTGATTACTATTCAGTGCATTATAACATCATGGAAGGGTGTGAACATGCCTGTTTGTGTTTCTGGCACAGTGTGCTCACAACCCTTCATTCGTGCTAGAAGTGAGGTTATCTAACACTCCACTGGTCTCTGGTATCTGATAAGATGATGATGGGTGGGCTTGATTAGGGTGCCACAGCGAAAATGCAGAGGTCAGAGGACAGTTCCATGGAGTTGTCTCTCTCCTTTCATCTTTCTTGGGTCCCAGGGACTGAATTCCAATGGCCTAGCTTGTACAGTAAACATCTTCATCCACCTAGCCGTTCTTATGTCCAAAGGTCTCCATTTTTAACAGTGAGATTTTCTTTATGTTTCACTTTTCCATAGGTGCTTTTATGATTATTTTTCTTTGCCTTTCAGCAACATGGTTGACCCCCCCCCCAGGGAGTAGTTTTTTGGGGAGCTTATCCCCTTTGGGGTTTGGTGACATTCTTTGGTGCATGGATTGAATTTTTCTACAGCTTTGGTAAAGTCTTTGACCATTCCTCTCTCCATGGGTTATTCTATTCTCTATCCCTCCATGTTTCTGGGTGTCATATTATATTTTATACCCATTAAACCTCTGAGCTTGCCCCTTATATTTCAGATGTCTTTTTAATTTTTTATGCTTCCTCTCCTTTCTTTCATTCCCTTTCTCTTTCTTCTCCTTCCTTCCTTCCTTCCTTCCTTCCTTCCTTCCTTCCTTCCTTTCTCCCTTTCTTCTTCCTTCCTTTTTTCTTCCTTTCCCTCTCCCTCTCTCTCTGTGTATATCAGAGTGTAATTTATGGGAGTCTGTCTCTTGCTCCAACATGTAGATTCTGGGAATTGAACTCAAGGTTGTCAAAAGTGGTGGCAAGCCCCTTAACTTGAAAACCTGACTTGCTTTCTCACTGACCCTCTTGTTTATTTGTTTTGTTTTGTTTTGATATTGTTTTGGCTTCAATTTTTTATTATTAACATTTGTTTATACGTATTGGTAGGTGGGTGAATGTGAGCCATGGCACATGATGCTATGGAAATCAGAGGATAATGTGGTGGAGTCGGTTCTTCCTCTCCATGGACTGGGCATGAGATGAGCGTTTTTACCTTCAGAGCCGTCTTCTCAGCACTTCTCAAGGCTGTTTTGTGAAGCAGTCTCTCACTGTGCAGCCCAGGCTGACCTCAAACACATGGTCTTCCTGCCTCCTCAGTATATCATCATACATGGATCAGATACCTTTTTTTTTTTCGAGACAGGGTTTCTCTGTGGCTTTGGAGCCTCTCCTGGAACTAACTCTTGTAGACCAGGCTGGCCTCGAACTCACAGAGATCTGCCTACCTCTGCCTACCAAGTGTTTGGATTAAAGGTGTGCGCCACCACTGCCCGGCTCAGATATCTTTCATACACGGATCAGATATCTTTCTTAAAATTCATTTTTCCCATTTGTGTTTAAGTTTGGGCAACTTATATTTTCTTTCTCTTAACATATCTTTATTCACTGTGTGTATGCACATGCACGAATGCCAAAGCCCGTGTGTGGAAGTCGGGGGACAATATGCTGGAGTAGGTTCTCTCCTTCTGCCATGTGAATTCTGGGGCTCCAACTCAGGTCACCAGGCTTGAGAGCAAGCGTCTTTACCTTATGAGCTACCCTGCAGGTTCTAATTAACATTTTCTTATCCTCAAGTTCACAGATTCCTTCCTCTGGTTAATTCATTTCCAACATCATATTTTTACTTTTAAAATTTCCTTTTGGTCCTTTCTATGGTTCTCATCTATGATGTGGGATTCTTTATTAACCATGAATTTTCCTAATGCTAATGAGAAAGGAACAATGGCAGCAGAGAGACATTGGATAATAGGAAAAAACTTCTGAATTAAATCAGCCGGTGTATTTCAAGGATGTGTTGATCTCAGAATGGAAACCAGGAGATAGTCTATGTTGGGGGAGGGGTTTCACTCTTGTTTCCATAGGAGAAGAAAAGCTATGGATACCATCAAAATTAATAAAGATTCGGTTTGAAAAGGAGAAATGATAAAGAGAAATGACAGCTTATCCACAGAGGTGACAATCCTACAGGTTGTAAGGAAACCTCATAAGGTTCGGGGCAGGGTTCTGTTCTTGTCTTTGCAGGAAAATACCTATCTTTGAAGAGTCAAGATACTATGGACATCTAGAGGCTTAAAGAAGATAATATAGCTATCCAGAAAGAATCATCAAGTAAAGAGAAATCTGACTTATGGTACCAATATCCTCCGCAGACTAAAATCTTATTGACATACATATAATAATAGTCTTCATTTATTAAAAATCACAGCTGGCTTTGGATTTAGACAGTGGCTATCCTTCTCTAAATCCAAGCATCTTGTTAAAAGAAAAATCCAAAGTTTCTGTCTCATATCAGGAGCCACCTGGTATGGGACAGAAGGAAGATAAAAGGGGATATACTATTATCAAAACTCTGCTTTCAAAAGATTTTACTTCTCCCCATGCCTATTATTGTCTCTATGGTACCTTTTGTCAAATATATATCTATATGAATAGTGTTTAAGTTTTCCACAATGAATAATAAATTTTCCTGTAGTAATCTCTGAAATTTCCAGAAAGAAGATGGGGCCCACAACAATGATTCCACCTGGCTGATATGATGTCATGATGCCGATAGCGCCACTTTAAGATCAGTCTATGTTACAAACTGCTCAAGATCATTCCAACTTGGCTAATTGACATGGTGCACCTTCTTACAATGTTCTGGCCAGAATTTCAAATGAGAACTTCAGAAAAATCCTACCAACTACTCAGAGACTATCTGCAATTGTACCAGACAGTAATCTTGAAACTTAACCATAGTTTTAGTTTTAACAGGATCCCATACAAATGACACTGCCCCCATTACAGCTGAAAGTAATTAAAAAAAAAAAGATGTCCCCTCTCACAACAAAGTTTGTCCTCAGGATTAGGGACATCTATTAGGGGTTGGTTATAAGTGGTATAGGGTGGTGGAAATGAAGTAGGCTCAGGGATCTCTTTTGAAAAAAAAAAAGGATTGGATGGGATGGGATAATAGGTAGATTAGTGTGAGCTTACTCACACTAATAATAGTGAGTAATAATGAGATTACTTATGAGCTATTATTTATAGATGATTTACATTGCTGCATATTCTTGTATTTTGATATAAATTCAAATTATATTTGTTATATTGAATATGCTCCTATTTCTGTTTACAATATTTGTGCACCTATGTAAAGTTATTTTGTCATATTGTATGAATGTTTCTACCTCTGCTTAAGATATTCTGTATATTGATGCAATTTTAAAATATATTTATCTTATTGCAATATACATTTCTATTTCTGATCAAGATACTTATATACTGTTTACATTTTTGAGGTCATTGTCCTCATTTGCTGCACATTTGCTTAAAGACTGTTTAATTTTTTTAATATGAAGCCTTTATTTATGAAGTCTTTATTTAAGCTATATAGGTATTAAGAATTACAAGTCAATAGTCATTCATGTTTGTCACACTTATAGTTAGACTAATCAGGTTCTTTAGATACATAGAGATTATATTTTGTATAGATAGGTAACCTTCAGACATTTCAAAGAACTGTAGAATATGGCATTTAAATAACTTAGGGCTCTGTTTACATGAGACACGATTGCTCCTGACAGTACTGATTTATTCCAGAGAGAATGATGGACACCAAAGACACTTAGAGCTTGTTTTCTCCTTGGCAAAACTGGACTTTGTGCAAAGAACTTTCCCTGCCTCAAACTCTGACAAAATGCATGGTTTCCAGACTGGACAAGAAGGATACAAGCAAAAAGACTGCCAAACATTGCCAAGACAGGGTAAGATTGCTTTTCAAATTTTTCTGCCTCTGAAAATGGTCTGTCAGTTACTCTAGGCCTTAGCCAAAGTTGGTTGCCCCAATGTTGCAAATGAGACTTTGGATGATTGCCCAGGTAGCTGGTTGTCTCTGTCATTTCTTGCACCTTTTGCAAGTTACTTGATTGCACTTCCTGTCTACTCAAGTAATATTATTTCCCTTCTCAGGTCTTTGATGAGGTCGAAGACTAGATAGTCATAGTTACTTTCCTCTCATGATTTAGTCAAGCCATTTTAAATGTAAGACATAGACTCCTTAGGATAGGATATCTATTGAAACATTTAGCACATGTTTCTTGTTTGATATTGTTCATGCTGGGTATAATTCTAATTTTATGGATGTTTTTGCCCTTCTTTTCCCTGGGAGATACTTGATATTTGTTTGTATTGTATATAGTTTTGTATTAGGTTTAGAATTCTTAATTTAGACAAAAGGGGAAAATGCTGTGTGAACTCCTTTAGTCAATAGGCTTTAAAATATTCTGGGTTCTTGTGGAATTCTTTTGTATGCCAACACACCTATCTTCTAAAATTTCCTGTTTGTTTATGCATGCCGCTCTCCTTTGTCATCCCCTCTCTGATCTGTACTCATGACTGAAATCTCTTCTGACCATGGTGCCAGTGGCACTTCTCCAAGTCACTGTCTAACAACGTATCTTCCTTGTGTGTCTGGCAATTTTAACTTTATACTGTTCATTGTAGATAAAGACTTGCTGAGACACAAGTAAATAGTTTCTATCAAAGAAGGGCAGACTTCCTCCTTGGTCAGAACACTCATGAGACAGAATGAACCAATTAATCTGAAGTTGAACAGTCGAGTCCAGGTTGTGCTATGACTTTAATGAGGTTTAAATATACAGCAAGTGAAATCAGAGCTTCCCTGCAGCAGAACCTGGTGTCAGCACGTGGATGAGATAGAAGCTCCATCTCTCAAGGCTTTACAGCTGGATCACAGACTTGTAGAACTTCTAGCTTAGTAGGTGGGTCTGATTACTTTTCCAACTTGGTTTTCTGGGACTCTGGGCACATTTTGCTGTGCCCTGTCCTTGCCTCAGACTTTAGAAAACTGTGATATATACTTAGAAGAAGCCTTACATATAAGAGGGACTCTGTGGTGGTTTGAAAGAAAATAGCCCCCAAAGGGAGTGGCACTCTTAGAAGGTGTGGCCTTGTTGGAGGAAGTGTGTCACTGTGGGGGTGGGCTGTGAGGTCTCTTATGCTCAAGCTTCCCTCAGTGTGACAGTTAGTTGACTTTCTGTTGCTTGCGATTTGTAGCACTCTCAACTCCAGCACCACATTTGCATCTGCCTGCATGCTGCCATGCTCCACACCATGATAATGGACTGAACCTCTGAAACTGTAAGCGAGCCATCCCCATTAAATATTTTCCTTACAAGAGTTGCCATGGTCATGGTGTCTTTTCACAGCAATAAAAACCCAAACTAAGACAGATTCTTTCAAGGACTCTTGTCCCCAGTTACACCCCTATGCTCTGTGAGACCTGCAGGAACACCAGAGACAGAATGTAGTCCCTATGCTGGCCTGGGAGGACTTATCTACATCACTCACTTGCTGCACATTCCTTGACCTTGTAGCCCCTCTTCTCTCTACAGAAATGAAAACAGCCACAGTCCACTGCCCAGGGAGGGCTGTAGACCTTCTGGAACTTGCTTGGCCTATCCAGGCTTCTTGGCATCTTTAGGCACTTGATGAAATTAGGAAAACAAGCAATGCTGCTGTGGCTGGTTCAGCTGTTTCCCATGCTCTAGCGGGCAGGACCACGTGCTGTGGGCAGACTGTGTTCTGCCTGCCTCCACAGTCTGTGGGGAAGCAGAGGTCCTGAAAGGCTGGTTTTAGAAAACTGGGAGGCTAGAGCCAAGTTCTTCAGCGCTGGGATTTCCATCTGTCCTCAGTCACCATGCCCTCCGAAGTAACGATATTCTGTTCAACTCTCCGAATGTTTGGGGTGAATGAATTTTCATTACAATAAAAATAGATTTGTTATTCTCTGAAACCAATTGTCCCTCTGCTTTCCAAGAGTAATTACTCATTCTAAAACCCCAACATCTCATAGCATTGCTCCCTGAATTGTAGTCATTTTTAATGCCAAGTCATCAATGCATTCCACTTTTCTGTTTATTTTATTCACTTGAGTTATGGACACAATCTTAATTAGAAAAATTTGAATCAGATATGGTGGTGCATGCCTGAAATTCAAGAACTCCAGAGGCTGAGGTAGGAGGATTGAGTTATACAGCAGGGCACAAATAACAATTTTAAATTCCTTTATCAATATAGTGAAACAGAGGAAAATGAATGCAAGCAACTTCTTGGAACTCTCTTCTGTGGAGGATTAAACACTCCAGGGTTTAGGGCTCCATATGTAATATGTAAGGCCCACATCGGATGAGCCCTTTCTGCAGTGGGAGAGCTGGGATGCTGTGAGACTATTTGCAAGTGACTGGTCCTGCAAGTCTCTGAGCAACAGGATGCAGGCCTTGCCCAGAGTTCACAGTTTGACATGCCATCGATCTATAGAATGGAGGAGACATGCTCCTGAACCCCAGAGTTCCCTACGGCTGGAGCCTGGGACAGCTGCCTTCCTGATGGCAGCATTCATGGGAAGATGTCTTCCTATGAGCTTGCGTAGGCTCCAGAGGCAGCTGTGAGTTAGGTACCTGTGAGGCTGTGGACAAAGCTTGGACATATGTCTTCACATGATGTCTGTGAGCATCCCCAAGAAAAGGAAGGAACTGAGGGGCTGGAGAGACAGCTCAGCAGTTCAGAGTACTCATTGCTCCTGTTGGAGAACTGGGTTTGGATCCTAGCACTCACTATTTGCTGTGAGGTTGGCTTGCTGTAGGGTCCCAGCTCTGCCATTAGCTATGCATGAGGCACTGGACAGGCTGCCTAGCTTTCTGTGACTCAGTTTCCTCATCTGTTAAATGGGGTTAAGATCAGTGCTTTGTTTATAGGCTACATACTCACTAAATGTGTGTCATTGAATGATGCAACTCTCTGGAGACAGGCATGAGCCTTCTGGTGTATATTACCTTCACCTCAAAGTCCCTGTTATGACTTCACTATTGATATTCAACACAGTACTACAAGTCCTACCCAGAGCATAGAGGAGAAAAGGAAAGAACAAGAAGACACATTTAAATTAGAAAGGAAGCAATCCCATAAACAGCAACCTCTAAAAGAGCTCAACACTTAAGAGAGAACCTACCAAGGAGATGAGAAACCTGCATGTTAAAAACTACGAAGGACAGTTAAAAAGAAACCAAAGAATAAATAAATGGAAAGGCATCCCATATTCATGGACAGGATAATACTGGTACTGCCACTCAAAGGGATCTACTGATTCAACACAGACAGCTTAGAGAAGCAAAACCAAAACCTCCATGAGTCTGCAACGGGCCTCCAGAAGCTAGAACATCAGCAACTTGCAGTGTGTTTTTAAGCAGAAATATTTTCCTCCAGACACCTGGAAACGGAACATTCCAGGGATGCTTGGCATTTGTCTGACCTCATAACAAGGGCCCCATTGTTAAACTGTATCTTGTCAACATTACCAGATGTGACCAAAAGCAGTCACAGAAGCTGTTCCTCCATCCGGAAGGATACAAATTATTCGATCTCAGAGCAATGTCTGGTTCCACAGAGCTAGAGCATGGCTAATGGGGAACCTGCTGTGTGAGGCACAGATCTGACGGTCATGCCTTCCACCTCACCCCCTAAATTTATGTACTTATTTTCCTTTACAAGACAGGGTTTCTCTGTGTAGACCTGACTGTACTGGAAATGGCTCTATAGACTAGGCTGGTTTTGAACTCAGAGATCTTCCTGCTTCTGCCTCCCGAGTGCTGGGATTAAAGGCATGCTTCTCCATGCCTGGCTAAAATTTAATATGTTGAAGTATGTCCTGGCTACTGACAATTCCATTTACATAAATGACTTATTTTTTTCTGGAAAAATAAATGGAAGTTCACTTATACATACTGACAGAGAGAAAGAAAGAAATGTTGAGAGGTTGTGCTGGGTCTGCCTCTGCAGAAATCCCTGCTCTCCCTCTAACCACAGAGAAAACTTCACTTTTCGGGACTTTTAGGGAAAATAAACTGCAAAACTGCAAGCTTTCATATTGTTTAATGATGTGGAAGGGTCTTCTGTTTGTGTTGATTTCATTGGTTAATAAAGAAACTGCCTTGGCCAATTTGATAGGCCAGCCCTTAGGTGGGTGGAGTAGACAGAACAGAATGTTGGGAAGAAGGGAAGTGAGGTCAGATGCCAGGGAGGCAGATGAGATGAAGCTCCAGCCCAAGATGGATGTACACCAGAATCTTTCCGGTAAGCCACCACCTTGTGTTGCTACACAGATTATTAGATATGGGTTAAAGCAAGATATGGGAGTTAGCCAGTAAGAGACTAGAGCTAATGGGCCAAGCAGTGTTTAAATGAATACAATTTGTGTGTTGTTATTTCGGGGGTAAAGCCAGGCAGCTGTGAGCCAGGCAGCAGGAATGCAGCCCACTGCTCCTTCTACAGTTTATTTTTCTTTTTTGATTTTTCAAGACAGGGTTTTTCTGTGTAGTTTTGGAGCCTGTCTGAAACTGGCTCTGTAGACCAGACTGGCCTCGAACTCTCAGAGATCTGTCTGCCTCCGACTCTGGAGTGTTGGAATTAAAGGCATGTGCCACCATGCCCAGCCTCATACTGTTATTTTACAAAATAACTTTATTACAAAACTTTGTATCTCTACCTCATTCACCTTGTGTGTTCACATCACAGTAACACAGTGTCTGCCATAAACAGCCTAATGGGTTATTTTGCTCAAGGTTTCAGAGGTCTTGGCCCATCATGGTATGGAGGGTAGAGGGGAGCAGAACATCTCAGCAATCATAGCAGCTGACTCCTTTTCTTCCCTTCAGTGGGGCTCCAGCCGATGGTGATGGCTCCACCCACCTCCTTCTCATTCCTCCTGGAAAAGTCTTCACAGACAAGCCCAAGCTGTGCAAAAAAAAAAAAAAACCCAAAAAACTCCTTGGTCTTAATTGAATCAGCTGTCAATCAAGATTATCTCTGTTGTGTTGTGAATATTTTGTAGCAACGTTTTAAATTTTTATTACATGTTGACAAATTATAGCTGTGTGTAGTGTGAATCTAATAACATAAATCAAGAATCAGACATTGGGGTGGATGCTGATAGAGCAGAGAAGTAAAGGAGCCAACCACCAGACTTTTTTATCTCTACCGAATCCTCAGGCTGAATGGGCAATCCTGTCTCCTCCGGCCTTATATTCCTCTCTGCCCAGTCATATCCCTCCTGTCTCCATCTCCCTAGTGTTGGGATTAAAGGTGTGTAACTCCCAAGTACGGGATTAAAGGTGTGAGGCACAACCACCTAGTTCTTTTTCTCTACTAGATTGGATCAATTTCGTGTAGCCTAGGGTTGCCTTGAACTCACCGAGAACCATCCGCCTCTGTCTCCAGAGTGCTGTGTGTGCCACCACTGCCTGGCCTCTTTGACTAACTAGTATGGCTAGCTCCTCACTCTGATCTTCAGGCAAGCTTTATTTTTTACAGTACAAACAAAACATCACCACAGCTGTGTATCTGGGAAACCTTGAGGCCAGGAGATACATTAGCTGTGGCACTAATGGTGCATGGCTTTTCACAAAGTACGGAGAATCTGGCTGGGTGAGTGAGGCCTTAGCTCCAGGATCCATGGGTGTTTGTTGCTCCTGTGTTACAGATCTGCCATGAGCTCAAATTTTGCCATCTCATGGTGTGGCATAGATTTCCACTATATTCCCACTGGAGCCCTCCAGTGGAGCTACGGGCCAGCATACTCGGTAGAGTTCAGCTGTGCGTAGTACTGCCTTTGCACAGGCCTGGTCTTGTAGCTTCTGATCACATCAAACCACTCTCCTGGCAGTGTTTATCTCCCAGGCTTGATGCTAGTAGCTCTGGATCTTGGGAGGATCCTGGTTGCTGCCTCAAGAACGGGAACTATCGCCGGGCGGTGGTGGCGCACGCCTGTAATCCCAGCACTCGGGAGGCAGAGGCAGGCGGATCTCTGTGAGTTCGAGGCCAGCCTGGTCTACCAAGGGAGTTCCAGGACAGGCTCCAAAGCTACAGAGAAACCCTGTCTCGAAAAACCAAAAAAAAAAAAAAAGAACGGGAACTATCAAAGAACAAAATTCAGCAGGTGGGATGTGTCGGAGGTGGAGGGTGTTGAGAAACACAGGGCCATATGCACAGAAAGTCATTCATCACTCATGACTCTGGTCACTGCACTGGATAGCAGATAGGAGCTCTGTGGGTGGCCATAACCTCAGCTATTGAAGACAACACCAGGAATAAGACAAGACTGTCAGTAGAGCGGGATGCTCTCAGTCTGAAATGTCTCTCATATGCTCGGATACTTTGTTCCCAGATAATGGCAGTGTTTTGAGGGGCTGTAAAACCTTTGGGATTTGGGGACTAGTTAGCAGAAGTACGCTAGATTTCTTTCTCCACAATCTTGCTTGTTTACCTGCTCCTTGGTGTGTTTCAGTCTGATTCTGAATGGAAAGCACAGAGGAGCATGAACCCTGTCCTCATCACCTTTTCTGTTCAGTGGCTAGACTTTAGGCTCTGCCTACTGTCCCTGATACTAACCTCTAGATGTTGTTAGACATCTTTGGGGTCACCCATCCACATCAAGCTGACAAGCCTAGTGGGGTCTCTTCCATTTCTGTCCCAACAACCATGATATTCCTTCCCAAAAGTCCCCGGGCCTGCAAACCAAGCTCCTCGTGGCCTCCCGCCTCTGTTTCCTGTTTTATATCTGGGCTTTGAGTTTTCTGCTCACTTTCGTGGAGGGTTCTTTTCCCAAGTCTCTGCAGGGCAGCTCCCTGCTCCTCCAGGGCTCCACATGGTTCCCATCACCAGCCCTCACTGACTGGGACACCATCCCTAAATCTTTCAGATGCTTCCCAGGTGCTCAGCGGATATGTGGGTGTCTATGTCTCGGTGACCGGAAGAAGGGAGCATTACCCCGGAAACCTCCTCAGAGCTTAGACTACATCTTAAGAGTGAATATGCCTAGCGTTCCACCCTGTTTCCACACTGTTATTCTGTAAATTATGCAATCATCTGAACAATATTTGAGAAAGGCAGAGTTAAGAGTCTCAAACTGTTTACAAGAAGAGCTGGTGCACTTGATAGTGACTTGGGAACGACCGGTCTGCCTCTCCATAGGTCTCTTTGGTTGAGTACAGGGCGTCCTCTAGCCTCAGAAGACAGATGTGATTTCATTAAACTGATGGAAGAGCTGTATTACCAGGCTCATTTCTTGGATGCAAATCTAGTGCTTTCTGATAAAGAAAGAACTGGAGGTTCCTCTGGTCTTGTCTTCCCAGGAAGAGAAAAGCTTTGCCAGAGGGTGGACATCTGAGTGAGGCAGGCTAGATGTACCCAGTCCACCCTGTGACCTGGGGTTGAGAGAATCAGGGCAAGGGTGAACATCACATTCTCTCACTGGCTAGCTGGCAGCAGGATGAGGACTCAGGGCTTTGGGATTTGAGCAATGCCGAGAAGAATGGAGTGTAGGTTGAGTGTGGCCCAACAGAATCAGGTACTTTCTCAGAAGCAGGTGGCGCAAGTGCCTCTGGGCAATCTTAAAGTCAGAAGGGCTCTCCTAGGATGGGCATGTTCAGAACCCCCTGTCCATTTCTACATCTCTACCCAGCAGCTCTCCAAATACTCAGGAGCAGAGCCCTGGCTGGCAGAGACTATCCCTGGATTAGGAGAAGAATTCCCCAGGCATGAAGAGTATTACAGTTCCCGTACTATGGGAGAAGCAGTACTACAGGAGGCACAAGGGTCCAAGTCTGTGTAATGGTGACAAGAAGCCTGGGCTTCCTCTAACTCAATGGGAGGCCTTACGGGGTTTTAAACAAGCCCTGATACAATCCCTCACAGTGATGGAGCGATGTGGTGGCCCTGGTCGCACTGGGCAAGAAAAAGGAGAATTTGGGCAGGCTGAGAAGAAATGGGAGGTGTCAGGCTGCCATGGAGTTGCCATGCTAGGATGGAAGAACTGGGAGGAGCCCTTTGGACGATCTCTAGGGAGTTACCTGCTACCTAAGAAAAGTGGAGCAGAGTAGGAGAGGCAGTCCGGGATGGGGATGGGGGCTATGGGAAGGTGTATGTCTGCTGGCCTTCCCATGGCCCTTCGTCTATTTAGGAAGTACCGTAGCGGGTTTGGAACTCCACCTGTTAGATCCTTTTCTCCATCCATGTCTGTTAAGGGATCGAATTTGTTCTGTAAACAGACTCCCAGACCCTTGTCATCCGCCACTGGATCTGCCCACCTTTCTCAAAGATCTGATTATTTTCAAAACACGTAGGTAAGATGGCCTTCAGCACCCTCCAGTTTGGGCTGTTTTTGTGATTTTTCTTCTTTTCTTTTTTGAACAGCTAAGTGGTATCACTTGCTTGACAGTCCCAGCAACAGTCAGCTTCCTACCCAGATCACCTTCCCTGGCTAGGGCGCTGTCCAGCTTCTGGGTCCGCGGCCCTAGCTCCAGCCGTACTCAGGCCAGATGCGTCCCTCCCGCTGTCCACTTGAGGCCGCGGCGACCAGCCCGGTAGCGCCCCACGCGGATCGGCTGCTCTACCACGCTGGCTCAGGCCCGGGTCAACGCGCCAAGGAGTGGCAGAGGCGCAGTCCCGGGTACGCGCAAGGGAGGGGAGGCCCGGGGCGGGAACAGCTAGGGGCGTGTCCAGGAAGGGGATCCAGCCTGGGAGGGGCGCGAGGGGTGGGGGCGAGCGCCGGGCCGGCGGGCAGCGCGGCCCCCTGAGCCGCCCGCGT
>NW_004949104.1:9407313-9442788 GCF_000317375.1 Microtus ochrogaster
GAGTGCGCGTGCGCGGTCGGTGAGCGAGCTGGGAGGGGGAAGGGGGGGGCCCGGTGTGGCCACTGGGAGGGACGCATGCGCGAACTTCTGCACTTGAGTGCGCGTCCCTATAGTCTCCTGCCTGCCCGCGACCCGTGCAGGTGACAAAGGGGCCTGTGGTGCTACGACCCAGGCTGTGACTTAGCTGGACCTGCCTTCCTAGCTCGCGGCCCCGCGAGGTTCCTTCCCCGTGGATACCCGGCTGGCACTGAGGTGTACCCGGAGTGACGAGCCTGTGGATCCCCCCCCCTGGGCCTCGGGTTGGCGGATCCGGGAGCGGGCAGTTCTCTAGAGGTGGCACTGAGGGAACATGGAGGGCATACACGTCCATTACTGCTCTAGGTGACTTAGTGATGCTCAGCTTGGCTCTGGCCTTGGACCATATAAGTTTTTATTCATTTGTGAAAGTCCTTAAACCACAGGGGTTCTGCCAGTGGAGGGCAGTCCTTCCTTGGTGGTGCTCGCTGGCCGCGCAGCCTGGCGCACGCGCAGTGGGGCCGACCCCACCTTCGGGCGGGGCGGCCCAGAGGTTACGGAGCCCAGAGGAGCTGTTGCCTACCATCCAAGCACCCCATGGTATCCCTCTCTTTGGCTCTTCTCCCTTACTAATGAAAGGGTCTGGACCCATCTCTGCCCCAAAAAGGACACTGCCCTCTTCCTCATAGCCTGAAAGACAGTAGAGGAAGAATCCTTGCAGTGTGTGCTGCCAGCAGGAAATACGGAACTGTGGGCAGGAGGGAGGCACCCTGTGGTGGCCTACTGCACCTCTATCAGACAAGGCCAAGTCGCAGATCCTGTGGGCCTGTTTCAGGGTGTGACAGGGTAAGGGCCTCCAGGCCTGCCCTCTATCCTGGGCTGGTGGTGGGTACTCCTCCCCCAAGGAGGTGTACTGCACCATTTCAGAGCTGTCACTCCCTGGAGGTGTGTGTATGGGTGTGTGTTTGTGGGAAACTGTTCTGCACCCAAAATCATAGGATCGTAGGCCAGAATTTTCCGTGGATGGGGAGGGTAGGCCTAGCCCATTGCCTTCCAGAAATCAGGAAGACAGCCTTCATCCTGGTCTTGCCTGTCAAACCTTTTCTGGCCCAGGGCCTTGACCCTTGTCCTGATGAGTTTGGGACTGGCCAGGACAAATTTGCCTCCTAGGAAGGAAAAGGGATGTTTAGTTGGTATTCAGGAAGGTGGGCCTTGTGAGCCAGGGTGTCAGTAAGGTGACACCAAGCGGTTTTCCCCCGGGTAGTATGTGTGTCCTCACTGTTTCTGCTCTGTCATTTCCAGAATCAGAGTGTGTGTGCCCATTAGGAACAGGAGTGTGCAGGATGCCACCTAGTGTAGTTGGCATGCAGGGCCTCAGGCCCAATGCTTGAGAGTGGGGCCAACATCTTGAGTCCTGGGGCAACATGATCTTTGGAAGATTGATGTCTGTGGACATGACTATGAGCCCTGACTCATGTGTGACCTCTCTGCGTTTCATCTGCAACATGGGGTAACAGCTGTGGGATGTGCCAAGTTCAGGGACAGCCTCATGGATAGTGTGGGGTGATACTGTTCTCCGGAACTGTGTTTCCTTGTCTTACTATTTAGGCTGGCAGCTGTGGTTTGAGGCTGCCCTTCCTTTGCTCTGGAGCTTGCTCAGGCATGGTCCTGCTGTGTGTGTCCGCTGGCATCCACAGATGTCTTAGGGCACCGTGCCATGCTAGTTGTACGTAATGTGGATTGGAGGACTTGGTGGGGGCCTCAGTGATATCCTGTTCTTGCTCTGACTTCTTACCTCTCTTCTGTCACCTGTGGCCTGTAGTTGAGTTTCAGCTGTGTGCTTAGCCTCTCTCCAGATGGTCCCCAGGCTCAGAGAGGTCCAGTGCCCCCCCCCCCAGGGTTTCAGGTAGGATCAGGTCTTTGGCCCCCAGCTGTTTCCTGCCTGCCTTTTGAACTAGAGTGGTGCATGCCCTGCAGTGTGACCTGGCAAGAGGTTTCTGCGAACATTCATCTTCAGAACTACGTACTGCTGAGGACCCTCTTGGGGCAGAGCCGACCATGTTACCTGGTGGCCCTGTGGCTCCTTGGCATGGCGTGTGAAGCAGAAATGTCCTGAGTCTCTGCTCCATGACAGTACCTTTACACTAGTTTTCATCCTGCTGGTGGCAGGAAAGGACTTGGCCTGCATGGTGCTGGGCAGGGTGGCCTGCCTCCAGGTCCTGGGGTGTAAGCTGCTGCATAAGAGAAATAGCAGCGTATGTTGGGTTGGTTGTGTGTCCAGAATGCCACTTGAAAGTCTACCAGCACCAGTGTCGGCATCTGTATCCTCACAGTCCTGTGGGGTAGACACACGCAGTCTCCGTCAGCATCTGTATCCTCACAGTCCTGTGGGGTAGACACACGCAGTCTCCGTCGGCATCTGTATCCTCATGGTCCTGTGGGGTAGACACACGCAGTCTCCGTAGTCTCTGAGCGGTCCTGCAGCAGCTGCAGCATCTTCTCCCACAGACACGCACCGTCCTTCCAGAGCCCTTCTGTGGACTGGGTGGCACCTTCAGAAGACATGACCATTTCCTATAAAGTTTTATAGTATGGCCTCTTGTCAGCCTTGCCTGACTTAACTGCTGTGAAGTCCTTGGTCTTTTCATGACCTCTAGTTAGCATCAGACCTGTGTTCTATAGGCAGTGTAGGAGCTTGAAGAATTTTAGACAGGGCTGCACTGCCTGCGTGATTCAAGGAAAAAAAATCTACCAGGCTTGGAGTGATATTGTATGGGCCAGAGGTGTGGGTTTTGTAGCCCACAGGAAGGCATAGATAGTGGGGATCCAGAAAGATCTCTACCCCTCCCAGGCATTGCTGTCCCTTCTGTTAGTTCTCTATGGCTGTGGTGCTCTTCCTGCCACCGTCTCCAGTGGAGATACACACAGGGCTGCTTTGTCCAGAGACAAGTCTCCAGCGGAGCCTTCTTTAGGTCTCATGACTTCCGTGTCCTCTACAAAGTCAGACGTCCCTACAGCACTGGAAGGATAAGAAGGGCGCGGAGGGAGGCAGCCCCTAATAATCTGGAACATCACACACGGCCCATGCTCTTCCAGTGAGGATAGTGTTCCCAACTGACTTTGAAATGGGCAGGTGTTCTCAGGGGTCAAGACCTGCAGTATCTGTTGTAACACACAAAGGCAGACAGACACACAGACACACAAAATTGACCAATGTTACTGAAAATGAATAATCTGTGTGGCAAATCCATGCCTTTTATCATGGTTTCTATTTTGTGCCTCCCTGATGTGTGGTGTAAGTCACAGCTGGCTGTGAGCACTCCTGTTTCTCACAGTCACCTTCCCTCCAAGCCATCCCATTGTCCCGCTGTGCTTTACCCTTGCCTTTGGCATGTTGCTCTTACTTTCCAGCTCTGTTCTTGCCAGACGGTAGGCACTTCCAGCGTCTGCCTCCACCTGATCTGAGTGGCCAGACTCTGTCCTCTGGCCTTCAGAATTGGGTAGGGACCAGCCCATAGGACAGCTTTGTTCCCAGAAAGGGCTGCTGGGGAGTAGAGCTGGCCTTGTACCCCAGAAGAATCTGTGCCTAGAGGTAGGAGGAAACTCTGACCCCCTCCCCCGTTGCTGCAGAATCCCTTCCCAGAGTACCTTTAAAGAGGATGGGGGTGTGCTGGGTGGTGGTGGCACACGCCTTTAATTCCAGCCCTTGAGAGGCAGAGGCAGGCAGGGTTTAGTGAGTTCAAGTCCAGCCTGGTCTACAAGAGTTAGTTCCAGGACAGATAGGGCTGTTACACAGAGAAATCCTGTCTGGGGAAGGGGGAGCAGAGAGGATGGGGTGGCTGAAGGATAGGAGGGATCTGATCCTAGTTGAGAAGTGCTGGCCATTCCGGGAGGATTTTTGTCGGTTAGTTCTTTGAGACATGGTCCCTGAGTCCCCATGGCTCAGATGGCTGCTGCTTTTGCTATTGCAGATGACAGTGGCTCATGCAAGGGACAAACACTCCTTGCCACAAATCTGTTAGATCTCCCAGCATTATGACTTCAGGTCCTTTGCTTCTGCAGTGGCACCTTAGCGCCCTCTACTGGGAAAGGCTCTCATGGCACTGACTAAGGGAAGGATTGGGCCTGTGGCAGGTGCCTGGCACTGGCAGGACTGTGACTCAAGGGCATTGTTGCTGCTTTACTGACTGGTTCCGCATTGTCTGTGCTGCTCCTCAAGGCTGGGCTCTTCTGGAAGCCAGCACTGGGCACGGGTGCTGGGAACTCACAAGAGAGCTGGGGAAAAAGTTTGTGAGCCTTCTGGAAGGAGCTATTCCCCAAATACACTGGGTGCTGGGTTCTGAAGCCCCAATCTGCCTTGGATTGTGGCCACGTGTGGGCTTTCTGGATGAGCTTCCAGAGTCTGGACTGACAAGTGCTCTTGTCTCTTGTGATGTTGAAGGGTGTCAAGGCCAGGCTCTATCCTAGCCAGCCTGATGTCCACCTAAGCTGAGGATTGGTCCCTGAGTGGATGCTAGGGCCAGGGGCCAGGGCTTTGGCTGCTTAGTGGCACACTTCAGGGGTTGGGCTTTTGTGCTCACCTGTAATACCCTAAGTTTCTGGGCTACAGGCCTACCATTATGT
Source organism: Microtus ochrogaster (assembly GCF_000317375.1). Taxonomy (NCBI): domain Eukaryota; kingdom Metazoa; phylum Chordata; class Mammalia; order Rodentia; family Cricetidae; genus Microtus; species Microtus ochrogaster. The sequence continues at coordinate 9,411,952 of NW_004949104.1, forward strand.
GTTTGGGTGTCATGGCCTACATTTCCAGAGCGTCTGGGCAGCACTTGCAGGTGAATCATTCCTGGTGCAGGGACACTTTGAGCAGGGACATACAGGAAGTTGGGTAGAGTGCTAGAAAGCCAGCACCTGGCAAGCTTGCCCGAAAGCCTTGTTAAAAGATCCATGTTGGGACATGGTTAGAACAGCCTCGAGTATTAGGAAATGTAAACATAAAGAAGAGCTTCCCAGGAAAGCTGGTAGCCCCTCTCTGCAGTTTCAAGGCCCTGTACCTGATGTTGGCTGTTTTTACCTTCCACTGTGGAGAATTGGCTGAGCAGAAGTCTGTTGGGGCAGCCAACTGCAGAGCGGTTCCTAGGTCCACATAGATGACTTGGGGGCTTGCCCCAGCCTGGAATCACGAACTCAGAGTGAGAGCCTTGCTGTCCAGTTGGTCTTCTGCAGCTGTAGCTGCACAGAGCTAAGGATGTAGCATACAGCTTCACTCCATGGAGCTTCTTGGAGTCTGAGTTTTAGCCGGCCGTTGATGGCATTTTAACTTGTCTCTTGTGTTTGATTTTTAGTAAGACTTTGAACCCGACGCAGGCTTCAGTGGAGCAGAAGCCTGAGAGCTTTGGTTGGAGACAATAAGACGTGGGATGAGGCTCCGTGACAGAACGCGGTTCGGCCTGGGGATTCTGAAGACAAAAAGCTTTGGACAGGCGAATTCATGGTCGTGGAAACCCTGCCCCAATTAAGCAATGTCAGGTTGGTAGGGGTTGCCAAGTGAAGCCATCTCTGCAAAGGAACTACAGGAGGGACATGGGCTGCACTGCCATAAGCTAGGCAGGCTGACCTACGTCTGAGGACTATGGGATGCCTGAAGAATGTGCTTGGTGTTTGCAGGCTGCCTTGGTCAGCAGTCCTCAGCTGCTGTGCTAGGGGTTGGCTTCTGTCAGAAAGTGTCCCGAGGGTAAGGAAGTGGGTGCTGAAGCCAGGTCTTCCCTGAAGGAGCTTGAGGGTCAATTCTGAGGTTGTGCATGTCCCGATGCAGGCCTGAGATCCTGAGGTAGGCTCAGCAGGGGTTTCTTGTCTTTTCTGTCTTATGTCTGGGAAAGGCTCTTAAGTGAGTTCAGCCCTGGACTAGTGTTCCTGTGTAGCAGGGGTCCAGTTACTAGATCTGTCTGCCTCCTGCATGGGTTTGTCTGGGAGGACCCTAGCTGGAGCAGCTCTGTGAATGAAGAGGGGGCACCGGTGACAAGCCCACTAGATTTTAGAGGGCTTGCTCTTCTGTCCTCCCACATGAATCTTTGGGTATCATACCCATCTTTTAGACCCAAGTCTAGCCACACCCACATCTGTAGATCCTCCCTAAGGAGTTGTTTATAGGTGAAAGAGTAGAGTTTCCATCAGCTGAGTGGGTCCTCGATGAGATATAGACTTCCTAGGCAGTAGGTTCAGGCTGTGTTCTGAGGACTTGCTTTGTAGCCTTAGAGGATTTGTGGACATGGGCATTGCTCACCGTATTCTTACAGAATGTGGTGTTCAGGCTGGGGGATGAGAAAGGGAGATGTTTATCAACACTTCTCAAATAGCAGTAAGTCCATCACCTCTACAGAAAGTAATACTTTCATGTGAGAAAAGCCACTTTGCAAGTCCAAGTTGAATTGTTGCTGTTTGTCCGCCACTGCAGTCTGGTGACAGGGGTAGCTAAGGATGTGATCCATAGGGGTCAAGGAAGGGAGTATGCAAATGCCAAGCCTGTGACCTTGAAGTCTGGGTTCATCAGGTCTCAGCACCTTTCCTTTTACTGCTTATGAAGTCATAGAGAGGTAGAGCTGTCTTTTTATATGCACATTGATACTGGGGAAGGGCTGTGTATAGCAACACCTCTGTTCCTCAGCTGGAGTCCTTGGGCTTAATATTGTCTAGAAGGCAGCTCCATTATTTCTTGGTGGTCGGTGAGACCGGTGTCACAGCCCAGGTATCCAGTTCTAGGCTTGGAAACACGCAGAGTGATTGTCCACTAGCCCTGCTGTACATGGATGTGACAGTTCCTAGGACATTGCCTTTCTGTGACGTGGACTCTCCGAGGCACGTCGTTGGCACTGGCAGCTTGGGGCAGCCTCTGCACCTGGAGGCAGGAAGAGTGACTGTGAACTCTGTAGGCTGCTGCTCGCCAGCAGCTGTTGCAGGGCTGCCTCTGGCCTGCTCAGTGGGAGACTGTATGGTGACATATTTCTTGTCCTCCACTCCCGACTGTGCCTTCTCCATGGTCCATTCTCCTGGCCAACTCTTTAGGAGGCCCTGGGGCCAGACAAGGCCCTGCCTGGTGCTGCGTGCTACTGTGGAGCTACCTTTGGTCACCATGAGGTGTCTGCTGCCCTGCCCAAGGTGGCCAGACAGTACCTGGGACTACTGTGTCGCCTGTGTACCTGTGAAGTCCCTGGAACTGCACTTGGCCCCAAGTGGGGTCTAGTCTAGGGTGTGTTGGGAGCAAGCAGATGCCGTATCTGTGAAGGCTTTGGTGTAACTAGGAAACAAACTCAGGGCCTTACACCCACTGGGCAAGTGCTCTTCTGAGTTGCACTCCAGGCCTAAGGTTCTTTCTCACTTTGATCTGGGAGGTGGGCTCTACAGTGGGGTAGCCTTTTTTACTGTCACAGATTTTTGGCCTTTGAAATCTATCACTAGGAATGATATCAGATTGGGTCACATGCTAAAATCCCTGTGGTTTCTCTCTGGGGTTCTGGGGTTCTGGGCAGTCACAAATAGTGACTTTAAGCAACAAAAAGTGACCAGGCTCTTTCCCAAATCCCATCCTTTTGTGACCTGTACATTTCTGTGTTGACAAGATAGCCTACGGCTCCCAGTTCTCTTGTTCCCCACAGCCCCACTAGGGTCTGCAAAGATCTTAAGTCGTGTGCTCTTGAGGGATTGATGGTCTGAGTCCACTCAGTCATCAGTGAGCTATCACAAACTCCATTTCCTTCTTCACAGTGTTAATTTGCATTTTACAAAGTCCCATGTAACCAGATGCTGAGTACAGCAAGTTCTCAGGGCTGATCTCTTCAGCTCTAGTGGGTAGCACAGTCCTCAGGTCACAGATTAGAGCTGCTGAGGGCATTAAGTGGTCTGCTCCTTTCTTGCAGGCGTCCGACCTCCCATCATGAATGGGCCCATGCACCCCCGGCCCTTGGTGGCGCTGCTGGATGGCCGGGACTGCACAGTGGAGATGCCTATCCTGAAGGATGTGGCCACAGTGGCCTTCTGTGATGCACAGTCTACACAGGAGATCCATGAGAAGGTAGGGTCACAAATTGGCCAAGTTTCATGGGGGAGTAGGGAGTGCTCCAGAGCATGGGCCTTGCCACCTCAGGCTGCAGTCTGAGTCAGCACACAACACTTGTCATGCTCCTGGGCCTCTGGCCACACTAGGTCTAAGTACCACCTAGTCTTGTGTGACCTGTCGCTGTGCCTGGTGGCCTTGTCAGACGGTAGAGATGGGCTTACTCTGTATTTTCTTGGTTTCTTCCATCACACCCAGTTCATTAGAAGAAGTGGAACTATGGGCTTCTGCCAGTGATTATGCTGGATGCTCCCTGCAATACAGAAAGTCACAATATCTTCATCCACAGTACCTGCCTAGAGCTTGTTGTCGGGTGTTAGTAGCTCTAAGCAGCTTCTGTGATTGATGTTTACTTACTTCAGTTGAGTTCCTCTGTTACCTGGAGTATGCTCACCTGGTTTCTGCTTGTGTCCTAGCCAAGTCAGACTTCACACTGGAGAGAGCTTGAAAAGCATTTTTTACAGCAAACCTAAAAAGCCTTCAGGGGTAGAACCAGTCAGGGATTTTGCCACGAGGGACTTGGCATCTGCTCTTGTAGATGGTCTGGTTGACTAGCCTGGAGATTTGCTCCCCGGGAGGAGTGGTGAGCTCTGCTCTCGGTGGCACCATGGCCTCAATAGGTGGGCCTGTTGGCCCATTGCAGGTATTGTCTCAGACTCAGAGGGCAGTGACACCCATATCTGAACGAACCTTCACCTAGCTTAGTACCCAGCCTTGTAAGCGTGCCAGGCATGGCATTAGCATACAGTGGACCTACAGCCCTGCTCCTCAGTGGCTACAGAGTCATCTGGGACAGTCCTTCCAGCCTGGCCTCAGTGTGTGTCTGTAGTCTTTGGGAACTTGTCACTTCCACACAGATAATCAGATACAAGGAGGCAAGGCTGAGAGCTTCTCATCAGCAGGAGCCTTAGTCTGATTGTGGGGTGGGCTGCCTTCAGCTAGGAGACAGTGCCATAGTGAGGGTCTTGTAGTAGGTATGGGGGAGCAATAGAAAAAACAGAGGACATAATAGTAGGAAGGAAGAGATCAGAAGACCTGATTCTGATGTGTTGTGAGGAGAGTGGGGGATGGGAGGAGAATGGAGCGAGGAGTGGGCAAGTTACCAGAACCTAGAACTCAGAGGGAACTAGATGCCAATGGTGGAAGATTTCCCTTCAACAGTAGGAAGCAGTATGTCAGTGAGGCACAACCCTGGCAGTTTGTGCACTCTGTATTGTTACACAACCTTTCACTGTTCTACCAGCCATGCTTGGGCTTAGTCCTCGCAGACGTGACACGCGTTCTCACTTCATCTCTACCTGAACGTATGGCAGCTTGATTCACAGCAGCCCAAACTGGGCAACCACCCAGTGCCCTTGGGTGATACAGCTGTGCAGATTGTATCCTACCTCAGATCCTGCCTGGCTCAGGAATGGGATGACCCACAGGCACACAGCACCTTGGGCGCATATCACTGAGGGAAGTCACCTTCCCTCTTTCTGCTGGCTGGAAATTGGAGATGATGGCTGAAGCCTTGGGTAGGTACCGTGTACCATAAGAGGGAAGCCATATACTGGGAATGGCACAGTCACAAGACAGGGATCATGTGCCCAAATGGCTATGAAGATGTAACCAAACATATGGGACACCTGTCTCTAGGTGTGGAGAGGAAGTAACTGTCTTACGTATCATTGCTACGTGGGAATTGTCCTTTCAGAGCGAGAAGTCGTCACAACTGCCTGTGTGTGTCACTGTCTAAATTGCAGATGAGAATGTTACACTAGCAAGGAAGAACGTGATGAAGAAAACTTCCCAGAAACCCTGGCTCTTCTGCCATGGACCCAGGAGGACTCTGAGAGGGGCTAGGAGATGCCCACTAGGTGTGGGAAAGTCACTTGTGGCAGGAATTTCAGAACACCCCTGGCTGGGTACTGTACAATTTCTCAGGCAAATGACCTTCAGCCCAGGGCTGCATGTGCTGAGGAGGAACCCAGGGACACTGCTCCCAGCATATGCCGAGTGAGGACTTAGGGCAGCAGGAATTCCCCACTGGAGATGGGAGAATGACGCTTCATGACTCATGGGTGCAGAACATCCCAGGCCAGAGGACGGCCCCTTATAATTAAGATGTACAAGGAGCAAGTGGGCAGAAGTGTCTCGTGTGGCCAGCAGGCTGCTAATGCACTGACCTTGGGCTCGTGTTGCAGACACACCTGGAACCAGGACAAAGGTTGAGAGGAGGGGGTTTCGCTGTGTGCAGGAGTCCATTGCCATGGGTCAACAGGTCCCCCTTTGAGAGTATGCTGAGATTCTGAGACCCGTTGTTAGTGCCTTGATGGGACAGAGCAGAAGACCCAGGGATGGGTGTGGCCTTCAGGTATATGGACAAAGTGCTGGTAAACCAGTTGCAGGCTGGGATGGTGTTCCAGTTGGAAGAGCGGAGGGGGTTCTTTTCTTACACACAAAAGACATACTGCTTTAGAAAGGAGTCTGTGGGCATGCTCAGATGACTCAGGAAAGTAAACTGTGGGAAAATTTCAGTGAGGTCAAGTGGGCACTGCTCTTTGTGCCCTGGCCCCAGGGTACATGTAAGACCTTCAGGCCTTCCCAGTGAGCAGGAAAAGGAAATCTTTGCAGAAAGCCGGTCAGAGAAGAACTGCTTATATAAACCACTTCAGCAAGCCTCTCTGTGGCCCCCTGAAAACCCACAGTTCACCACCAGGTGGCCAGATGATCAATCACTGGCACAGTAGAAAGCCTGGATACCACTTCCCTCTGTGGAGAAGAACAGCTGCAAAGCTACCTGGTGTCTGTGGAGTTGGATAGTGTGCAGAGGTTTCAGCCAGTGTCTGCTCTGCCTGTATGTGCCTTATGTCAGCAGAAAAATGTCAGGCATGATGGTGAGGTGGGAGGAGCTACAGTGTCACATGGTAGCTGTTCTGTGCACACCAGGTGATAAAACCATCCAGTGTTTTCTCAGAGGGAGGTTAGCACAGTGAGCCCACTGTTGCCCTGACCACGAAACCTCACTGCGGTTGGAGCGTGAGCTCCATTCAGAACGTGCTACCACTGGTACACTCATGGCCCGTTTGCACCAGTCACTCATCATATGCTATGCCTGCCATGAACATCTAGGGCCCATGTCGTTCCGGGTCTGGTATTGAGGACACCAAGTACCCTAGAGTCAGGTCACTAACGTGGTCACTCATCTGGTGAATGGGGACATGTGAGTGGCTGCTTGCAGAGAGGACTCTTGGAGACAGGCCTAGCAGCAGCCTTCCCAGACTTCCCTGGAAACACTAAAGGGATTGTAGGAGAGGGACGGGGTTGGGGGTAGACCTGTGGCCAACAGAACAGCTGTTGGTGGTGACCGGGGCTGTAGAACTCTGGTTCACCCACTACCTAGCAAGCCCACTCCTAGTATGCTTTTGTTCTGCAGCCAAGTATCTTCAAACCAAGATAACAAACAAACAAAAAAACCCAAACAAACAAAAGAAAAAAACATGAAAAAATTTCACAGAGAAACATAGGTAGATTGTACCCAGGAAGGCAAATTCAAGCACAAGCAGTGGATGGACAGTAGGCTGTGGTTTATTTGTAGAAAGCTCAGTGGTGACATGAGGAAGTCCGTTGGCAGTTGAACAACAGGGTCTAGAGCCTCAGAAGACCCTCCACTTGTAGGAACTTAGCTCAAGGACATAAGCACACTGGCTTCTGGAAGACTTAGTGCTGGCCACAGTCAGTGCAGTGAAAGGTCAGATGCTTTGATCTCTCCCTTCTCTGTTGGCACATTTGCGGTACATTGAAAACATGCTTTTGAAAGACATTACTCTCATGTTTAAGTGCTAAGGGTAAGAAACCAGTTGGCTGTTCATATACACATGTTGACATACAACATAGGCCTGTAGGCTATGGTTCTGTCCTGTCCACAACCAACCCTTTTCAAACATAGTGAGGGACCCATGTTAAATCTGTCCCTAACTACAGACTCATTCTAATACTACCCTGAGATCTGTCACTTTTGGTCTGCACTGCTATACCTGCCATGGGCCTCAGCAAACAATTGTTTGTATGGGGTTGGTCCCCATGTCCCCCAGCCTCTCCTGTTCTACCCAGCTGTTCAGTCCTCCTGTCCTCATGATTGTCCATCTGAAGTCCATATGGCAAAATGCTGCCAAGGACTCCCCTAAATCTCCTCACTCCCCACTCCCTGTGCTGTCAGCTGCCCATTCCCCATTCACTCTTTCCTACTTGGGCTCTCCATGACTCTCCACTGGCAAATGGGTACCCATTTTTTCCACACATGTCTAAGCAGTATATGTGACCCTGATTCCCTCAAAACTAAGGGAAAACATCAGTTCTGGCCCTGAGCGTGTGTACTCTAGAGGCCACTCGGCCCAGCATTCCAGACTCTAACCATCTTCCCTCAGCATCTGGCTGTTTCTTTTTCATGTAGTTTAGATAGCCCCTGGGCCCAAAATGAGTGGAAAGGCTACTATCTCTGCCCTTGTGGCTCTTTGTGACAGGCGAAAGCCTTTCTGGCTCAGTGACAGTTGTTTGCATGCTGGGTCATGCATCTGGCTATGGAGCTTGTGTAGCTATGATAGAAGGAGGCTGCATCAGCCTTCACGTGTGGAGCAGTCTCCACCCCAGGAAGATACTCTGGCTCCACAGCCAACCAGATCAGCAGGAAGTACCAGTGTAAAAGAGGACAGGTAGTAGAGTTGCTCACAGGATGTGGTGCCCTCTTAGAGGCTGGCCCTGCCCACTCCCAGTCGACAATTGCCTCTGGATATGTTTGTTACTTGGGTCCTCTGTACTCCATAGAGACTGGTGTGGAGTGGGCTCCATAGATTTGGGCATGGAGGCTGGTTGCTTGCAGGTGCTGCTGCTAGTCTTTGCCCTTGGACACTACCCACAGCCTCTGCTGAGGCTCTGCTGTAGCATGCTGCTGTCCGAGACAATTGAGAGAACACAGCTGCCCCTGCATTGTGCTCCCCGTCTCTTCCCTTGTTCCCTCTGCCTCCCATGCCTCCCATTTGGAGGCTGGCTGCTCAGCCTTTTTGGGTACATTTTGTGGTCCCTAGGAGCTTAGTAAGCAGCCTGTTTTCCCTCAATGCAGGTACTGAATGAGGCTGTGGGCGCCCTGATGTACCACACCATCACACTGACCAGAGAAGATCTGGAGAAATTCAAAGCTCTCAGAATCATCGTCCGAATTGGCAGCGGGTTTGACAACATTGACATCAAGTCAGCTGGGGATCTAGGTAGGAGCTCTGAAGTCCCCGTTTCCAGTGACCAAGATGTCTCACTTAACCTTCAGGCTCTATTGGGCAATCAGTAGAGCCGGGACTGTTCCTTGAATTGAAGGTGATTTGGGCTGTGGGTAGTGCAGGCTGTGGTGGGCAGCACAGGATGTGGCTGCGACTCCCTGTGTTGTCACCAGCCTACCAGGCCCTAGGGATTGGGTTGAAACAGGGCCAGTCAGGGAGTCATTGCTGTCTTCCTAAGACAGCAGAAAATGGAATGCGTTCTGAAACCATGCAGGTATACATATGAAGCAATGTGTGCTCAAAGTGGACACTTGTACACAAGTCTATTCATATTGAAACAGCATAACCATACTTTGCCATTCTAGAGTAGCTTGTGTTCTGTGCTAGTGGCCCACTGACAAAGCAAGGCTGCCCTCTACAGTGTGCTGTTGACATCATTCTGCTGCTCTGCCCCTTACAGCTGCAGAGGAGGCAGGAGCTAACCTGTCCGAGAACCACAGGGCAACTGAGGACTGCAGTAGTGTGGTGGGAAAGTCAGTCTTGTTTTGTTGGCTCATGTTGCCCTGGGAAGCCCGGGGGCTGAAACCTTGGTGACTGGTCTGCCCCTTCCTGGACAAGGTCCCACTGTAGTCCCTAGAATTCACAGGCTCCTCTTTTTAGCTAGGGATGGCCTAATGGTGGGCCAAGTTTGGTTCCTTTAGACCCAGCTGTGGAAAGTGGGGCAGGTCTTACCATCTATACCTTCTTGGGGGATCAGTTTTGTTTCTGTATCTCAAGGCTACATGCTATTGCTCCCTGTATCCTTGTTTTATTTCAAGGGAGTCATTTCTGGAGGGTGCATGGGTCCTGTCTTGATTCCTCTTTGTGGTGTCAGATACCTTTAATTTATAGGATAGTTTCCAAAACAATTCTGTCCTCACACTTCAGTGGGATGCTGGGATGGGAAGTAGAGTTGGAACTAAGGCCACTGTGGAGGATCAGCTCACGGCTGGGATGATGGGGTCCTCCTTGGGGACAAGGGCTAAGGGCAGCCCAAGGCAGCATAGACCATCAGTTTAGTGCCTGGACATGGGCCCTTGGGTAAATTGGGAGACCATGGCTAGGGGAGAGAAAGCTCCATCTGACTTGCTCCCAGGACAGTAAGAATCGTGGAGCCATGTAGCCAGGGCATGCTTGGCCTGGGAAGCCCCAGGGAACTGGAAGGTGTGATTTGTGTAGTGTCAATAGGGAGGGGCCAGCCAGCCCCAGGATGTACCTTGGCTTTGGCCCTTTGGTAGTAGAGCCATGGCTTCTCAGGAAGGTTGTGTGTCCCATGATCCAGATGGGGAAGAATTGGGCATTAGTAGCATTGGCTTCTTTTCAACCACCTGCCTGCCCAGATAACTCAGGCTGGAAATGATCAAGACAGCATTTGCCTGCCCCCTGTCCTGTTTGCTTGGTAGCTGCCACATCAGTGTTCTGCAAGAGTAGGTGTAAGTGGAGACTGCTCATTCATTCCCAGCTGCCCAGACCCGAAATAATTACACAGAAACTGTATTAATTACAACACTACTTGGACAATAGCTAAGGCTTCTTATTAACTAACTCTTAAATCTTAAATTAACCCATTACTATTATTTTATATTTTACCATGAGGGTTGTGGTTTACCGGTAAGGTTCAGGGGCGTCAGTCTTCTTTGGCAGCTACATGGCATTTCCCTTACTCTGCCTTCTTTCTCCCAATATTCAGTTTGGTTTTCCTGCCTAGCTCTATTCTGCCATGCCACAGGCCAAAGCAGCTTCTTTATTAACCAGTGATAATAAAACATTGACAGCATACAGAGGGGAATCCCATACATCATGCAGGACAGCCCAATGACATGTAGTCTCCTAGGTGGTTGTGGGGCATGTTTTCTGACATGTTACTGCTGAAGCACCACCCTGAGGGTATGCTCTGACGGCAGCACCTCTGACTGTGGATGACAGGAGGCTGTGGGCCTAGAACATGTGCCTTCACATATCTTGTAGGCATCGCAGTGTGCAATGTGCCTGCAGCATCTGTGGAAGAGACAGCAGACTCCACCCTGTGCCACATCCTGAACCTGTACCGACGAACTACCTGGCTGCATCAAGCACTTCGGGAAGGCACTCGGGTCCAGAGTGTAGAGCAGATTCGAGAGGTGGCTTCAGGAGCTGCCAGGATCCGTGGAGAGACCTTGGGCATCATTGGACTAGGTGCGTGGCCACTGTGACTCAGCACAAATAGTCTTTGCCCATCTGCCACCATCCTACTCCATAAAGACCCTTGACTTGCTGGCTGTGTTGAGGGCATAGGATAATTAGTCCTGGGCAGGGCTAGAGAAACTAGTCTGTGTCTTTCACAGGTGTCTCCTCACATCCATGGAGGTCAGGTAAGAGTACAAGTGAACATCACACATTGGTGATAACATGTGCCATGTGTGGATCCAACAGACATGGTGTCCACATGGACACAGATACGTGCATCCTCTATATAAACATGGTTACATACACACTCATTCCCCACAGCTCTGGAGTAGCCTGTTTCCGCCCTGCTAAGATAGTAGTTGGTTCCTATGCTCCCTGGCTTGTTCTCACAGCCATCACCTTTTTGTGGGTATCTTTCTTTTATATGTACCACAGAGATGGCAAAGTAAGTTGTGCTAGAGTTCCACCTTTGAGAGCTCTCTTGTCACCCTTGCCTACCCTTGGTTGACCCTGGCTGCGCTGTACTCCTGCCTCAACCCTACTGCCAGCCGCAAGAGATGGGAAGTGTGTGTAGGTCACCTCAGTTCCAGAAGGAGGCGGGCCTGGGATATGGTTGTTGGTGTCCTAATGGACATGCACAGCAGGGCTATTTGTTGCTCTATGACACTGTATGCCACCACTCCCCCCATCCGATGTATAGGATGAGATAGCACCTCCTACTTCAGGATCCTAGCGCCAAGATGTGTTGAAGGATGGAAGAAAGATAAGCATGGGGGGAGTGAGGGGGTGAAGGGTGTCACTGGGCAGGTCTGGGTGGTCAGGGCACCCCCACCCTCAGGTCTTCTTGTCCTCCAGCAGTCTGTTTGGTCTTTCCTTATTAGAGTGGCTCTGCCTCTGCTTTTGTTACTCGTGTTTGGGGACTGAGCCATGTGTCCCTTTTGTACCCTGTTTGTCCAGTGTATCACATGTCTGCCACTGACTACCTGGCCTACACTGCTGTCCTCTCTGCTGTGTCTAGTTGTTCCCTGTAGCCAGCCCAGAGCTCCCTAGAGATTAGGATACATGGATGGTAACATGTATCCCATATGGATAATGTAGATTACAGAGAGAGACAGGGCTATACATGTGAGCATACTTGTGTATGAGTGTACAGTCTAACAAGCAAGGAAGGTGAATTTTGTCCCCTCGGGGTACAACAAGGGCTCCTGAGTTATTGCACCCTCTACCTTAAGGACCTCCTATTTGTATGTACTTGCTGTCTACCCACTGCAGAACAGGTCTGAGTCTAGCTTCCACACACTGTGGCCTCCCTCTGGAAGGGAGATGGGTATGTGCCCCTAGTGAACCTGTATCTCTGCTCTTCTCTTCTACAACCTGTTGAGTCTACCTCTGTGTGGAATATGGTGGTGAGTTCTTGGCTCATCAGTGAGGGTGCACAGGCAATGTGGGCTGTAACTTTTGCTTTTATAATGAACATGCCAACTACTTTCCTATGGCTGTTGGCCTCTCCATCCATAGGCTTCTGCCTCTCTCCTTCTTGTCCTCTTACAACTGAAACAAAATTTACTCCTTTCACAGAGTATGGAATGTATTTCTGTGTGGGACAGCCCTGTACTGTTTCCAGCTAGCCCTTCCTGCCTGCTGTCTTTGCGCTCCCTCTGGCACAGCTTGCTAGGTTCCTCAGTCCAGCTGAAATGAACCCACAGGGCAGGGCCCTGGGTCTGTGCTCCTTCGCTTCTGCACACGTCTGTCCTGCTCAGGACTCTTACTGTTAAGCAGGATTCTGTTGATCTGTTTAGACAACTGCTGTGAGAAAGTTTAGACATGTCTCTTTGTGCATGGGACTCTTCTCTTTGATTTAAGCAGAAGTGAAGTGACTTTACAGAGCTGGCAGAAGGCCACCACGGCATTCTTCAAGCAGGTGTGTGGCTTTGGCACTTGTCAGCTGGCTAATTGGAGTTTTGAACTTTGCTGACACTAATGTCAGCACTAGTGCTGCCCCTTGTGTTTTCATTTGCATCTCTCCGACAGCTAAAGTGTCTGAGTGTCTTTCTTGCCGGAATGCCTGGCCGTTAGAGAACCTTTCACCTGTGTTCTGAAGTATGGTGCCCGTCATGTTCTCTTTGGTTTGTCTTGGTGTGGATCTGCAAGATTCCATCTGTGTTCTATCTCAGGGCCTCGTCAGACAAGTATATTGACACCCTGGTGCCCACTTAGTATCTGTGGTGAGGACAGATTCTGGTTCTGAAGAAATCCAGTTTATTACTTGTAAGTTGTTTCCTGTGTCTTAAGTAGTCTCTGTGTGCTTCAGCTTTTAGCCAAAAGAAAAGCATGAGGAGTCTGCTTTCTAGAAGCTTCATAGTTCAGATTTTACAGGTCTCAGACCACCTGGATCATACACTTTGCTCAGTGCTGAGTATACTATGCCAGAAACATAGGCAAATAAGTTTGTGTCTTTCCACAATAACAATAAATTCTCAGGGCTCAGGGGTTTTAGTGGCAACAATTTGCCACATAATTCTCCCTCCATAATCTGGCTAAGGTGAATACAGGAATTTTTTGTTTGTTTGGTTTTTGTTTTGCGAGACAGTGTTTCTTTGTGTAGCACTGGCTGTTCTGTAACTCACTTTGTAGACCAGGCTGATCTTGAACTCACTGAAATGCACCTGCCTCTGTCCCCTGAGTGCTGGGATTAAAGTCATATGGCACAACTGCCCAGCTTGTCACTCTTTTTTTTTTTAAATTTATTTTACATACCAACCAGTTTCCCCTCCCTCCTCACTTCCTGTCCCCTCCCCTTTTCCATCTACCCCTGTCCCCTTCTGCTCCTCCTCCATCTCCATTCAGAGAGGAACAAGATTCCCATGGGCTTGCACAAAGCATGGCGCATCAAGTTGAGGCAGAACCAAGACTGTCCCTGTGGGTCGAGGTGGGGCCAGGTAATCCAGCGTGGGAAACAGGTTACCAAAAACCAGCTAAGCACCTGGAGAGGTCCTGCTCTCACTGTGAGAAGCCTTTCCGAGAGACCAAACTACACAGCTGTCACACACATGCAGAGGGCCTATGTCAGTTTCATGCAGGCTCCCTGACTGTCGGTCCAGCTGGACTCACTCAGTCTTAGAAGTAGAAGTTCTCAGCAAGGACAGCCTACATCTCTTGGCAGTTTGCTCCTGGTGGTTTTCTTTGGCTTCCTTTACTCTTTTAGCTAAAAGCTTTGCACATTCTTCAGTCTCCTCCTCATTTTTCTTAGTGAGCTGGTTTTTTAGAGCCATGTGTTGGTGTTTGTGTTGCAGGACACATGGAGTAACAAGATGCTGAGTCTTGGGGGCTTTGGTCCTGAGCTACTTCTTTGTTTCGTTGCTCTCTAAAAATATTATGGCAGATGTCTTAGTTACTTTTCTATGGCTGTGACAAAACACCATGACCAAGGCAACTTGTAAGATGAAGTCTTTAATTTGAAGGCTCATGGTTCTAGGAGGTTGTGTCCATGACCATTATGGTAAGGAACATGGTAACAAGCAGGCAGACATAGTGCTAGAGAAGTAGCTGAGAGCTTACATTTGATCCATAAGCACAAGGCAGAGAGAGAGAGAGAGAGAGAGAATGAGAATGAGAACACAGCTAGGTATGAGCATGAGAGCTGGGAGTGGTGTGGACTTTTGAAATCTCAAAGCCCCACCTTCAGTGATATACCTCCTCCAACAAGGCCACACCTCCTAATCCTTCCTTCCCAAACAGTTCTACCAACTAGGGACCAATTCAAATACATGAGCCTATGGGAGCCATCATTCAAACCACCATAGCAGATCTCATCTTCTTTAGAGAGATTGAAAAGTTTTGGATTTTAGCTTCCAAGTAGTATCTGTCAGTTCAGAAATACCCTCCTCTCCTCTCCTCCCCTCCCTTCCGCTCCCCTCTCCTTCTCTCTGTCTTTTTTATAATAATCAAGTTGAGAATGCTCCAATTGGCATCCACGGTGTATCCTTGAACAAAGTTGTGTTTCCTCTTTCCAATTCTCTTTGATCTATAACAGTGTCCCTTACTCGGTAGCAGGCACACATTGCTGTGGGTCAAGAGACCTTACTTTTTGGTGAAACCTTGTTTGTCATTCATTTCTTTTCTTTTCCTTTTTTTGGTGATGGTGTTGCAAGACAGTGTTTCTCTGTGTTGTTCTGGCTGTCCAGGAACTTGCTCTATAGACCAGGTTGACCCTGAACTCACAGAGGTCTGCCTGCCTCTGCCTCCCAAATGCCAGGACTAAAGGCGTGTGCCACCACACCTAGCCATGTCATTCACTTCTGATAGTTCTTCTTTAGAATCAGCTCACTGGTTTGTGTTTTGTTTAGTCCTTGAGTGTTTTGGGACACTGGCCTCTGAAAATCACACACATGTCCTCAAGACATACATCACGCTATTATTTTATGTTTTGATTTCTCTTAGCAGTGTTCTGTAGTGATCAATACATAACATTTTTTTTTTTTGGCTTTTCGAGACAGGGTTTCTCTGTGGCTTTGGAGCCTGTCCTGGAACTAGCTCTGTAGACCAGGCTAGTCTCGGACTCACAAAGATCCGCCTGCCTCTGCCTCCCGAGTGCTGGGATTAAAGGCGTGCGCCACCAACGCCCGGTTCAATACATAACATTTGCACAGAGCTTGTTCAGCTTGTTAATGTACTTCCCCCATGCTGGTGGTAGAACCTAGGCATCACCCCTCTGACCAGGTGTTTGGTATGACGACTGTTATAATTTATGCGTTCTAATTCCCTGTGGTGTTCAGAAACACACTTGGTCTTTGCACTTCCCAGAATTCTGGTTTGCACGTTCTCCGGGCATTTCCCAGCACCCTGCTCTCTCCTTTAGCATGTTTCACTTGCTCCCACTCTTTGTTCTTGTCCTTTTGGCATTAATGATGACCAGTGCTTTATAGGCTAGACCACAGTGGGGTAGAGCTCCGTCCTTTATTGTGGTCTCTATGGTTATCTGGCCTGTTAATGTTATCATACAGCTTTCTCTAACTAAACGTTGCTATGGCACATCTTTTCTCCGCTTTCCCAAACTCAATTGTGCCTTTTGTTCTTTAAAAGGCTTTCTAAAGGGGGCTGGAGAGACGGCTCAGTGGTTTAGAGCACCGTCTGCTCTTCCAGAGGTCCTGAGTTCAATTCCCAGCAACCACATGGTGGCTCACAACCATCTGTAATGAGATCTGGTGCCCTCCTCTGGTGTGTGGGCATACATGGAGGCAGAATGTTGTATGCATAATGAATAAATCTTTAAAAAAACAACAACAACAAAAAAAAAGAATGCATTTCATCACATAAAAAAAAGGCTTTCTAAAAATTCAGTTTCCCTTCTGCTTTAATTAGGGTCATTTCTGTTGGCCATTGTTCTGTCTTTGGTATCAGACCTTCTGATGGGCTCTTTACTGCAGATACAGCTTTTCCAGCTCAAAATGTGTGTCCAGGTCTTTTGTAGAGGACACTTTCTCTGCTGGAGTTCATTGTCCTCTCAAATTTATCACATGTGCCTATGACACATGTTCTCAGCAGCGATCGGAAGTCCTTCCAGCTAATCCCACCATCTGGGTTGTCTGTGGATCTGCTTGTTTTTTCTTTATTCTGTTATAATTTCTGTGGTACTCTCTTTAAAGTTGTGCCCATGTCCTGCCAGCATGTCTGACTCCTCAGTGCTCTTTTCCTGGCAGGTATTGATGGATGCTGCAGGAGAGACTATGTCCCTAGCATTTTCCTACTGGCAGCCTGTGCAGTCTGTGTTCTCTCTGTATCCAGCATCAGTTGATGTCTGCATTCCATGATCCTTAGGCTGTGGCTCCCATTCCAGAGCCAGGCCTGCCTCAGAGGGCATAGGGTGTACATCTGTGGAGTTGTGCCAGAAAGGTGGCAGATGTACAATGTGCAGTGTACCCTCTTTATTGCTAGGTTCTTGGGGTTTTTTTTCCTTTCAAGATTTATTTCTATTTGTGTGTGTGTGTGTGTGTGTGTGTGTGTGTGTGTGTAGGGGCTATGTTCATGTGAATGCAGGTGCCTACAGAGGCCAGAGGTTGGAGTTAAAGGTGGTTCTGAGTTCCTGACATGGATGTTGAGAACAGAGCTCAGCTCCTCTGAAACAGCAGCAGGCCCTCCTAACCGCTGGGCCATCCCATCAGTCCTGTGCTGCTAGAGTCAATGGTATATGAATCTCTAGGAAGAGTGTTGTCCAGAATGGTCCCCACATATACGGTTTGTGATCAGAATTGAGATTCCAAGGACGTCTGATAAGTGACCTAGTGACCAAGGGAGGGGACCAAGCTGATTATGTATTGGCTTTCCAGAGCAGTGAGTAGAACTGATCAATGGCAGGCTGCTGGAGGGTGGCAGCTAGCTCCCATCCCTTGATTGTGGTGCCTGGGAGCAGGCACCTTGGCTGAGTGTTTGTGATGGAGGCCTCAGGGATCTGGTAGAACTTTGGCAGACTGGCAAAGTTGTGTTTGAGGCCCTTGAATCCCGGCTGTGAGGCGGCTTCAAGGCCTCAGGATGCATGTCTCACTTCATCTTGACTCTGTAGGTCGTGTGGGCCAGGCGGTGGCACTGCGGGCAAAGGCTTTTGGCTTCAACGTCCTCTTCTATGACCCGTACCTATCCGATGGCATCGAGCGGGCCCTGGGGCTGCAGCGTGTGAGCACACTGCAGGACTTGCTCTTCCACAGTGACTGCGTGACCCTGCACTGCGGCCTCAATGAGCACAACCACCACCTCATCAATGACTTCACTGTCAAGCAGGTGCGCTGCGGCATCCTCCACTCTCCTCCCTTCTCCTCCAGAGCGATGTTGTCCCTTCCTTACAGTGTGGCTCCCCCTCTTCCCTCAGGATGTACCCCTTCTTCCCCGGAAGGCAGTGAACCTTTGGTCAAGACAGCAACAGCATTAGATACCTGGGTCTGTCTTATTCCATTGATAGTCCAGAGTGTACCTGCTGGTACCACTGCCCACCCTGGCCCAGACTCTCTCCTAGAACTGATCTGTAGTAGGCCAGCTCCAGGTGGGTGGGAAGTGAGATTATCTGTGGGTATGCCACTCCAGTGAGAAGCTCCAATGTCATTCACTCACGTGGTCGTCCTGTCTGTCTTCTCAGATGAGACAAGGAGCCTTCCTGGTGAACACGGCCCGTGGTGGCCTGGTGGATGAGAAGGCTCTGGCCCAGGCCCTGAAGGAAGGGCGGATCCGTGGCGCAGCGCTGGACGTGCATGAATCAGAGCCCTTCAGGTGCCCCCTGAGCCCCAAGATGGACTATGCCCACCAGCCTGCTGACTAGGATTTGTAGGCTGTCCTTCAGCTCTGGCCTTTTGCTGGCTGGGTTAGGGGAGGGTTTACTCTCTGTTCTCAGGTGGGAACAAGAACCTCAAGATTCTATCTCACCTTGGCCACAGTTATGGGGTACGCTTAGGACTTGACTTGGTTCTCAATTTGTCTCTTGATGTCTGTGATGGTCCCATAGTCACCAACCTCTGGAGACCATGGGGCCAGGGCTAATTTGGCTTAGCATGTAGTCTTTAGTCCTGTTGGGGCAGACTTTCTGGGGCTCCAGCAGTTGACAAAGCCTATCTCGGGGTAACCAATTGAGTGATGAGCCATTGGAAGAGCTAGCAGTAAGAGTCTGTGTCTGAGAGCCCACAGTCCTAGGGTTTGTTCTGCTGGGCAGGGCTGTGTAATACCCCATCATGGCTCCTCCCCTAAGGCTTGGAAGACCCTCTACCCTTATTGTTAAGACCTTGGGGTAGGTTTGAAAGTCCTGCAGCTCCACATTCACAGATGCCTGGGATCAGGTCAGGGGCCCTCAGATCTCAGGACTGGCTACCTTCTGCACCTCCCCAGACATGGGTGCTCAGACCTCTCTGACTGGGTATGTGCTGTCCTCAGCTTTAGCCAGGGACCCTTAAAGGATGCACCCAACCTCATCTGCACCCCTCATGCTGCATGGTACAGTGAGCAGGCCTCCATTGAGATGCGAGAGGAGGCAGCCCGGGAAATCCGGCGAGCCATTACAGGTGGGTGGCTTTGCTCTCAGACTGACAAATCTGTTTTATGCCAGTTCAGGGGAGGTGGCACTTGGTTGTCTCTTACTGGGCATCCCTTGGGGTGAAGTTGGGTAGCACATGTATCATTTTCATGCATGAAGACCTGCCAGGCTGAGTGCTGTCAGCTGCTTGTGAGCTGAGGGCGCATGTGCATGGCTGGGGTCTCCAAGTTGGGAGCTGAGTTGTTAGGTGGACAGAGCCCTGTGGTGTTCATAGGGAGTAATCCAGGGCTCTGGGGAGAAGGGTGACTGTGTGCCTGCCTTCTGGCCTCTGCAGAGGCAGCAGTTTTAACCCAAATTGCTGTCGTCTCTCTCTGGTGTACCTCCCAACCTCCCAGGCCGGATCCCAGATAGCTTGAAAAACTGTGTCAACAAGGACCACCTGACAGCTGCCACCCACTGGGCCAGCATGGACCCTGCTGTGGTGCACCCTGAACTCAATGGGGCTGCCTACAGGTGAGCAGGCAGGGGCAGAGGACAGCCTCCAGGACGGTGAGGCTTAAACCTGGACCTTGGCTGTAGGTAATGTAGTGGGCTGTGATATGGCTGGGGATACCCTTATGTAGGCCCCTGTGACTGGAGAGGATTGAGCTGGATGGTGCAGTCCACTTCCCTGAGCTTTTTGGAAGGATATCAAGAGGGTTGGCCTTAGGAACCTCTTAGACAGGAGTACTGGGCAGAACTATTGTTGGGGCAGAGAATAGTAAGGAGACAGGGAATGGGGCTCGGGAAAGACTTCGTAAGTGAGAAGCCAGGTAGGGATACTGCCCAGCACTCACCAAGTGTTCACTGTTCCCAAACTTTCTGGACCTCAGGGGTCACTGATGCTCCATGCAAAAAGGGCTGTGTGTAGCAGGTGGGTGCTCCATAGATGACCTCACATGTCTGCCCTCCTCTCCCAGCAGGTACCCTCCAGGTGTGGTGAGTGTGGCCCCTACTGGCATCCCAGCTGCTGTGGAAGGTATTGTTCCCAGCGCCATGTCCCTGTCCCACGGCCTCCCACCCGTGGCCCACCCACCGCACGCTCCTTCTCCTGGCCAGACTGTCAAGCCTGAGGCGGATAGAGACCATACGAGTGACCAGTTGTAGCCTGTGAGGAGCTCTCCAGCCTTGGCGCCTGGTGGAGGGCGCCGTGTGCCCTTGGACCCAAGTGTGCAGAGGTGGCATCCAGTGTGGGCCTTGGCGCTCCAGAGACTGACCCGGGCGTGCACCAGGCGGGGCAAGAGGAAGCACGTCCCCAAGTCGATTGTAGTTGTCCCGTCCTGTGGGCTGGCTCACTGTCCTGTGTCCTTTGCGTTCCTCGTTAAGCAAAAGAAGTTAGTAGCTAATTCTATCACGAATGTTCTTGTCTGTGTACAGTTTTTAGAACATTACAAAGGATTTGTTTGCTTAGCTGTCCACAAAAAGAAAACCTGAGGGAGCATTCAGCAAGTCAGTTTGAGATTATTTTTCCTTTTCTACGTTGGAACGTGCCCGGAATGTGGCCGTCGGCACACTTCTCAGGACAATGAATCCTTCCCGTTTTTCTTTTTATGCCACACAGTGCATTGTTTTTCTACCTGCTTGTCTTATTTTTAGAATAATTTAGAAAAACAACAAAAGCTGTTCTTCCTAATTTTGGCATGAACCCCTTTGTTCCAAATGAAGACGGCATCGCGAGTGGCTCAGAGGAGTGTTTGCAGTGCCCAGTGTGCTCAGGACCATCCGTGTCTGTCCTGGGTAGGCAGGGGTTGCAGACCCTTGCCTGCGTGGTGCCGTCCTGCTGATGTGGTAGGCTAGCAATATTTTGGTTAAGATCATGTTTGTGACTGTAACCATTTGTATGAATTATTTTAAAGAAATAAAGACCCCAGAAAGAGCAAGCATGCCTGGTACCGCTTTAGTGGCTTCATCTAGGAGCACTGTCAGGTCCCTCTGGTCCTGCCTGTCATGACCTCCAGGGCCTGGCTTGGCTTCTGTGGAACAGGCAGGCAGTCCTGGGGAGACCCAGAAGAGGGCAGCAGCAAGTTGGGCTGCAGTCCCCATTGTTTTCAGGGAACAGGGCCCTGAGTTGGGGAGGCCACCCTAACTTGCAGGGAGGACTGGGTAGGGGTTGCACAGCTCTGACCACTTCTTCTGCCCAAACTCCTGGGCCGGCAGCACTCCTGACATTTTAGACAAACTCACAAAGGAAATGGCAACAGAAAATTATTACTAAAAAGAAGTCTTAGCACACAGGCAGAGCACCAGGCATTTACGGTTCTGCTTCCGGTCTCCTCCACTACACTATCTTCAGGTGTGGCCTCTGATCCACTGAACTGATTTGACAGTGATTCCCGAAAGAGTCTGAGCATAGCACCATTCGTCCAGCCTGGGACTCAACCAAAGAGACACTGTCTGTGTGGATGCTGAAATGTTGAAGCTAGAGACACGCCTTGTATGTAGAACTGTAGAGTGAACAAGTTCAGCATTCCCAGGGATCCAGCTGTGTTCTTAAGGGGCCAGATTTATAAGGGATAATGTCGACTAGGACGTGGTAGAAGCAGGTGGCAGCTGGGGAGGTGGCTCAGTGTAAGTACTTGCTCTGCAAGCACAAGGGCTTGTGTTTAAATCACCACCATGTGAAAAGCCAGGCATGGCTGCATGTGCCTGTGGCCCCAGCATTGAAGGGACAGGTGGAGCTGGGAACTTCCTGACAAGCAAGCCTAGCCAAAACAGGGAGCTTCCTGTTCTGTGAGAGCAAGGTAGAAAGTGATGGAAGAAGGTGACCAACATCATGCCCTGTCCTCTCCACCTGCAGACACATGTACCCACACTCGTGAGCAGGGGAACAAATCAAAGAGTGACTGTCAGAGACGGTAGTTTGTTCAAGTAGAACCAAAAAGCACAAGTCATGGGGCAAAAACTGAGTTGATTTGTATTTAGGCCCTTTGGTAACACCTGTTCTAGAAAGACTGGGCCAATATACCCAAATGGTAGGGCGTGCAAGGGCCCTGTGGCAACAGGAGCAGAGCAGAGCTGAGCCCCTGGAGCAGGAGTGAGAGGCTGCTCTTCAGGCCCAGGGCAGAGTTTGGGCATGGTGGACAAGGAGCAAACCAGTACCTGAGGACAGTAGACAAGAGACCGAGCTTCAGGGACTGGGCACCTATCTTTTTCTACAGCTATCTTCGACCCCTCTGCTTGGACAGTAGTTGGGAGGAGGAGATATTCTGAGGCAGTTTGAGCAGGGGCACAGCAGTTGCTAGACTCCTCTCTGTGGTCACCCTAGTCTGGCCTCATGCTGAGCCCAGAATGAGCCCAAGAAGACCAGGAAACACCCTCTGCTCCCCACTGCTCTGGGTCAGAGCCCAAAGGGACTCTGGAAATGGATTTTCCAGCAAAAAACAACTATTAAAACGGAAGGATGGAGGAAGGCCAGCTGCCCAGTCCCTCCTCTAGCTGCTGGCTCTCTCTGAGTAAAGAAAACCATCTGCTCTGCTGGGCCTGAGCCCAGGCCCCAGAGGGGGGATCTCCAGTCCCTCATAGCGGTACCACTCATGCCCAGCTGGCCCTGTGAGAGCCTCTTCCTGCCTGGCCTGCTCCCACCTTGACCCTGAGCCCTGCAGGCCTCTACAGATGCCCAGGCAAGGGTAGCCTGGGTCATCATAGTCCTGACCAAACTGGGAACTTTAAATCTTTTCCCGTATCAACACTACTTGAGTCCACACCTGCTTCCCTTCTCCCAGCCACCACACAGACCTGAACCCTACTTAGCCAAGTGGCCATGGCTGCCTCCTGCTCCCCAGGCTCCACCTCTGACAGGAGCCAAAGGGTATTATGTAATATCTCAGTGTCTTCTGTGAAAGAACACCATGTTCAGGAGCTCGGGGAAGAAAGGGTTTTATTTAACGCTCAGCTCATGCTCTATCACTGAGGTCAGAAGGGCAGGAACTCAAGGCAGGAACTGCTGCAGAGGCCGGAAAGGGATGTCGCTTACTAGCCTGCTCTCCTTGGCTCGTTCAGTTTGCCTTCCTAAACAACTCAGGACCACCTTCCCCGGGAGTGGCACCGCCTATAGTGAGTTGGGCCCTCCTCCATCAGTCCTTAATCAAATGCCCCGTCAGGCCAATCTTACGGAGGCAATTGCTCAGTTAAGAATCCTCAGACATGTCTGAGTTTTTGTTGAGGTGACAAAAACCTACTGGGACAATGTGTAAAGACTTAGAAATATCTAATAGATTGTTCATAGATGACCTTGAACAATATCCAAGAAATACAGAAGGGTGGAAAGTCACA
Source organism: Microtus ochrogaster (assembly GCF_000317375.1). Lineage (NCBI taxonomy): Eukaryota > Metazoa > Chordata > Mammalia > Rodentia > Cricetidae > Microtus > Microtus ochrogaster. The sequence goes on from NW_004949104.1 coordinate 9,435,056, forward strand.
GGCCCTGTCAGGCCTGGCCTGGTGTGCGTCATCCTGGCTTGTCCCCTCCCACAGGCAGTGTCTTCTGTTTAAACAGTTATCTTGCGATGTCCTTGGGGTCCCACAGAGCATGAAGATGAAGCCCCATTACTCACAGCTTCTGTTCAGCCCTGGTGTATGGCTGGTCCTGGGTCAGCAGACTGTCACGGGTGAGCAGCTGTGTGGCTTGGATTCTCAGGGGTGGAGTTCAAAGACAGCTGTGAACCATCTGGGGAGACAGTCCCATGCTCCTCATCTTCAGTACCTGTCCCCCACAGCCCTCAACATGGACATCCTTCAGTGCCACAATCCAGGCGTGTGGAGATACGGAACCCGTGCTTTCCATAGCTTCTCTATCACTTCCAGAGTTGTACACCATCAAATTGCCTGCCTGCTCTGTGCATGTGTGTGCGTGCTTGCGTGTTGTACATGTGTATATGCATGTTCCCATGGGTAGGCACATTTGTACGAGCGTGTGTGTGTATACGTTTTCATGTGTATGGTGCGCTTGTGTACAGGTGTGTGTGTAAATGTGTACACAAGGGTGGAATTGTACACAAGCCTGAAATTGATACTGAGTGTCTTCCTTGACCTCTCTCCACATTGTATACTGAGGCAGGGTCTCTCAAGTGCATCTGCAGCCCATTGGTTTGGCCTGTCTAAATAGCCAGTTTACTCCAGGGAGTCCCTGTCTCTGCCTCCACGCCTACCTGCCTCGTGAGTGTTGGGGATCTGAATGTCGGTTCTTTATCGAACAGCGAGTGATTTACCTACTGAGTCATCTCCCCAACCCCTTCAACCATTTTAGTGTGTAAATTCATTGTACATAGTAATGTCTTCATATGACATTTCCATGCATGTTGTCATGACCTTTGTGTTCACCCCCGTGTTACTTTCTCAGCCCCCTCCTCCATTCATTTTTTTTATTTAGTGAGTGCCTTCTCTTACTGATTTGTAAGGGCTCTTTGCATAGTTTGGAAATTATAGTTTTATATGCAGCAAGAATTGTAAATCATTTTGTTTTTTTTTAATAAATTTATTTAATCCCAGCTGCAGTTTCCCTTCCCTCCTCCCCCAGACCCTCACACCCCCATGTAAATCATTTTCTAATCTGTTGTTTATGGCTCATGTGTTCCTGGCTGCTGTGTGAGCAGGATAAGGAATCTCACAGTGGGCGTTCTGTGTTTATATTAATCTGAACCGCATATCTTCTTCACTTGAGAGGAACTAACGAGTCAGAACTCAGGTCATCTGCCCTTGGGGACCCCAAGTCTGCTGAGGTGGAGGTGGGGATAAGTGAACACTGGGTGATCCATGAGTAGCATGCAGAGCATCTAAGAGGCCCCAAAGTGATCACCACCAAGTGGACAGGAACAAGGGGCTTTGGGCCAAGACAGTTGATGTCTGGATTAGTTGGGTCCAGAAGCAAAGGTTGCCCACAAGGAATGATCTAACACTAACAGGGTGGAAAGATGGTGGGTCCTAGCATTCAGCACTCTTCCCAAAGCTGAGAGGCTGTGGGGCTTTAGGGTACTGTGGGCAGGGCCTCCACCTAGGCAGACCCGCTCTCTTCTAAAGCAAGGCACTGTTCAATGCCCAGGATGCAGGCTGCTCCTTCTCTGACTTCAGCATGCTCTGGCTGGGGGTTACTCTGGTCCTCCAGGATCCCACTGCAGAACATGCTTGTCAGCCCCTCCCCAGAAAGCCCTGTGTGAAATGGCCCTCATACTAGTTGTCTCTCCTTCCATTGATGTCCATCAGAGTAAGGCTGCCAGACAAGGCCTGGCACCACAGGGCCCTGTCCCCACCCAGCTTTGTGGGGTAGATAGGGGGGACATCCATGATGGACGGCAGTGGGTAGGGCTGAGGTAATCTGTATGCATGGTGGGTGAACAGTGGCCCAGCTGTGAGGCCAACACCCAAGCAGGGCCCAGGGCCAGCTACTCTGGTCCATTTTCTCTGGACCAGCTTCACACTGAGTAAAAGTATCTCCCCACAAGATCAGAGGCTTTTTGACCCCCTCCTGGTCTTGCTTTGCCCCCATCCTCTACCCCTTGCCCATCACCCATTATCCATCCTGGGCCTGACTTGACCCTTGCACCCTGGATTCAGGCTTAGCCAAGGGGCCCTGGAAAGCAGGTTCTTCAAATGGGGACACTGGCCCAGGTCTCCCAGAGTGGGCACTTACCTTGATCAGAGTGCTCAACATCACATAAAACCAGAAGAGGCCCTGCAAAAGGAAAGGTCAGCTTCCCAGGTGCTCTTTCCTAGCCTACAGGTGTAGTAATAGGAGCAGCGGGGCTGCGTCCCCAGCACCCAGGCCACCTGCTAGCTTATGCCCGAAATAACAACACACAAACTGTATTCATTTAAACACTGCTTGGCCCATTTTTATATAGCCTCTTCTAGACTAACTCTCGCACCTGGACTAGCCCATTTCTAATAATCTGTATAGCCCACGAGGTGGCTTACCAGGGAGATTCTAGCCTATGTCCATCCTGGGTCGGAGCTTCATCGTGTGTGCCTCAGAGAGCAGAGCTATCATGTCTACCCGGGAGAGGGGAGCATGGCGTCTCTGCTCCAGAGAGCAGAGCTGTCGAGTCTGAGCTCACTTCCTCTTCCTCCCAGCATTCTGTTCTGTTTACTCCTCCCACCTATGTTTTAACCTATGAGGCCAAGCAGTTTCTTTATTACTTAACCAATGACCTTCCTCCATCATACAGGTCTCAGCTGTGTTCTTGGCAAGACTGCTGACTCTTGCCCACTGGGAACCAGACAGTGCAACCCAATTTGCTATCTCCCATCTGTCCTGTGAACCCCCAGACACCCCAGGCAATATATCCTGAAAACCCCTTGGGCTCTCTGCAGGGTCTCATCCCATATGCTCTGTGCATCTCTGTGCATCTCAGACTACTCAAGGACACAGCCTGAAGCTGGGACCTTGGTGGCACCCAGCACTTCTGCACTCCTGCCTTTGCCCTCGGCCTGCCCACCTCTGACCTGTGATATGTCTGGTGTGATCTGGGCCTCTGACCTTTGGGTACTGCTTGGCAAGAGAACTGGCTAGAGATGAATCCCATGGGCCCCAAGGAAATGGCCAGGGCAAGGAGCATGCAAATACAGACCAGATGGAAAGTCACAGGATTCTAGCCCCACCTGTCCAGGAGTGGGTGGAGCCAGGGGCTAGGCAAGGAAGTGGAGGATAGGCAGAAGAAGTTTGGGACCTAGGGTTGGACAAGGTTAGGTGCATCTTGGGGAGGTGAGTCAGCTGGAGCAAGCAAAGCCATGGCTGACTATGAGGACCCTGTTTTGTCCAAGTTAGAGTTTTGTATTTTGTTTTGTTTTGATTTGGTTTTGATTTTTTTTGAGACAGGGATTCTCTGTGAAACAGTCTGCCTGTCTTGGAAGTCACTCTGTGGACCAGGCTGACCTTGTACTCATAGAGATCTGCCTGCCTCTGGGATTAAAGGCATGTGCCACCACCACCTGGCCTAGTTAGGGTTTTTATTGCTGTGCTAAAACACCATAAACCAAAGCAACTTGGGGAGGAAGGGGTTTATTTAGCTTAAAATTCCACATCACTGTTCATCACTGAAGGAATTCAGGACAGGAACTCACACAGGACAGGAAACTGGAGGCAGGAGCTGATGCAGAGGTCATGGAGGGGTGCTGCTTACTGGCTTGCTCCCCATGGCTTACTCAGCCTGCTTTCTTACAGAACCCAGGACCACCAGCCCAGGGATGGCACCACTCACAATAAGCTGGGCCCTCTTCCATCAATCACTTATTAATAAATACCCTGCAGGCTTTAGATAGATCTTATGGCGGCATTCCCTTAATTGAGGTTCCCTTCTCTCGGGGACTTTAGCTTGTGTCAAGTTGACATAAAACTACTCAGTATAGCTGAACTCTTGTCAACCTGACAGATGCACAAACACCTCACTGTTCAGCCACACTTTTTCTTTCTTGTTCATCCCCAAGATCGCACATTATTATGGACAACACAATAGAAGGCATTTTATAAACTTAGAGTCCCACAGTCTTAAAAATTCAAATACTTTAAAAGTTCAATCTCAAAAAAAGGCCGAGGTCTCTTTTAAAATCCCAAATCTCTAAACTATGGTTATAAAGTCAAAAATAAGTTAAATACTTTCTTATTTCAAGAGGAAGAACCAGGACACAGTTGCAATCAGAACGAAGCAAACTCAAATTCCAACAATATAATCTCTAATTATCCACTATCTCGGATCTACTCACAATCTTCTGGACTCCCCCATAGGGCCTGGGCCATTTTCCTGGCTCTGCCTTTTGCAACACACTCAGATTGTCTTCTGGGCTCAGGCCAGCTTTACTCCATGGCTGTTGCTGTTCTTGGCGGTTGTCCCATGGTATTGGCATCTCCAAAATCTGGGGTCTTCTGCTGCATCTGGGCTGCTCTTTCACCAATAGCCTCTCCTTGGCTCTTTTCATGGTACCAAGTTTCAACTTCTCTCCACGACCCCTTCAATCCTGGGTCTTCCTTCAGCTGCTACAGAGGGTACACCTTCTCCACTGGCCTCTCCTGGAGTCTCCTAGTCCCTACCTTCAGTTGACCCCTTCAGGCCTTCAAAACCAGTATCTGGGAGACTTACACATGACCAAGTTCAGCTGTCAGCATGGGTACAATGTTGCTTCTGGAATCTGCGCTCTTAGAAAACACTTCCCAGAAGATTTCTCCTTGGTGATGCTGGTCTCTTGTTACTCACAGTGAACATGTAGCTCTAGCTAACCAGCGTCCATTTTCCCAGCGAAGCAAAGGTTGTGCTTTAGTGTTAATCACAGTTTACCATTTTCAGCCCCATCTGACCGGACACCACAGACGTGGCACACAAACGGCCCAGCAGAGTCTTTGCTGTCCTCTGAAACCTCACAAGCCAGGCCTCCATTGTCTGCACTGCTCTCGATGTTCTTATCTTCTGGGCTCCTACAGAACAGTTCACTGAACTCTCAACACAATGGCTTTTCCAGAGTTCCGAAGTCCTTCCCCAATCCTCCCCAAAACAACATGGTCATGTCTGTCACGGCAATACCACACTGTCCTGGTACCAATTTCTGTCTTATGGTTTCTATTGCCCTGATGAAACACCACACCCAAACAACTTGGAGAGGAAAGGGTTTGTTTGGCTTATGCTATTACATCACAGTTCATCACTGAGGGAAATCAGGACAGGGTCTCAAATATGACAGGAACCTGGAGACCCAAACTGATGCAGAGGCCATAGAGAAGTATTGTTTACTGTCTTACACCTCATGGCTTGCTCATCCTACTTTCTTATAGCACCCAGGACCACCAGCCCAGGGATGCTCCACCCACAATGGGCTGGACCTTCCCCCATCAATCACTAATTAAGAAAATGCCCTGCAGGCCTGGTTAAAACAGAACCTTCTGGAGGCATTTTCTTAATTGAGGTTCCCTCCTCTCAGATGCCTTCAGCTTGCGTCATGTTGACGTAAACGATCCAGCACACCATTACGCACAGAGGGGTTTCAAGGAGCCAGCTGTTAGAACCCCTATCCCCCGTCTGTGAATATGTGGGATGGGGAGGAGCACCCCTCCAGGGCTCAGCCTCCCACCAGGGAAAGCAGGCCTCAACACTAGCCCTGGGGCCTGGTGACTGAGAGGCAGCCAGGACCAGGGAAGCTAAGGTTCAGGGCTAGAAGCCAGCTTTCCAATAAAAGTGGGGAGTGTTTTAGCAGATGTCAAATCCTGGAAATTGCTTAGGAAAAAAAAATCCTTGTGCTCAGCCAGCTTGGTTAACAACACAGGGAGAGCTCCTGGCTCCTGGGCTTGTATGAGTGATGGCTGCTAGGCCAAGGTGGATGCAGTATAGGACCATGCTAGGCCTCCTCAGGGGACCTGTGCGATGATTTTACCTCTGCTCCCTTCCATAGCCACACCCTGGGAGTGTTCCAGCCTCGGCTGGCTTTGTCCTGTGAGTGTCCTTACTCTTGTCCCATCCTGCCTCCTACACGTCCACCACTGACCAAAGCTGCTGTTAGCATGGCTACCCCCTTGCTCGGGTCCAGCCTGAACTGGAGTCTACTCTAACTACATCCCTCCTGGGGCACTGGCTATCTGGCCTGGCCAGACTCCTGCAGGGCTCTGGGCAGAGAGATTAGTGCATAGACCCTAACTGTCACAAAGCCACAGACTGGTACCCTGTAGCCTCTGTGGTGCTAGAAGGCTTGTTTTCCTGGGAATCGGGATGCTTGCCAGTGGTTGAGTGGCCCACCTTTCCCTCGTTCCTCTTCTATATACCTTATCTGTAGAACTCTCTTCCCGGGATATAGTCCCCGCAGGGAAGACACTGGTCTGTATGACCACAAATGTTCCCTGCTTGGGGCTAGTTCAGGTAGTAAGAGTGATGGACATACAGGAAGGGTGGGGTCAAGGGCTTTCTCTATGCCTCCTCACTCACCAGGCAGGTGACTTTGGCCACAGGCAGAGCAGAGGGTAGCGCAAGGTCACAAGGCCCAGCAGCCCCTGGTTCCATTAGTTCTGTAGGCCTAGGAATCAGCCCAGAAAAGGGGCCTGAGCATGATGAGTGATCCCCAACTGGCCCTGACCAGGCTCCTTTCTGGTCCTGGAGACAGCCTTGAGAGGTGGCCAAGGTCCGATCACTGCCCAGTGGCCCCTTGGAGGCACACAGGACATCTTCTTGTAGCTATGTTGCTATGTTGGCCCCAGGCAAGGCAGGGTCACCCTGGCAGCCCCCAGCCCCGTGTGGGAGAGGAATCCAGGCTGGAGGAGTCAGTCACACCCAAAATGAAAACCACATGCTGGGCCTGGCTCTCCCTCAAGCCACAGCCCCACAGTTCCCTCTCCCTCTTCTGCTCCCCAGCCGCTCCTCTCCAGGGTGCAGGGTGTGGGGAGGCGGAAACCAGAGGCCATCAGCAGGAGAGCTCAAGAGACAAGTGTGGCTTTCCGATGGCCACCAAGCCCTCAGCCTTCACCCCATTGGAGCTGAGGGTCTCTAGTTGTCCCTGCCTCTCAGGACTGAAGTAGATTTGCTGTGGGAGATGCCCATGTAGGACCGCTGGGTGGGGCACGGTAAGGGCCCTGGCAGGCACCTATGGGTGGAGCATCGGAGTGAGCAAGGACAGTCATGCGAGAAAGGCCTGGTCCTGGAAAAGATGGGCCAAGCAACTCCAGATGGCTTGTGCCCCCTGCCCCACTACCTCATACCTGAGGCCACTGTCCCAGCAGCACGACATGTGTGGACACTGGATTACTCTGATCAGGCTTCAGGATGGTAGGAACTAGGTGCTGGCTCCCTACTTAGGTCTCCGTTCCCAGTACACACTGTAACCCCAGTACCAGGCACCATGCCTTCCCCAAGCTCCAGCTCTAGCACAACAGCTACCTCTTGTCAAATGAGAAACAGGCTCACAGGCGTGCCCTAGGCACAGCTTCAGAGGCCCAGCTGAAGTGCCACCATGCAGTACTGATGTGCCCAGGTCTCACACAGCCAGATAGTCTGCATTCAGATGTGTGGAGTATGGCTTCTTCCCTGGGAACTCAGCCAGGGGTCCCTTGTCCACCCATAGCCAGTCCACCATCCACAGGCCCCAGGGACCATGCCCAGAGCCCAGCTTGGGTGGTATTGAGAGAAAAATCCAGTGCTGGGTAGTCAGGTCTCCTGTCTCAGCCAGTGATTAGCCAGAGAGGTTCAGTG
>NW_004949104.1:9442888-9450298 GCF_000317375.1 Microtus ochrogaster
CACACACACACACACACACACACACACACACACACACACACACACACCTGGACACAGCTCAACACACCCGTTAAGGCATCAGGTAGGCCCCAGGAAAGCTATGAGAGGCCCAGTGAATTCAGCAAGGTAGTTGTGCCAAGAGTTAATATTCGGGGACCCTTTCAGAGTCAAATACTTACATTAATAGAAGCCATAATGAAAGGCCCGGTAGACAACAGCACTAGAATTTATAAACTGGGAACAAGTGTAACAAGCCAGAGCTATAGGGGAAATCCTGTCGGGCTGCTGTGGGACACTGGTCTCCACAATAGACAGGCATTTTGCTCATATGATACAGTGATACACTGCATGATGACACACAGCTGTTCTGCTGGAAGCTTCACCTCAGCCCCCGCGTCCATATACCCAAAGGGTCTGGGATGTTTGGTGGAAGCTTCACCCCAGCTCCTGGCATCCCAAGAGTCTGGAATGTTGATGTGGAAGTTCCATCCCAATACCCCTCCTCCATCTCTCTCCGAAAGTCCACCAAATGACGGCCCCCTCCCCAACAGATGCTCAAGACCACTCCCACAGGGTATTTAGAAAACAGACAGGTGGTTTTTCCGTTTTCCTTTCCTGTCTCTTCTCTGGGGGGGCTGGAAAATCATCTGGGAGCATTGAGTTCATTAAACCTGGACTTTTTCTAATTCGGTTTGATTGGTCTGCTTTGGATTGCTGCGTTAGCAGTGAAGCTTATGGGTGGGGGCAGGGCAGAAGCTTTTCAGTAGCAACATAGCTTCACTCTAAGCCAATGTATTGGTCTGACGATGCCACTGAAAGCAACAAAGGATTTCTCTATAACTTGGTAAACTCATTATAATGTTACTATTGTTAAGAGGTGAGTAGGTGAGGGCTTCCCTTCTGAAAGGGTTAGTGTTCATACAGTAAGGCCGTGGGGCTGGGAGGACGGCTCAGTGGTAGCGTGGCATCTAACACACGTAAGGGGTGAGCTGGATCCCTAGCACTGGGCACGCTGTCTCTCCTGCCAAGTGAGGACACATGGTGCAGGCCATGGTCACAAGAAAGAGGCAGCACCTGCGGATGCTTGTGTTTGGGACTCCTACCTCTAGCACTGTGAAAAGCTGTGTTACTGCTAAGTAATCAAGCTTGGGCATTCGGTTACAGCACGTGTCCTGGAAGACTTAGAGATGCCTATTCATTCACATAGGGAGGCCTTGACAGACTAAAGAGAGAATTCCATCTAGACCCAGTTCAGTGCATCAGTAAGTTCACTAGGGGTTACACATAAGCGCTTGAATAACTTGCAGGTGGCTACACTACTGTTCGACCCCATCCCGCTATTGACCTCATACAGTAGAAATTAGTGATTGGAAGGGAGGGGCTTTGTGGAGGCCACACAGCCCTCCCCCTCTGTATTCATTGGGCTTTCTATTGCTATGATAAAACACCATGGCTAAAAAGCAACTTGGGAAGGAAAGAGTTTTATTTCTCTTACACGTCCACATCTTGGGAAATCCGGGCCGGAACCTGGAAGCAGGCCCTGAAGCAGAAGGCTTGCTGCTTACTGGCTTGCTCAGCCTGCTTTATTATAGCTCTCAGGACCACCAGCGCAGAACGGTACTATCCACAGTGAGCTGGACCCTCCACATCAATTAGCAGTAAACAAACCTCACCACAGGCTGGCCCGTGGGCCAATCTGGTGTGTGTGTGTGTGTGTGTGTGTGTGTTCTCAGTTAAAGTTCCCTCTTCCCAAATGACTGTGGTTTGTGTGGAGTTGACAGAAACCAGCCAGCACATCCTCCTCTCACAAGGGAATGGCAGCTGGATCACATGATCCCAGTGCAGGTGACCATAGGATGCAAGATAGGATGGCCCACCCCTAGGCGATAACCACACACGTCCCTGCCACAGCAGAAGCAGCCGCTCGGGTGGGGAGTCTCTTCTTGGGGTGAAAAGAGGGCTCTCCTGGAGACTGTAAGTGTGCTGACATGCTGTTGAGTTGCTCACTGTGAAGGGGTGGCATTTATGCCGCACAGCTGGGTTTAGAAAAGGTCTACATGTTGCCCCCCCCCCCCAATTTGGTGTCACTGTGGAAGCCACACAAGAGAGGCAAATACAGCCCTTCTAGTTCTGCAGGGTCCAGGCCACCCTGTTCAAAGGGCGAGCCCAGGCTGAGGGTCTTCCATGACCTTGGCAGGAAATGCCCGATCCCTGTCCGGGCAGCAGAGCAGAGAGCCCAGCATCCCCGGGATCGAGACCCAGTCCAGACACACTGATGTTGGACAGTGACGCTGTGGTCCCCGCTTAAGTAAGAGGGCATCTCTGTCTGAGCTACAGGCACTTAGCCAGGCAAAGCTCCACCCTACCCTAGGGATCTGAGGGTCCTTGATTTCTCACCACAAAAGCAGGCACGAAGCAGGGACGAAGGCCCTTCTGAGCAGAGGTACCCTGTTGTACCCCAGTCATGGAAGAATGTAACTAGTGACTAGTCACACCTGGCCTGTCGCTCTGTAACCCTGGGCTTCTCAGTGGAAAACTGGGAGTGGACAGAGGTGGAGGTCAGCACTGTGCTGATGGGGACCAGCAGGCTCCGAAGGGGCAGCCAGCGGAAAGTGCATTCCCACACAATTAGCTCATGGTTTACACATCCCAGAAGGCTGATAAGGTCACGAAAGGAGAGAAGCTCAGAGCTGGAAGCATCATTGGGCTGAGGAGCCAAGCCCTGCCCACGCCAGAAGTCTGGGGGCCTTTGGGGTCGTCCAACGCTGGTAGCCCAGGCTCCTGGTGCCACCCACCCTGTCCTCCACGGTAGGGCCTCCCCCAGCTCAACCTTTAGCTCTTCCAACACCTTTCCCGAGAGCCAGGCCTCAGACAAACCCCAGGAAATCCATTGAGGGCCATTTACTTGCTCCATTCCTCTGAGAAGTATTTATTTATGACAACCAAACACCATTTTGTGGATGCTGGTTTAGGATGGTGAGCCATTTTTAAGCCGTTTTTCCTCAGGACAAAACTGTGGTTGCCTCAAGGCTAGGATGTTGCTAACCGCAGTAAGTTCTAACTGTGACTGTTCCATTGCATTGAGACACTAAAACCGCCCGACGGGCCGTCCATAATAACAGCCTTTCTCAAAGCCCGACAGTGTCTCTCTCCTGTCTCGCTTGCTGCAGCCATCCTGCAGTTTATCTAATAAGCGTTCTGCTTCTGCCTTTCCTCTATCGTCTGTCACCCCCATATCACCTGCCCGTCACTGCCTTCCCTCACAGCAAGTTTTTCAACTGTCTTAACTCCAACTTTGCCATTCCTAAGTTCTTGAGATTCTGAGCTTTGTGGAGAGTGGGGCAGTCTGGGTGTGGGTAGCAGAGCCTGGACCCCCGTGGCTCCCAGGCTCCTGAAAGGCCTGGGCTCCTACAGAGAACTCAACATGAGCCAGCACGTGGTGCCCTGTGGTAGCCCCCCTTTTTTAAATTTTAAAGATGATGCATCTGTGTAGTCAGTGTGTGAGTATGTGCACGTGAGTGTGAAGTCTCGTGGAGGCCAGGAAAGGGAGTCAGATACCTTGGAGCTAGAGTTACAGGCAGTTGTGAACCACCCAACATGAGTTCTGGAATTTAAACCCCAATCTTTTGTAAGGGCAGCAAGTGTTCTTAACCACTGAGTGTTGTAAGGAGTGACGGGCCGCTTCCCTGCCACCCCAGCTCCCAGCCGCCTGGCTAGCTTACGCCCCAAAACAATTACACAGAAACTGTATTCTTTTGAACACTGCCTGGCCCATTAGTTCCAGCCTCTTATTGGCTAACTCTCACATCTTGATTAACCCATTCTTTTTTTTTTTAATTTTAGAGACAGGGTTTCTCTGTAGCTTTTTTGGTTCCTGTCCTGGAACTAGCCCTTCTAGACCAGGCTGGCCTCGAACTCACAGAGATCCGCCTGCCTCTGCCTCCCAAGTGCTGGGATTAAAGGCGTGCGCCACCACCGCCCGGCTTTCGATTAACCCATTTTTAATAATCTGTGTAGCCCCATGAGGTGTGGCTTACCAGGAAAGATCTTAACCTGTGGGAGAATCATGGCGACTGCCTGACTCAGCTTCTTTCTCCCAGCATTCTGTTCTGTTTACTCCGCCTACCTAATTTTCTGTCCTATTAAAGGGCCAAGGCAGTTTCTTTATTTAACCAATGAAATCAACACAAAACAAAAGACTCTCCCCCATCAACTGAGCAATCTCCCCAACACAAATTCTTTTGAAAAACCATTATTTTCGTTTTTATTTATGTGTGTGTATGTGTGCTGGTACCCATAAAAGCCAAACGAGATTGTCAGATCCCCTGGAGCTGGAATTATAGACAGTTGTGAGCTGCCCAAGTGTGCGGTGCTGGGAACTGAATTCAGGTCGTCTGGAAGAGCATCTGTTGTTCTTAACCCTGAGCCATTTCTCCAGCCCTGCTACCTGGCACTTCTTTAACACCGTTACCAGTGTCCCTGGAAAGCAGTCATACATGTTCAGGGGCCACTGTGTGGGGAGCAAACAAGGAAAAGGGATAGAGACACTTACTGGCCTTCCTGTTCATTCATCCATGGAATCTCAGGTGCCGATGTGACCAGCAGCCACCGTTCCTTCTCCAGGAGGGAGTCAGGGCCTCCAAAGAACATGCTGGATCTCCTTGGCTTACCTGTCTGTGTGACCTGCACTGAATTCATGGCTCTCCTCATGCCAAATCTCCATCTTTCTTGTCAAAGGATTTCACGTGCTTTCTTGTCTAGAGAAGACTGCTTGCTGCTAACTCTCCTGAAATAGAAACCTCCTCACACGTGGGCTGTTGTTTCTGTCCCCAGCAGTCAGGCCATGCTGTTCTGATCACAGGGCTACTTCTGTGACCTTGCTATAGAGTGTGGTCTGGCTGCCTTCCTCTCTGCCCCCCCACCCCACTCCACAACCAAGGGCTACTAACAGGCATTTTTACAAGGTAGCTATGCACCTGTAGGACCGAGCAAACGTGAGGGAGAGAAGTGGGTCTTGCCTTTTGGGCGTGGCCTGTCTGAGCTGTTTGTAGCAGGTCCTAGCTCTCTAGGCCCTTTGCTCTGTCTATGCTGTCAGTGGCACATTGCTGCAGGGTTCCTTGCTCTGTGCTTTTCACAGTCTAGGGTGATCTGTCAGGGGATTTCAGCTGAGGAAATGTCTCCAGCACGCATTTTCTTTATTAGTGAGTGACGTGTGTGGGCAAGTCGTTCTGGGTTGTATACAAAAGCAAGCTGATACCACCGTGGAGAGGAAGCCTGTAGGCAGCATTCTTCCGTGGTTCTGCTCCAGTTCCTGCCGCCAGGTTCCCATCCCTACCCTGACTTCCTACGTGACTATGAACTCTAAGATGAAATTAACCCTTTGCTTCCCAAGTTGCTTTTGGTTATAGTATTTATCACAACAGAAAGCAAACCAGGATGGTACTTATTGATAGAAGGAATATATATATATATATATATCATTAATTTCATAATGGTTTTAAATTTTTTTTCTTAAGGTAGGGTCTTATGATATAGTTCTGGCTGGCCTAAAACTTGCTCTGTAGACCAGGTGAGACTTGAACTTAGAGATCCACCTGCCTCTGTCTGACTCCAAGTGCTGGGACTAAAGGTACACTATTTCTTTTTTTCAAGACAGGGTTTCTCTGTATATCTCTGGCTGTCCTGGAACTCGCTCTGTAGACCAGGCTGGCCTCGAACTCATAGACATCTTCCTGCTTCTGTTTTCCAAGTGCTGGGATTAAAGGTGTGTGCCTCTATCATTCAGTAACTATTTCTTTTTTTTATTAAAGAATTTTTTTATTTATTATGTGTACAGTATTCTCAGTATTCTGTCTGCATGTATGCCTGCAGACCAGAAGAGGGCACCAGATCTCATTACAGATGGTTGTGAGCCATCACGTGGTTGCTGGGAATTGAACTCAGGACCTTTGGAAGAGCAGGCAATGCTCTTAACCGCTGAGCCATCTCTCCAGCCCCCCAGTAACTATTTCTTTAATTAAAACTTTTTACTTCATTTTAATTTATGGAGTGAGTCACTGTTCTCTTCCCTCATGTGGATCCCAAGGCTTAAACTCAGGTCTTCAGGCTTGGTAGTGTTCTCAGGGGCCTTTGAGTTTTAGTTTTTTAATAACATTTGAGTTTCTAGATTTGCAATCATTATTCTCTCCGCTTTCTATGTTCATGTCATTTGTTTTTACCCTACTGCACTTGCCAGAAAGCCTAAGAAAGTGCTGTACAGCAGCTGCAGTGATCAGCACTGCTGTCCTGGCCACCCAAGGGTACACAGCTGTTTCAGAATTTTTTGTCATGTGACACACACCTGAAAGAAAGTTAAAAAGGAGTACAGGTTTGTTTTGGCTCACAGTGGAGGGGTTTAAGTCTAAGTTTGTCTGGTTCCCTCACTGTGGTCGTCTGCTGAAGCACGGCTGTGCTTCTCATCTCACAGCATCCAGGAGAGAGGAAGCGGTCCAGGAAGGGTCCAGGACAAGGTGCATCCCTGGTGACCCAGCCCACCTTCTTAGATGCCTGGACCGCGTTACAAAATGGGACCACGGCTGCAGGCCGACCCTTTGATGCATGCACCCGTGAGGGACATTTCATACATCAACCGTGGCAGGAACCTCTAGGGCTTTTGTTGTTGTTAATTTTATTGTTAACAATGATGGCTAGTTGATCAAACCTATTTTGGGGCATATTGATTTGTCTCTCTGAAGTTTCTAAGCTTATGTTTGGTGGAGTGATCTGAGGTGGTGGCAGAGACGGCCCTGCTCTAATCAGTCTTACGCAAGATTCTGCAGACGTCACTGTTTTCAGTTTGGTTGTTTTTACATCTTCACTTAAAAGTGATTCCGATCTGGTTTTCTCTTTTTCTCCATGAAGCGTTTCTGTATTAAGTGACAGTGGAGTCATGAGTTGAGCTGCAGATTTTCCATCTTTTCATGCATGGGAAGGGCTGGAGTGATGCCAGGCTGACTTCCAGCTCAGAGTGGAGTCAGACCTGGCCAGCGTGAGCATCTGCTTCTCCAGGGCTTCCTGGGCTGACCATTTCTAAGAGCTTTTCCAGTGTCTTGTCTGGCTGTGTTTTCCTGATGCTGTGACTCTGGCTGTTTGAATCCACTGAGAATTGATCACCTGTGTGCTGCAGGTTTCCTAAAAGCTCTAGGTTTCTGAGCTCTGACATTGTGATCCGGTCTGGAGTCTTCCATCTTTATGACTCCCTTCTTCTCCCTGATTGTATGCGGGTGGAAATGTCAACATTTAGCACGTCCTGGATAGTGATGGTCGTCCTGTACTGGGCTTTCTGGCAAAGATAGTTGGTTTCAGAAAGAAGCAATCACTTTGCCTCTTGTTTACTGCTACATTGCTTTCCTTTTACCCTCACATCCTCTC
>NW_004949104.1:9450856-9455364 GCF_000317375.1 Microtus ochrogaster
AAAAAAAGGAAGAGGAAGAAGAAAATAGAAGGGGCTGGAGAGATGGCTCAGAGGTTAAGAGCACTGGCTACTCTTCCAGAGGACCTGAGTTCAATTCCCAGCAACCACATGGTGGCTCACAACCATCTGTAATGAGATCTGGCGCCCTCTTCTGGCCTGCAGGAATACATGCAGGAAGAATACTGTATACATACTAAATAAAGCTTTAATTTAAAAAAAAAAGAAAAAAGAGTGATGGATATAGGATCCTTTCTATGTATTTCCACCCAGTTCTGGGACTCTGGCTGTCCATTTCTATGGCTTTCTAGAAGCAAATTGGAATTCCTGCTTTAAACAAATGGTCAGTAGGAGTGTATTACTTCATTTCTGAGTGGTTAAAGTTGCAGTCATTTCTGGTTATTTTAAATTTACCGGATTGTAAGATCATTTAAATCAAAGCACTTTCAGTTCACCGACACAGCAAACGTGGACTCATTTCCTCTGCTACAGCGTGTGCACTACTGTGTTATGCACCTGTCTGTCATTTTCTGCCTACTAAGACCCTGTCCTTGGCATCCCAGCCCCCAATAGCCTTGCACACTGTGCCACAGCGACTCCCATCAGCACATGCTCACTGGTGGCTCTGCTTCACTTCTTGCTCTGCTCTTTGCCTTGTGGCCACCGGCTTGGCCGCTCTTTGTTTTTGCTGGATTGGGCATATGGATGACATGTGCTAGAGATTCTCCTTCGTGCTTCCTGGTGACATTTCTGGGCTGGTGTGGGGTGCCCGGTCCCTAGATGACATAGCACTGTCCAAGGATGGGAACTCCAGACCTTGTCAGAGCTTCTGAGGTCACAGCTCGCTCTGTTGGCAAGTGAGAGCATTTCTCCTGCACTCTGGAAGGCCTGGGAGGGGGAGGATAGTATTCCTAGTAATGGCCCAGCCTCCCCAGGCTCACTCCCCCATCCCTCATCCTTTCACGGGTTGCCAGAGTTTTTCAGTGGGCACATGGCCATACACCCTCCTGTGCATTTCCACAATGGCTGCCTTCACCATGTAACGGAAGAGGTGGAAAGTCCTGGTGGAGCCTTATATATAGTGCCCTGTGTTTCCAGATGAGGAAAGCTGAGGCTCAGAGAGACAACATCACCTTCTTGGGGACACACAACTAAAATTCTCTCATCTCTCTAGCCTCTGAGAAAGTGCACCCAAGAAGGGTTTAGGGGGGAAAAACTTGCTGCTTTTCCAATATGCACTGAAGGGTGTGCTTAATAGTTCACAGAAAAGAAAAAAAACTGGGGAAGGAGATGGCTGTGAGCTGAGAACAGCATCCAGCGACCATGATTCGGTGGGGGCCAGGGATGGAGTGTCAGCCAGAATAGGGACAAAGGGGACTTCACTTTCTGCATCTGCCCTGTGAGACTGCCAGGTATTACTTAAGTACCTTGGCCCTGGAGTTATCTCTCCAGCCTCCAGCAGGCTGTGCCAACAGCCCAAATGCAGAGGAGGCAGCGTTGGTGATGTTGGGTTGGAGGGCAACCTTTTCTGTGACTCAATAGAAGTAAAGTTTATTGTTTACACCCTTTAAAACATCTTTTTTCCAAGGCTAATCAACCCAATTATAAAATGGGGCACTGAGCTGAACAGAGAATTCTCAACAGAAGAACTTCAAATGGCCAAAAGACACTTAAGGTCATGCTCAACTTCCTTAGCGATCAGGGAAATGCAAATCAAGACAACTTTAAGATACCATCTTACACCTGTCAGAATGGCTAAAATAAAAAACACCAATGATAGCCTTTGCTGGAGAGGTTGTGGAGTAAGGGGTACACTCATCCATTGCTGGTGGGAATGCAAACTTGTGCAACCACTTTGGAAAGCAGTGTGGCGGTTTCTCAGGAAATTCGGGATCAACTGACCCCTTGACCCAGCAATACCACTTTTGGGAATATACCCAAGAGAGGCACTATCATACAACAAAAGTATATGCTCAACTATGTTCATAGCAGCATTGTTTGTAATAGCCAGAACCTGGAAACAACCTAGATGCCCTTCAATGGAAGAATGGATGAAGAAAGTATGGAATATATACGTATTAGAGTACTACTCAGCAGTAAAAAACAAGGACTTCTTGAATTTTGCATGCAAATGGACAGAAATAGAAAACATTATCCTGAGTGAGGTAAGCCAGACCCAAAAAGAGGAACATGGGATGTACTCACTCATATTTGGTTTCTAGCCATAAATAAAGGACATTGAGCCTATAATTAGTGATCCTAGAGAAGCTAAATAAGAAGGTGAACCCAAAGACAAACATATAGTCATCCTCCTGAATATTAACCTTCATCAGGCGATGAAAGGAGACAGAGACAGAGACCCACATTGGAGCACTGGACTGAAACCCCAAGGTCCAAATCAGGAGCAGAAGTAGAGAGAGCACGAGCAAGGAACTCAGGACCGCGAGGGGTGCACCCACACACTGAGACATTGGGGATGTTCTATCGGGAACTCACCAAGGCCAGCTGGCCTGGGTATGAAAAAGCTGGGATAAAACCGGACTCGCTGAACATAGCGGACAATGAGGACTGCTGAGAAGTCAAGAACAATGGCATTGGGTTTTGATCCTACTGCACGTACTGGCTTTGTGGGAGCCTAGGTTGTTTGGATGTTCACCTTACTAGACCTGGAAGGAGGTGGGAGGTCCTTGGACTCCCCACAGGGCAGGGAACCCTGACTGCTCTTTGGGGTGATGAGAGAGGGGGAATTGATTGGGGGAAGGGGAGGGAAATGGGAGGCGGTGGCGGGGAGGAGACAGAAATCTTTAATAAATAAATTTTTAAAAAAACATCTTTTTCCAGGTGTGGTGGCACACACCTTTAATCCCAACACCTGAGAGGCAGAGGCAGGTGGATCTCTCTGAGTTCCAGGCCAGACTGATCTATATAGAAAGTTCCAGGGCGTGGAAAGCTACTCAGTGAGACCCGGTCTCCGTAAAATAAAGTGAAAAACATGTTTTGAGAATTCCTAGAAGGAAGGGGAGCCAGATGCTGCATAAAACACAAGCTTAACAGCTGCAGGGAACACCCTGGGCTTGACCCAGGTCAAGGTTTTGTCTCCTTTGCCTCAGCATCTGTCTAGACTGCTCCGTCCATCTTCCCATTTGAGACAAATGAGGACCCCGCAGAAGGTGTTGTCTCGGGCACTGCTTCAGAGCTGCCCTGGGACCAGGACATAGTCCCTTTCCATCAGGGAAATGGAGCTTAGCCTGGAGCCTGGATATGAGGCACCCATGGACAGCCCCGAGGAGCTGAGGGCACTGGGAAGGGGTGAAGGCCTTATTGCTGGAAGCTGGAGGACATCCAGGGGCCTTCCCAATATCTTAGGGGCTGCGCTGTCAGGAACACGCAAGGGGTCAGCAGCTGGTCCAGTCGCCTCTAGGGAGGAAAAGATTCGGACAGAGAAGTGCCTTAGTGTGGGCCACACATCATCTGCCTGCTCCTGGGGGCTGCCTGGGAATAAGCAGCCAGAAAATGAGTGTGAGACAGAGAGCCATGGAGATGGGAGACGGCCTGTAGGGTGGGCTCGGGCTGTACTGCATTCAGAGCTCTCTCTTCCAGCTAAGCGGAAGCAGGGGTATGCTCCCCACAGCCCTGACTCCTGAGCCCCAGTGTGGGCAGGAGGCTGCTGTAGGGCTGGGGCTTTGCCAGGCAGCTGGGCCTAGTGTTTTTCCTTCCACTGGCTCTGGCCCCAGGCCTGGTGAGCAAATGCTGACCCATATTTCCACTGTGCGGGGCGGAAAGTAGGGCAGCAGTGAGGCTGGAGCCAGGGTGGTGGGAGGCAGGCGGAGGTGGGAGGCCAGAGGCAGCAGCTCAGACTTTCCAGGCTGGAAAGTGGGTCCGTGGGGAGGGAGTGCCCTTCCCTAGGCCTCTGGGCTTCCCTGGGCCAGGGAGGGGGCTGGGTGGAGTCAACCCAGAGGAGCTGGGGTGGGGGTTGTGGTTCCCTATATACCCCTACCCTGCATTTTGAGGGTCGCACAAGGACAGAATAGCTAGTTCTTCTATACTTCCTTATGGAGTGCTTCTTCCCTTGGGGCTTTGCGGAAGACAGGTTTCCTTCCATGTAGGCCCCAATGTGGCTGCCTCACCTTGTCCATCCTGACGCCTGGACACAGGGCTGACTTCTTGGTCTGACACTTCTCTTGCTCCAGGTTCTGGCCTTGGCTGTGGCCTCAAACCAGCCTCCCACACCATGGTGGTATTGCCTGCTGGTAGAGCCGGTGAAGTGTGTGGCCCTGGCGCGTGTTGGGGAGAGCAGGAGAATGCTCTGTGGTACGGGGAGCAGAGCCTTATGTGGGATCTTGAGTTATCCTTGATCT
Source organism: Microtus ochrogaster (assembly GCF_000317375.1). NCBI lineage: Eukaryota > Metazoa > Chordata > Mammalia > Rodentia > Cricetidae > Microtus > Microtus ochrogaster. Next base: position 9,455,212 of record NW_004949104.1, read on the forward strand.
CTGTGCTGAAGAGACCAAGAGAGAAGAAGGGTACATCACAGGCAGGTCTCTGTCCCAGGGAGCCTTGGCCCTGCCTGCACTATACACAGTAACCCAGGGTCAGATACAGTGAGGACCGTGAGCATCTCAGGGAATGATGATACAGTGAGGGCC
>NW_004949104.1:9455464-9458090 GCF_000317375.1 Microtus ochrogaster
GTGAGCAACTTACCAGGAACACTCAAAGTACACGGGCAGCATCTGGGCACTGGGGTAGAATGCCTTTGATCCCAGCTCTTGGTAGGCAGAGGCAGGAGGATCTCTGTGAGTTCAAGGCCAGCCTGGTCTACAGATTGAGTTTTAGGACAGCCAGGACTGTTACACAGAGAAACCCTGTGTCTAACACAACAAAACATAACAAAAATAAACAACAACAACAACAAAACCCCACAGGCAGCATCCTCAGCAAGTTCCTCAACAAGGAAGCTGGTGCTGGGGACAGCATGGGGTAGATTCTGGGAGCTCAGGTTGTCTTCACCTTTTCTCAAAACCATGGGGCAGTTCTTACAGAGGCCCTGCTGCAGTTATGGGTAGAATTATTTTGGCTCCCCTGACATTTGGAGTTTCTCCTACATGCCTCGCTGGAGGGACTGCACATTTTACCGCCAGTTTTTACACTTTCTGCAAGCAAACAAACACCCCCAGCTGACGTTTTAATCTCACCCCAAACCGGGTTGTATATGTAGCTCAGGTGAGCTTTGAAATTGTGATCCTTTGGTTTCAGCCTCTTGAATGCTGAGATTATAGGGAGGCATCACCATGTCTAACAAGCAGTTGAAATTTTCTCAGGAATAGTATTGGATCTGAATAACTATGGGGAGCATGGCCATTTTAATATTATTAATCCTTCCAGTTGTTTGGTGGAAATGAGATGTCGTTCTACTTGTTAAGTCTTCTAAGTCTCAGTTTTCTCTGAATGATTGCAGTTTTTAGTGTAAACGTTTACACTTCCTTGGTTAAATTCACTTTTAAGTATTTTGTTCTTTTTGATGTTATTGTAAATACATTTTCATAATTTTATTTTCATGTTGCTCACTAGTAGTATACAGAAATACTACTGAACTTTGTATACTGATCTTTTATTTGCGGCCTTGTGGAAGTCACCAGCTCTAACATTTTGTGTGGTTCTGTGCACACAAATATAGTTTGCCCTCTACTCTGTCAATCTGTTTGCTTTAAATTTCATTTCCTCCTAATTTCTCTGGCTAGTGATGACAGTAGAATCTATGTCTGGCTCCTAATCTTAGTGAGAAAGTCTTTAGTCTTTTACCATTAGGTATGTTGAAGTGATTTTTTTTTCCACAGAGGCCATTTCTAGGATTAAGGAAATTCTATTTTTTCCTATTTTTTAAATCATTAAATGTATTAAGTTCTGTAAAATGCTTTGTGCTTTTACTGATAGGATCATGTAGTTTTATTCTTAATTAATTATGACAGTGCATTGATTGACTTTCATATGTTAAACCAATGTTACATTCATTGCACATAATATTTTTTGATGTTACATGATTCAGTTGCAGTCACTTTGATGAACACGTTTGTTTCTATAGCCATAAGGGATAGTGACCTGATGTATTCTTTCCTAATGAGGACTCTGTCCAGTTTGGGTATCAGGATAACATTGACTTCAAGGAATATGCTCGAAACTGTTCTTTCTTTTATTTCTAGAAGACTTGAGGAATTAATTCTCCTTCAAAGGTCTGATTAAGTCCCCATGCAGCTATTTGGCTCCTGGCTTTTCTTCGTGGGAAGTTTCGTTTTGTTGTTAGTTCCTTCTCTTTATCTCTAATTAAGCCTATTCAGATTTTCTCTTTCTTCCAGCCAGTTTTGACAGTTGTGTCTTTCTTGGAATGCATTCAGCCAGCTTGTAGGTGGCACATGGCTATTTGTAGGGGAGCCTCATAAATCTTTATTTCTCGGAGACCGTTGATAATGTCTCCTATTTCGTTCCTGATATTACTACTTAGAGTCTTCTTGCTCCCTCCTGTCCCTTGGTCTATCTCTTCAATTGTCTTGATTTTTAAAAAAAAGGTTCATTGTTGTGTATTGATTTTTCTTAATTACCTTTCTGTTTTCATTTCTTCTCCTGCGATTCTTCCTAACTCCCTTGCTTGCTTTTCATCCCCTTTCCTTGTTCAGCTTCTGAGGTGGAAGCTTAGCTAGGGTGTTCACCTGCACTGGGAAATAAGGGCAGTCTCCTGTGCTGGCCCTCCCTATATAACCAATCAATTAATTATTTAATCCACTTAGTTCGATCATTTGCTGCCCAAATGAACATGGGCATGGTGTTATCCACTACTTACCAGTAGCCACCCTCCTAGAGAAAAGTGACTCCCTTTCCCCCAGAGGCCATCAACTGCCAAGAGTGCCTCAGCTAGGGGGTGGGACCTCTCAGAGAGGCCCTCCCTACTCTGCTGTGTTTTGTAGCTGGCTTGACCTTATTCAGGTCACCAAGCAGCTGTGAGTTGATGTGTCTAACAGCCATGCCATGTCTGGCCATTTCCCAGCATTCTCCCCACCCTCTGGCTGTGACGTTCTCTCTGCCAGTTCTCCTGCCGTGAGGACTGGAAAAGAAGGGTGACACAGATGTCCCAGCTACAGCTGAGCACCCACAGTCGCTTGTACTGAGTACTTTGAACAGTCATGGCTCTTTGCATTAACCACTGCCCTCTACAATAAAAAAGTTTCTCTGACCAAGTCGGGAGCCACACTGCGGTGGCTTGAATGAGAATGCTCTCCACAGGCTCAGATATTTGAATGCTTAGTTATCAGGGAGTCCAACTGT
>NW_004949104.1:9458525-9464369 GCF_000317375.1 Microtus ochrogaster
ATTATGTAAAGATGTGTTGCAGTTTTATTTTGCCTAAGGCACCTGATTGGTCTAATAAAATGCTGAATGGCCAGTAGCAAGGGAGTAGGTATAGGTAGGTCTTCTGAGTAGGGAGAGTAAGTAGGAGGAGGAATTTAGGCTCAAGCGGGAGAAAGAAAAAGTGACACCAGAGAGATGACAGGGATCAGACAGACAGAAAGACATGGAGGAAGTAGGACATACAGAATGAAAAAAAGATAAAAAGCCCTAAGGCAAAATATGGATGATTATAAACAGTTAAATTAAAAGAGCTGGTGGGACAAGCCTAAACTAAAGCTGAACATTCATAATTAATAATAAGATTCCATGTCTTTATTTGGGAACTGGTTGGCAGCCCAAAGAAAATTCCAACTACACATAAATATTTATAAGAAAGTTTAACAACATGACTACTTAGCAAAAACAGTTATCAATAAACTTTCCCCAGGACCTATGACTTCTTTGGCCATGGGCTTTGAATATGTTTATAGTAAATTTTCTCCTGTGGAGCAGGCCTCAAATCCAATCAAAACAGCAGCTGGGAACCCCAGAAACAGTCTCACTACAATTGTGCCAGTGGGTACACCTTACCTGGTAAGCAGGTCTCATAACATGCAGGCAGGACTATTGATACCATTTCTTCCTCAACAACCTTCATATCACTTCCCAGCAATATGAAAACTAGCCATTGGAGAGAGTTTCCTGGTCTGCTAAAGACTGCTTTGTCAGTCACCTACTAGGCTGGTGCTGCCACTCAGCCAGAAGGCCCAGCCTGCAGTGGGCATGGAGCTGCCATCAGCTGCTTGCTCCTCTGGGAGGAGGAGAACAGGGGCCAGGTGCTGCCTGAGGGCTGTAAGCAGAATGATAATACCTGGGGAGCCTTGGGGTGGCTGGGGAGCCTGCGGGGTGGCTGGGGAGCCTTGGGGTGGCCAGTGCACTGCCCAACCCCATGATTACCCTAACTCTATGCAACAACGGTATATCCAAGCAAAGTCTCAGGAATATTCCAGTATTTATGGAACTTCAGAAACCTTGAGCCAGATCAATGATGATGTGGGATTCCCCTCTGTGTGCTGTGAATGTGTTTTATTACCATTGTGTAATAAAGAAGCTACTTAGGCCTATGGCAGGGCAGAATAAAGCCAGGCAGGAAATCAGAACAGAGATATATAGAGAGAGTAGTTGGAGTCAGGGAGAGGTCATGTAGCTCCCAACTGAAGGAGAAAGACGCAACGCTGGAATCTGACCAGTAGGTAGCCTTGTGATTACACATCGATTAATAGAAATGGGTTAGTTTAAGATGTAAGAGTTAATAAGAAGTCTGAGCTAATAGGCCAAACTGTTGTAATTAATATGGTTTCTGTGTGGTTATTCGGGTCTGGGCAGCCGGGAAATGCAAAAAGAACAGTCTCCAGTTACACAATGATTCTTCGCAATAATGATTTGCATATAAAGAGGTTTGGACAAAATAATGCACTGTGTGACATAAGCGCTTTCATAAATGAATGTGTGACAGGAAGATAGGAAAGATGGCAGGATGGAGTGGTGTGCGCAGTGGAGAGACGCCGAGATGCAGCGACTGGCACGGGAATGCAGCCATGGTGAACAAAGGAGCAAGTCATCCATCGCCGAGCTGAGCGGAGCCTGGGGCCCTCACCAGCCACCTCACCCCACTTGCTGCCAGCTAAGCTGGGGCTGCCGCTTAGCCCTCAGGCCCAGCCTGCAGCATGGAGCTGCCACTGCTGCTGCTTCTTGAGCTGCTTGCCCTGTTGTGGGGAGGAGAGCCTAGGAGGGCATCCCTGCCCACAGGCTGCAAACATGGTGGCTATGCCTGGGTACCCTGGTGCCAAGGGCAGGGTGGGGTACAGCAGCCTGGAACTCTTGCAGGTACCGTCCCTGAACATGCTGCCCAACCACACGGTCACCCTGACTGTGAGCAACAGCAAGATGTCTAAGAGGAAGACTGTTCGTTTTCTGGGTTGGCATCCGTGGTCCGTGCTGTCGCTACAGGCCGTATCCATGTCCATGGTCTGTGTTGTTGCCAGAGGCCAGGTTGATGTCTGTGATCTGCGCTGCTGCTGGAGGTCATGTTGATGTCCGTGGTCCATGCTGCCCGTGGCTGCTATGGGTAAAGATGCTCCTTCTGCAGTTTGTAATGATGACGACAGAGCCATAAATGAGAATGAGAGACATTGAAGGTTTCTGTGACACTCCCCTCCGCCTCTCCCAAAATAGTCTAGACAGGAAGCTATTGAAGCGAGTTCTTAAAAACTGACGAAGATGCTGGAATAACTCTTCACAGTTGCGGGCTTCTGGTGGGGGTTGGGGAATGGGAAAGGACTCAGGTTTTTTTTTAAAGAGGGTGGTCACTGGGTGTTTGACCATACTACAATGAGTATATGGGGGAAAATTGGACTTGGTATTTTTTTTGAGGAGGGAGGGTGGCCCTGGGAGGAATGGAGAATGAGTGTGGTTGGGTTCATGGCATGAAATTCCCAAATAATTAATTAAAATGTCTTGCAACCAAAGTATATAGTTTGTTCAGCAATGGGGCTTCACCATCTAGCTATGGTGGCCACCCCAGAGAAATGTTAATGGCTTATATTGTTTTGGGTGCCTCTAGGGCCTATCTGACCAATAACTCACAGGGAGGTAATCCATGCTTTGTACTAAGATTTTCATTTAATAACGCATGCCTGCTGTAAGCAGCACTGTTCACTCATGTGGGGCTGGGGTACTTCTGTTCAAACTTTATTTTTAAAAAGTTTAATTAGCTTACAATCGAGCTGGATTTCAATACATTGATTCCTGTATCTTTGGTTTTGGTTAATGTATTCTCCACCCTCCTCTTCCTCATTGCGGGTCTCCAAGCCTGATGGACTCGGGTTTGTTCTTTTGAGATAAGGTGTTCTGTAGGCAAGGCTGGATTTTAATTTGCTTCGTAGCTGAGGCTCGTCTTGAACTCCTGACCTCCTGCCTCCATCTCCCAAATGCTGGGATCAGAGGCCTGCAGCTCCCCTCTCCCCTTATTCACTGTCTGATACTGAACTCTTACTTCAAGTGATCCTCTGTGTAAGAGTGACAGCTCTGAGAAGAAAGGTCTCCTGGCAGCCGGGAGCCAAGGAATGCCACAGAGTCACACTGCACAGCCAACCTCACACAGAGTTTTGTTTTGTTTTGTTTTGTTTTCAATTAGGAAAGACACAAGAGGGCTGATGCCTCTGCTCAGGGGAGAAGCAGCAATAACTGAGCAGGAGGCAGGCTGTATATAGGGTTTCGTGTGTGTGTGTGTGTGTGTGTGTGTGTGTGTGTGTGTGTAGCTTTCGAGGATGAACAATCTAGGCCTGAGGTTGGTGAGATTTTGTGGCCTAATCTTGGGACAAGCTCAGGGATTGGTGGGTTCTGTGGCCTGATTTTAGGGCAAACTGAAGGATTGGTGGGATTTTGTGGTGAGTTTGGGGTATTTTTCTCTATAGGGTAGAGCTTGGCTGCCTACATCTAGAGGACTGGAGATGTGACGTCCATTGGAGTAGTCTAGAGGTGGGACCTGGCCACTTGCACACTCTGGCCTCAGCATCCCAAGTAGCTGGGACTACAGGGATGTGTGATCATAACTGGTTTATTATTCCCTGTCTTTACATGGTTGTGTTTAACTGATGCTTAATTCTTTACCAATAAGGTAAGATTTAGGTGTGTCATTTGCCAGTTTTTTCCATGTTTCTTGTATCCTTTTGTCCTTTCATATTAGGCTTATATTAATTATAAACGGTTTGGCCTATTAGCTCAGGATTATTATTAACTAGCTCTTACAACTTAAATAAACCCATAATTCCTCTCTATGTTTAGTCATGTAGCTTGGTACCTTTTCTCAGTGAGGCATTCTCATCTTGCTTCCTCTGCATCTCTCTGCCTTTCCTCTTCCCAGAATTGTACTTGTCTGGTTGCCTCGACTATACTTCCTGCCTGGCTACTGTCCAGTCGGTGTTTTATTAAACCAATATGAATGACAAATCTATACAGTGTATGTACAAAAGCATTATCCCATAGCAAGCTTCCTTTCATAAGTGCAGCTGACAGCATCAGTGATCGATAGGCACACATGTTTATAAAGCAGTTTGTCAGGCACATCACATCTATTCAACAAAACAATAACAGATACTTCCCCTGAGGCCTGGGGACTTCCAGCTACAGGCTTTTGCCTTGGCTTACTATATAAGTCATATGTTCCCCCATGTGGAGCTGACCGTAAATCCAGTGGGAAAGTCGGTGGCTATGGTCGTATCAGTAGTGCCACTATTGCGCCAGTGGGCACATATTGTCTGGCATGTTGGTATCATGTTTCACAAGGTTCATAGCTGATCAGGACCGTTGGTGAGAATCCTCTCCCAGCAGCCTGCATAGCACTGTCTGGCACTGTGAAAGCTAGCCAGTAAGGAGGGAGCTTCTTATTTAGTCTTGGATTTATTTCTCAATGTCCTGAAGTGAAATGATGTGGCATCTTCAGCAATAGGGTCTTGTCATCTAGTCATGGTGCACAGCCAATGGCAACAGCAACAGCACATATGGTTTGTGGGGCCTCTGGAGCACAACCGACCAACAATTCACGGGGAGGGAACTGATAGCTGTAACTGAAATTTTTACTCAACCACCTCATGACTCGGGATTGTCCTTTTCTGTTTATGCAAGATGCTCTTGTTTAAACTCCTTCATTACGGTTTACTATTCCTCCAGATGTTCTTACACATCTGTAAGATAGTTAAGGGATAACGTGATGTAATAAACCATTTTACAGAGGGAGGCAGGATCTCTAAAGTGCTGCCCATTCCAAATAAGTGCCATTTGGTCTTGAGCAGCTAAGGGGCTACTTAAAAGGGGTTGTTAAATAACATTCAAAAGATCTCATTACTTCTATCAATTCTTTTGTCAAAAGATCAACACTGGCTATGAAGGCACTGGTGGGAGACACTATCTATCCCTGCATAGTCCACAGACATTTTACACGAGCCATTCAGCCTCTTCATCCCTGGCTACTGCAGCTGCTGTGCATCTTCCTACCCTGACGATCCTGAAAAGCCCGGCTTCAGTTGCCCAGATTGGCTCAGGCCCAACGACCCAGCTTTAGCCTGCTGTGCCTGCCACTATAGCTGGAAACCCAGTTCTGATAGGCTCCGGGACAGCACTATGGGTTGTACCTTTCTTTGGGCCAGGTATGGCTTCTGCAAAGACCCCAGGCTGGGCAATAACTCTCCACCCCTGGAGTATTTTGTGTCATATACTCTGTGGTGACCACCCCTAGGTTAAGCTCAGTATTTTTCGTCTGCATTGTCTTCTCACATATAGTTAGTGGCTGCTGCTCAGGTTGCATTTCCGTTTCGTTTCCCATCATGTGACTGGCTTTCTCTGTATCCACTTTAGCTCTCTGGAAACCTCAGGACAGTGTTGGTGAGTTTTGTACAGCTAGTTCATCTTTTTTATTGACAGTTTCTTTTTGTTTTCCCCCTGAAATGTACAATGCTTTGCTGTTTCTTTGTAGGCACTGTGATTTTTTTTTTTGTTTTGGTTAAAGTTGGAAATTTGTATCTAATAATACCGTGACTCAGTGGTGATCAGCTTCTCCCCAAGGTTTGCCGTTTGCGTCATTGATTTGCGTTCATTTGTCCCAGGTTGCTTCTGGGCCAAGGACCAGTGTGACATGCAGCCTTGTCTTCTCAGGGCCTGCCCCTCCCCAGTGTGCACGACATCACTTTTTAACTTTCTCACATATACAGTTCCTCGTCGGTAATTTGATTTTTGATGTCTGGGATTCTGAAAGAGGAAAAAGAGAAC